>NW_017729003.1:20226232-20236294 GCF_001723915.1 Gavialis gangeticus
CACCTCGGGGACGGTCCTTTACCAAGAGGGGCGGAGGAGTCAGCACGGAGGGAAGTGACCAGCGCAGCGCCACCCTTGGACAATAAGCCACTGACCAGGTCTGGGACTAAGGTTGGGTTCATCTGCCCCAAGGCTGACCGGAAGGGCAGTTTTAAATGCAAGGGGGCCCAGCTGAAACCCTGTGACCCAGTGGACAGGTTTACCTTTTCCCCCACCCTCATAAATGAGCCGTGTCTAAGCATGAGCAACTGCATTGTGTACCATTATTTCTGTGGATTTTTGTCTTTGGACATTAGCCACAGCATTTCTGTGCCACTAGCAAATCTCACAACCTGACCGGACACCCTCAATAAGCCATTCCTGTGTAAAAAACCTATGTGAATTGAGTTAAAGAAATGGGGAGCGGAGGATCTAAAGATGTACCGGCTCTGCCAAAAGGGACTCCAGCATTGTACATGTACACACACTATGGCCATAAAAGTTGTAAGTTTTTAAACAAATGGAATAGGTATACCAAAGATGACTCTAGTTTCCAGTTTCCCCTGGAGGGAACATTTGATTTAAGTAAAATCATTCATCTCCATGGAGCCCTTGAGTCAAAAAGGCAGTAAAACACCACAGACTCAGTGGGATTCAATTTTTGATTGGTATAAGGGAGCGTCCAAATGATGTCAAAAATCTCATGTTTAGAGCCTTAAGGACTCCCAAGACAAACTGAAATCTCAGATAAAAAATTAAACAGAAAAGTGCACCAACAGGGGATCCCCCATCAATAACAACAGCACCATCAGCACCAACACCGCTTTATCCACAATTGACTGAGAATGAATCTGTGGAAGACATAATTGATTTCATTAGCACGCCAACCCCAGGCACATACCAGTCCCAGGCACAATCTAAATCCAAAGAAATCCAAAGTGACCAAATAGACTCTTCCGGTGAGAAAAGCTCACCCCAGGAACCTATCACCCAACCATCATCATCTGCCCCCTGGAATCCGGGTGGCTGGTTCCTGAAGCCTCAGCCTCCTCTTATTTAAGGTCTGGCACCCAGTATGGTCCAGTCCCTTCTTCAAAACCTAAAAAGGCTCTTCAGATGCCCTTACGTCAACTCCCAGGGCAGGGACCAAATGGGGAATGTACAGTCACAGTTCATGCCCCCTGGACTCCAGGAAATCTCCTAAACCTTGTTAAGCAGTTCCCCAACATCCGGGAAGAACCCCAGAAGTTTAAAGATAAATTAGGGACTGTAATCAATTGTTATGAGCCGACCTGGGCAAATTTAAACTAATTAATAAGAAATATTCTGCCCTCTGAAGTTTGTGATCGCCTCACCAAGCAGGCTAAATGGCCTGCTCAAGATCCCGGAAGAGATGGTCGCTTAGTAAGTGCCCAAGGACGTCGTCTTGAGGCCATACTTAAGATTTGTCCTAGAAAAACTGACTGGGCAAAAATAAATAATTGCAAGCAAAATAAAGGAGAATCCCCAGCGGATTACATGGATTGCTTAAAACTAGTATTCAAAAGACATTCAGGTATTGAGAAAGCAGCTAAAACTGCCCCAAAAGCAGCTGCTGCTACTTTCGTTCAAGAACTCGTTCCTAAAGTCCAGGAACAACTGCGTACAATTGCTGTAGGCTGGCAAACTAAGACACTGGCAGAACTGGTCACCATTGCTAATCATTGTACAACCTGTCAAGAAAAGAAAAAGGAAATTACAAAAACTAAGTTAATGTCATTACAAATGCAGACTTTTAGAGGCAGAGGGTTCTTCCTTCAGGGACAATTTAAAGGCAGGGGACGTGGTCGTGGGATGAGACGGGGGGGTTTCAGTCCCAAATTAGTGACAGTTGTCACTATTGTGGTCAACCAAGGCACTGGAAGGCCCACTGTCCTCATTGGCCTGGACAGCCGGAGATGACACTTAACCTGCTGCCACCTCCTCCCACTCAATTCTCTGTCCCGAATCAAAGAGCCTCCTGTTAGGACAGTCTGAGGAATAGTAACGTCATCACAGCCCCACCTCTCTTGCTTAATCAAGAAAACCCCTTCGTTTCCTGCGTAATAAATGGCATCTCTACAAAATGTTTAGTAGACACAGGTGCAAGCCATTCTGCTTGGCAAGTAGAAGAATTTTCTACAATTCCCCTATCCTCTGATGTTATAAATGCTGTAGGAATTTCAAATCAAATAGTTCCTCATCCTGTGTCCCAACCCCTACAGGTTTCTCTAGGTCCTATTTCAGTTCAACATGCCTTTCTCCTAAGTCCCTGTTCCGTTAATTTGTTAGAAAGAGATTTGCTTTGTAAACTTGGCTGTACTATTTACTGTTCTCCTAATGGGGTTTATCTGAAAGTTCCCGGTATTAATAAGCTGGCAGTGCTCGCTGATTTAGATAAGTCTCCACCTGCACCGGAGTTTTCTGATCTTTCTGTGTTGCAAAAAGAAATCATACAGGCTGTGCCTCCATCTCTTTGGTCTCAGCACGCTAATAAAGTAGGGCAAATCCATACTGCCCAGCCTATAAAAATCAAATTAAATCCAGCTAAACCTTTACCTAAGGTTGCTCAATACCCTTTACTTCCAGAAGCCAAAAATGGGATATGCCCTGTTATAACTGCCCTTTTTAAAGCAAGGTATCATTGTTCCAACTAAAAGCCCTTGTAATATGCCTATTCTTCCTGTAAGGAAACCTGGAAAGAATACCTATCGCTTTGTACAAGATCTCCATGCAGTAAATTCTGTAGTTTTACCTACTTTTCCTGTTGTACCAAACCCAGCTATTATCTTGTCCTGTATCCCTCCTGACGCATGTTATTTCACTGTCATTGATTTGTGCTCTGCATTTTTCTCCATCCCTACGCACCCTGATAGCCAGTTTCTCTTTGCATTTACCTATCAAGGACTCCAGTACACCTGGACTCGATTGCCCCAAGGTTATACCAAATCCCCTTCTCTCTTTTCTCAAATACTAAAGAAAGACTTAGATAACATAGTATTTAAATGGGGTTCTGTGCTTGTGCAGTACGTAAATGATTTGCTTTTAGCATTTACCTCCCTTGAAGCCTGTAAAGCTGATTCCTTAAGTCTCCTCACCTCTCTTGCCCTAAAAGGCATCTAAAAAAAAGCTACAACTTTGTCTTCCCCATGTCCACTATTTGGGTCATAATATTTCTGCTGGAGAACAACTGCTTTCTTCCTCCACAATAAAAGCCATTCTTAAAGTCCCTAAGCCAACCACTGTCCCCCAAATGCGTACCTTTCTAGGTATGGCTGGCTACTGCTGTCAGTGGATACTGGGCTATGCTTCTATAGTCAAGCCACTACAAAACCTGACTCTTGTTAATACCGCTGAACCTTTACCCTGGACCTCAGAGGCTGAAGCCACTTTTGTTTCTATTAAGCCTTATCACAAGCTCCTGCCTTAGGCCTTCCTAATTACACTAAGCCTTTTTTCCCCTTTTTTGTCATGAAAAAGATGGATTTGCACTTGCTGTGCTCACTCAGAAGCATGGAGGCAAGCATCGTCCCATTGCTTATTATAGTTCTGCTCTTGACCCAGTTGCCAGTGGTTTTCACTCCCTGCCTTCAGGCTGTAGCTGCAGCGGCTATCACTGTTAAACTTCCCTGTACCCTTGTATTAGGCTCTCCACTCACTGTTGCTGGCCCACACACTGTGGCAGCCCTTTTGCAAAAGGCTAAAATCCAACACCTTTCAAATGCTAAATTGACTAAATATGAGATCTTGCTGAAAATGTCACACTAACTAAATGCCCTGTTTTAAATCCTGCTTCTTTGTTACCTACCCCTTCAGATGGTAAACCCCATGATTGCATTACTGTCACTGCTCACTTAACCATGCCCCGCACTGATCTAAAAGATACCCCCCTGCAAAACCCAGAGCTAGTATTCTGTGTTGATGAATCATGTCACAGAAGCCCAAAAGGTTCCCTTGATGCAAAATATGCAGTATGTTCCCAATATAATGTCATAGAAAGCCATCCCCTGCCTGATGTGCATTCAGCTCAAGTTGCCAAGCTTGTGGCCCTCACAAGGGCTTGTACCTTAGCCTCTGGTGCCTCTGTTAATATTTTTACTGATTCTCGCTATGCTTTTGGTATTGTACATAATTATGGTCAACTTTAAAAGCAAAGAGGCTTCCTCACGTTGGGAGGTACCAAAATCAGTAATGGTCCATGTGTAGAAGCCTTGCTAAATGCATTACAATTGCCTTCTGTTATTGCTATTATTAAATGCCAAGCCTACCAGAAACCTTATAATAATGTTACATGTGGGAATGCTCTGGCAGACTCAGCTGCCAAAGCTGCAGCTATCTCCACTCCTCAGGCCACGCCTGTGTTTTTGTCCATTCCAATTGCTCAGTCTCCATTGGCAAGTCTTCATGACGTTGCCCTCTTCCAAGATCAGGCTCCAGAACCAAAAAAAATGTTCATGGAGACTGGCTGGGTGTTTGTTAGACCCTGACCATTTTTGGCGCTCCCCAGACAGCCATCTGGTTGCCCCAATGGTCCTCCTTCCCTACCTTGCTCGCCTGCATCATGGCATGGCACATGTGAGCAAAGGGGGGATGATAGAAGCTGTTAAGCTTGATTGGTTTGCTCCAACCTTTCCATCTGTAGCTCAGCAGTGCTATTATGCCTGCCCAATTTGTCAAGCCCATAATATGGGAAAATCTGTAAAGACAAAACAGACTGCGCATCCCCCACCTTGAGGACTGTTTGTAAATTTACAAATAGATTTTATTCAAATGCAAAAACGTTGCTCTTGTAAATATGTTCTTGTTATTGTATGTATGTTTTCTGGATGGGTAGAAGCCTACCCATGTGCAAAAACCAACACCACCACTGTAAACAAAAAATTGCTCAGATTTTATTCCAAGGTTTGGTATTCCTTTATCCATAAACTCCGATAGAGGAACTCATTTTACTGGGCAAATAATAAAAGAAGTCTACAAAGACTTGCAGATTCAACAGAACTTTCATTGCCCATACCATCCACAGGCCTCAGGCCAAGTGAAACTCCAAAATGGCATTCTGAAAAATAAACTAGCCAAAATTTGTGCTAAGACTCACCTGAAATGGCCAGATGCACTTCCCATAGCCCTAATAAGTATAAAATCTACTGCCAACCGAAAGACTGGGCTTAGCCCACATAAAATCTTAATGGAAAGCCCATGAGGCTCCCTGCCTCACCACCTGTTGCCTCCCACCTTTATTCTGAACTATTGTAAGGCACTAATAAAGTGTGTTAGGAATTTTCATTCACAGGTACACGCAGCTCTCCGCAAATAAAAGGATAAGCCGTGCCATTCTATCCTGCCTGGAGATTGGGTCCATATAAAAGTCCATCAACGAAAATCATCACTGGAACCTCACTGAAAAGGCCCATTCCAGGTACTCTTGACCACCAATACTGCAATAAAGTGTCAAGGACTCCCCACGTGAATTCATGCTTCACGCAGTAAAAAAAACATCAGCCCCGTTAGACCCAGAATCTCCTCCGTTTCAATTTTGTAATCAGCCTCCACAGACTGGTAGTGAGCCTAGCGCCTGCCAGCAGTAAAGCACAAGACAGTAGTGAGCCAAGTGCCTACTGGCAAAAAGGATTTGCCACTATAAAGCAAAGAGGATGTGCCCCAACGATACCACTATGCCCTCCGGGACAGAAAAAAGGCCTCTACCTAGTTCCTGGTTCCCAAAGTGGGGTTGGTTAGTCGTAACTTGGGTGATTCTCAGTTTTTCCAGTTGAATCATCTTATATACACTTAAAAACTCACCAGCTAAAAAAATTTTTATAAATCAGACTATGCTTCAAAACAGGTTAAGAAGATCACTCCCTCCCTGGCAGGTTCATCAAAATGTTTTTCCTTTTCTATCGTTCCTGGTTTGTTAATATTGTTTGTTGTTTTTATTGAAATATGCCTAGTGCTTATGCTCATACGTTGCTGCTTAAATTGTGCTGCTAAGCAAATGCAAAATAGCTTGTCAACCTCTATGCAACAAAAAAAGTGTATAACATGTATATTAAAATAGCTAACAGTAAAGAAGAAAAAAAAGTTAAAAGTCAAAAGATTAATGGCTTTAATATCTAGTATGTTGGGCCTTCCATACCAAAAAAAAAAAGGGAATGTTGAAGTGGATCTCTACTAAGGCCTCTAACATGCCTAAGAAAAGAGAGTGAAAAAAAAATGGTCTTGCTTTGTATTTTAAAATGTTTTAAAATAAGAAAAACTCTTCTGCTTATTATGACTCCATGCACAGTTCTTTTAAAAAGAATGTTCTTCCTTTCCTAAAAACAAAAAGGTGATAACAGTTCTCAAAACAAAACATGTTGCTAAGCAAGCAACTGTTATGATTTACCCCTGACTTTCTTTTCAAGAATGCTTTGTTTAAATCATATCTGTTTTCACAATATAAAGTATAAAAGGTATATTAACTTGTAAAGGGGGGGAGTTCTGTTAGATTTCCTCCCTACAATTGTATGGTATAGTTGCCAATAAACTCAAACTAAGTCTGTAAATTCTAATACCAAACACAATGTAAAGTTTAATTTCTTCCACATAGTGTATGAGAGAGAGAGAAGGGGAAGACCTCATGCAACCAGCCAATAATTGATGACTAAGAAAGAAGTATCCTTTGTTAGCAAGTTTTCCCTCCCCTCCCCGCAGAGGTGCTCACTGACATCCAGACAGGCCTCTGTTTTCTTCCCTAACCCTAGCCAATAGACTAGATTATCACATCAGCCACAGCACTCTTAGAACTTTGTCATGACTTCCTGTCTCAAAACACTCTAGAATCAGGTTTATAACATTCCACAATACTACTCATGTGCCATAATTTCCCCTTATTAAACCCCAGAGCTAACACTATAATTCTGCTTCCTTCTTGCCTGGATATTTAGGATTGTATCATTTCCATCCAGAAGTACCATTGAGCCTCATCTGTTTGCTTTTTTCAGAATGAAAAAAAAGATACAAAATCTGTTTCTTGAGCATGTGAAACTCATCATAGATAGAAGACAGTCAGTGGGAATCAATTAAACCAATCAGGTCCTGTGGATTGATGGGGAAGAATATCTAATATTCTGAATTCTCTTCCTTCCAGCCATTTCCAGTTCAAAAATGAAAATTAGGCAGATGTTACAGAATAGCATCTACTATGTACATTTGGTTTTCTCCCAATTCCAGCCTTTTTGAAGTGGGCAGAACCATCATTTTTCTATACAATTTCTACAATAATGTGCTTATTGTTGGTCTCCCCTACTCAAAGCCCTGTGTATTAGATATTTGGTCGTAACGTCCAAGCAGCTAAACTATTAACATAGTTAGGCTGCAAGGAGAAACCAGTAATGGCTTTACAGCAGAGAAGGGGGAGAAGGCATTAAGAATTTATTGGCAAGCCCCAGGACACAGTCTGTTTGGAAATATATTTTGTCCATTTTGGAGTTTCTTTGCCTGCTGGGCAAACAGAGTTGCCTTGGCTCAGTCCCACAGAAGCCAGGATGAATGTTTTCTGGTTCACAGAGTTTAGTCAAACAATCACACCGTATAAGCCTAAAATCCTCTAGCTATAAAAGAGTTGCAACACGTACAACAGTAGCATTAGCTACTGCCCCAAAACATGAATGAACCCTAGTTCTTTCTGTAACTGGACAACATATTTCCATCAGAGTTCATTCAATTTTGATCACGCAGCACAACAAACTTGCTTATACTGTTGCTTGATATAGACCCTGATGTTCAAAGTAAGTTGAATAAATTCTATCATTATGTTCCATAGACATCAGTCAGAAGCTGGCAGATAGTAGCATAGTGTAGCCCCACCACTAGCCAAATGTCCAATTTACACCTTGAAGATAAAGACTCTATAAAGACTGTACTTTGGCACATCTAAACATACTGGATTGTAGGGTTGTGCGAAGTTTTGGGTGCTGATTCGATTTGGAGGAAATTCAGTCCAGTTTGGTGGCTGAATCTCCGAAACAAATTGGGAGACCAGTAAAAAGGTCCAAATCAATTCGAAGCTCTCCGAATTGATTTGGAAAAGATTCGGAGAGTTTCGGAGATTCAGGCAGTCCCCACTTGCTGCTGCAGGGAGCTGGGTCCAGACTCTGTGCTGATAAGTAAGGGGGCGGGGGCAGGCTGTGGGAGGGGACCATGGGGGGGGACCCCAGCCAGGTTTCATCTCCTGCCTGCTCCCCCAGCCTCCCTGAGTGCCCCCCCAACCTCCACCCACTCTCTCAGCCAGGTCAAGGGCTACCCCACCTGGCCCTGGCATCCTGGCACTTCGAAGAAAAAAAAAAAAAGAAGCCCCACACTTACTGGCTTCTGCCAGGTGAGGGGGCAATCCCCACTGCCCCTCACTGTCCTGCACTTTTTTTTTTTTTTTAAAGGGCCAGGACACTGGGGCTGGGCAGGGCAGCCATGGGAGGGAGGCGGGATACTGCGGGGGTGGGGGCTCGTAGCACAGCCCCCCCACACAGTGTAGGGCAGTGGGGATTACCTTCCCCCACCCTCAGCCTGGCAGCAGTTGGTGAATGGAGGCTTTTTTTTTTTTTTTTTTTTAAAAGCTAGGATGCTGGGGCCGAGAGAGTGAGTGGGGGATAGGGGCTCATGGCTGAGCCCCCAACGAGCCCTCATCCTCAGTGACAGTGAATCATGAGCCCCAGTGTCAGTGGGGCTGTGCCACAAGCCCCGGTGACAGTGAATCAAATCACTGTCCCCTGAATCGGCCGAATGCTAATCTGAAGCAAACACTAGCTACTTTGCACTGGCCTACTGGATTGTGACAGGGCACTTAGCACGCCTGTCATTTTAAGAGGGGTGGATGCTGCATGAGAAACAGCCTGAAGGTGTGGCAGGAGCCAACTAGAGTCATCTGACCAGAAGGGGGCTGGACTTGAAGCATATAAGGCCACGACCTGAGTTAGTTAGATAACTCTAGCTCTGAGGGCTATGGAGAAAGGAGCTCTTAGGTAGTAGGGCTGCTGGGTACCATCTGAGCTGGGATAAGCTACTCTGAAGCTTTGTGGATGGGATTAAGGGGTGGAGGAGGTCCTAACAGGCCTGTGAATGGAGAGGCCTGGGAGCAAGGGCTGGTGAGCCCACAACCCAGATGGGGTGGAGAGAGGCCTGGGAGATAAGGGAGAGCCTGTAGCCTGGAGAGAGGTAACAAAGCAGAGAACTGGGGAGCTGGGAAGCAAGAAGGGCTAGGGTGCCCATGGTCTTAACTGGCTTAAGAGTGGGACCAGAGTCAAGGGCGACCAAAGGTCAGGGACCACTGCTGGTGATAGAGAAGTCAGAAGACCTGTAGCCCTGAGAGGGACATAGACAAGGTGAGAGAGCCCGAAGATCAGGGCCAGGGGTCTGAAGCCTGGAAGTAGTGGGGCTAGGAGCCTGAGAGGGCAGGATGGATTGCCCAGGCGGAGCTGTAAATAAAGTACCCATGGGGAGAAGGCAAGCGTGGAAGTTGTGCTCAGGAGTAGCTGAGCTAGGTGAAGCAGGGGGGCACACAAGGGGGAAATGAGGGGAGCAGGAGGGCACACAAGCCTCCATGGCTCACCAAAAGCATCCGGGAATGTCTGCTTGCTAAAAAGGAGGCGTACACCCAATGGAAAGAAGGGGTCATCACCAGGGATGGCTATACTGCGGTCACTCAGGTATGTAGGGGGGCAGTCAGGAAGGCCAAGGCAGAGATGGAATTAGGACTAGCTTCCCAGATTAAGGACAATAAGAAGTCCTTTTTTAAATATATAGGGGGTAAAAAGAAGGTCCCGGGTAATGTGGGGCCCCTGCAGGACGCGGTGGGAAATTTGGTCATCACATTACACGACAAAGCTAACATGTTTAACGATTTCTTTGCCTCCGTCTTCCTAAGTAGGGACCAGAACAGCCACCTCCCTGCTGGGCCTCCCTCGGGCCCCAGGGGAGGCATACCTGGGTCAAGGGCTAGCGAGGAACTAGTTAGGGAGCTTCTGGAGGGACTGGACGTATTCAAGTCAGCCGGTCCAGACGAGCTCCACCCTAGAATTCTAAAGGAATTGG
>NW_017729003.1:20236357-20247153 GCF_001723915.1 Gavialis gangeticus
AAGAGGGATGTGGACAGCATGGAGAGGGTCCAGAGGAGGGCCACTCGCATGATCAGGGGACAGCAGGGCAGGCCCTATGAGGAGAGGCTACGGGACCTGAACCTGTTCAGCCTCCAAAAGAGAAGGCTGAGGGGGGATCTTGTGGCCTGTTATAAACTAGTCAGGGGGGATCAGTGGGCATTGGGGGAGTCCCTGTTCCCCCAAGCACTGCCAGGAGTGACCAGGAATAATGGTCACAAGCTGGCAGAGGGTAGGTTTAGGCTTGATATCAGGAGGCGCTACTTCACTGTCAGGGCAGCTAGGATCTGGAACCAACTTCCAAGAGAAGTGGTGCTGGCTCCTACCCTGGGGGTCTTTAAGAGGAGGTTAGATGTACACCTTGCTGGGGTCGTTTGACCCCAGTACTATTTCCTGCCATGGCTGGGAGTTGGACTAGATGATCTACACAGGTCCCTTCTGACCCTAGAAACTATGAAACTATGGAACTATAAGTGCCTGTGCAGGAAGGCCCAGTCATGGGGACTGAGGTCATGGACCAAGGCAGTGGCAACGCATAGGGGTGCATGGGGGACCCCCTCACAGCCACTGTTCCCTGCTTAAGTGACGGGCAAGGGGGGCAAGCAGGAGCACTGGTGCCCCCTGCTGAGAGCACTGTCCGGGGACTGGGGGTGCCAGGAGAAGAACCCCTGGCCCTTCCAGGCGTGCTGCTGGCACTTCTGGGTTGGTCAACATGATTAGCTGCAAGAGAACGGTTCTCCCCTTCTCCTGCAGTTGCTGACTGGCCACTGGAGGGGGAAGTGCCCCCCCTGCCTCAGGAGGCACCAGTCACCCATGGCTAGAGGGGCTGATGATGGACATGATTGATAAAGTCTGTGAGGCATGGGCATGTCTTAAGGAGTGATTGGAGGTACCTATAAGCCCTTAAGGCACTGAGTAATGAAACCTAGGCTCAGTAGTGGATGAGATGTCACTTGGGGATTTCAAAGGCAGCCTCCCTTTTCTAAGTATTTATTTCTATCAAGGCACAGCAGGTGAAGAGAAGGGGAGAATGCTTAAGGGACCAAGGACATAACAGAAACAGGGTGACTACCAGGGGGCATCATGGTCACCCCCAGGGTCCTTGACTTGTAGGTCTGTGCGAAGCTTTGGGTAGTGATTTGATTCAGCCTGATTCAGTGGCTGAATCTCTGAATCCGAATCAAATCAGGGGACCAATTAAAATGTCCAAATTGATTCAAAGCTCTCTGAATCTTCAGAAAAGATTCGAAGAGCTTTGATGATTCGGGCAGTCCCTGGTGGCTGCAACTCCCTGCTGCAGCCACCAGGGACTGCCTGAATCATAAAAGCTTCGGGCTCTCTCACCTTGTCTCTTGCTGCTAATCATGTTGACCAACCCAGAAGTGCCAGACTTGGAGCTGGTAAGTACTAGGAGGTGGGGCTGGAGGAGGGGAGAGGGGACCATGGGGGGACCCCTGCCAGCCCCTCCGACCCCTGCCCGCTCCCCCAGTCCCCCCACATGGCTGACCCACCCGTCCCAGCTCCCGGCCCTTTAAAGAAAAGCCCCGGTACTCACCGGGTGCTGCTGGGTGGGGGGTGATCCCCATTGCCCCCCACTGCCCCACTCTGCATGGTGGGGGGCTCTGCCATGAGTCCCCCAACCCCCCCTCACTCCCCCAGCCCCTCCATGGGTGACATGCCCAGACCATCTCCAACTGTTTAAAAAAAAAAAAAAAACCCGAGAGAAGCCCCGGGACTCACCACTCCTGTAGAGGCCTCAGGGTTAGCGGGGATCATACAAAGCCCCCTACATGGTGGGGGGGCAGTGGAGATCACCCCCTCCAGCAGGAGCGGTGAGTCTGGGGCTTTCCTGTTTTGTTTTTCTTAAAGGGCTGGAGCTGGACCAGGCAGGGCACCCATGGGGTAGCTGGGGGAGCAAGGGGGTTGGGGGAGCTTGTGCAGAGCCCCCCATGCGACACGGGGTGGTGCAGTGGCATCAGCCAAATCTTTGAATCAGATTTGGCCAAATCGATTTGGGACAGTGATTCGAATCACCAAATCGAATCAGTGTCCCCTGAATCATCCAAAGCAAATACTAGCCACTTCGCACAGACCTACTGACTTGTTACATGGATGCAATATGAAGTGTTAACAACGTACGTAGTCCTGTTCAAGATGAATAGTTCCTCTATGGAGAAATTAAGGTTGTAAAACTGCTAACATCAAACTGTTCCATTTCTTCCTTTTGAAGGAGCTCTGCTTGCATTAACTTGAAACTGAAAAGTGCTATGGCAGAAGTTGCTATAAAAAGCATAAAAATGGTTTTCTGTTTTTCTAGCAAGTGTCAGACTGCTGTGCCTGCCTTTTTCCAAGTCCCAGCAGTGCCAGTGTCACCACTATATAAGAACAACCTTCAAAAACAATCCATGAAGACAGGCCCAGGTGTCTAGAGTTAGTACATCTGAAAGTGGAAATTTAAAGAAATGCACACAAAACTATTCAGCATTAATAGAAACTGAATACTACAAGTTCTCATTTTACTTCCCTGGCAGGCTTAACATTTTTCACTTTAGGGGAGTGAAAGCCAGTATAAGAGAAATCCACACTGCCAATCTCTGTGATGATTGTTACTGTCAAGATCCATGTTTAGGGACTTTAGGCTCAAGAGATAGCTACTTACTGAATAAGAGGTTAATGTAAATGGTGACTCAGAATGCAAGAGGTAACCTATGCAAAAGAGGAGACAGGATTTTGTCGGCTGCCATTTCACGCACACAGTACTGCCTGCAAGTCCAGTTCTTAAAATGGGTTTACCCCAATGGGATTCTTCTAGAAACATGCATGTGAAGAAGGCAGAATTCTGAATTGCTCTTTATGGTCCCTCAAATAAGGAATGTCCACAGTGTACAATGCTGACTCAAACAGTGACACTTTCAAGACTGGAAAGACTAAACATATTAGGCTCCAATTCTAGTTCTCTGCCAGCACTGAAGTCTACTGGAGTTACCCACTAGAGCAACTCGCAGGATGGGAGCTTTCATCAACATCGCCTTCATTAAACCAATATACAATATCATTCCTTACTGTAAGGTTTACAATATAAGCAATTAAGCATTTATAATCTCATTAAGACTCCCTCCCCCCCATGATCATTAGTACTATATTATTTACCATTAGGTCTAAGTACATTTAGTATTTCTATAAATTGTATCTTACATTTTATACAAAATAAGAGGAAAAAAAGCTGGTTTTGTAACAAAAGAATTATTTATAAAGGTATTGATTTATTTTTTGCCTTTGTTGCCATGGAAACAGTGCCCCCATTGGAAAGCTGCATTTACATTTAAAGAGACATTTTTAAAACGTAAAGGCAGATGGCAATTAAGTATAATTTCTCTTATTAAGAAGACTATGTTTTATTTCACAAAATGTTTGAGACTTAACACAGACTAACAGGATGACTAGTAATTTGTTTAGATCATAAGAAAAGTGATGAAGCTATGCAAAATTCCCCGATGACTTAATTCACATAAAAGATAACCAAAAGAGTTTTTCTACTAGGAAAGAGAAAAAATTAAGTTGACAATTACATCCTTTTACGTACAAGCTCCAAATTCTTTGGTAGTACTAGAAAACACTGCTTTATTTTTTTTTTTAAGTAAGTTGACTATGACCATTATATCATGATATTTTTTGTAAACTCAAAATATTGAACTTTAATTCTACGCTTAAAGTAGTTGTTAATGATGATATTTTAACTGAAATTTGTTAATTTGATAAGGAAAGGTAGCTTGCCCTTGATATCCTTTTTAGGTAGACAGGTGCCAGTTTTGCATCTATGAACATAGTAGTTATGAAACATACAGAAGACAGCATACTGGGCTTTTGGCAAAGTTTAATGATTGCTTAGGAATTAGTAGATTGTAGTTCTCTAGCCCAGTGTTTCTCAACCAGGGTGCCACAACAGCTGAGAGTTTCCTGAGATCCTTTCAAGGATGCCTCCAGGGTGCTGCACAATATTAGCACTGTTAAGTGTGCAAACATGATTCACAAGATAAACCCAGTGATTTTAAACAGAAATTCATAGTGTTAAAAACAGTGTAACCTGTTGTGATCTTGCTGAGTTCACTGAAACAGAAAAAATGCTCTATTTTTCTGTATTAAAAAAAGAGTGAAAACTAAGAACTGACAAGGTTCTTTGAGTGAATCTGATATCTTTTATTAGGCAAGCTTAAATAGTTGGAAAAAAATTCTTAGAAAACTTCCTAAGAGAACTTTTTCCAGCTACTTAAGGTGGTCTAATAAAAGATATCAGATTCACCCAAAGAACCTTGTCTGCCTATGTCCTTAAACCAACACAGCTAAAATCTACACTCCTAAAACTAAGAGCTGGCATTTCTGAGGGGTGTCTTCAGTCTAACAAGGGGTACTGTAACTTGAGTCAAAAAAGGCTGAGAACCACTATTCTAAACTGTGCTGCTTTTCATATTGCAGGTAAGATGCAAGCCATCTTATGTAATATTTACATTTGTATAACTACAATATTATTCTTAACTTCCTTCATGCGCTTTCCTTTGTCCATGAGACTGACAAATTTATATCTTTATCATTCCTTGAGCAGACATATGTTCATTGACTTAATGGGACTCTTTCCCTTGCAAGGTCTGACACAAGGTATTTCTATAGACACTTTGCTGAATTACAACAACTGAGACATTTACAAAAGGTGTGTTTTTCCAAGTGACACTTTTTGCTATGATCTACTGCTTTTTTTTCATGGTATCACATCCCATAATAGAAGTGGGCCAGGCTAATTACCCTGCTAAGTGGTGATTAGCATGGCTGTGCCTTTTAGTTTAGTTATATTTAGAATGCACAGGCACATCATAACCAGGACTCTAGTAACCCATAATATTGTACAGAAGTGCAATAGGAAAATAATCCATTAGGAAAACAATTGATACCTACCTATAAGAATATGCCACTTCAGGAATACAAAAAGGAAAGAATAGTCACCAACTAGGAAATACAGAGCCATAACCAGAAATTGCACCATTTAGCACAACTGTATCAGTCTGAAAATAATTAGCTTTTTTCCATAAAACCCCATTTTCATTCATTAAAAAGCAGTTTCTAGCCCCTGTCATTGCAGACAAACACCTGAAAATAATTATATGGAAAGCTTTTTAAAAAATGGGAGAGGGAAGACTTAGAAGTTTGCTACTTTTTAAAATCCAGATTTTCAATTTAATATATTGAGTTGCTGGTTTGACTCAGTTTTTAATACCCAAGATTGTCAATACTGCCTATTCTGTTAGGGGAAAAAAAAGGGTTATTTAGAGCTGTCGCTGATTACACTGTAAAAAAGCATGCTGGGAAAGCATTCCTAGGAGAGGAATTCTAGTACTAGAACTGAACTAGAGGTAAACTGAACTAGGTAATCTGAACTGGAATTAGCGCTAAGGTTTTTGTGGATAAAATAAGAAATCAAGCTCTCCTGATTTCTCAAACTATCCTAGTCAACTGGCATCCCACTGAAAGAAATCCAAAGCAACAGCAGCCCTGTTATCTGGAATTAAGCTATATTTTGAAACTGAAACATTTTCATTAACCCAGAACTAGCCTGTTTTGATTGCAGCATAATGGAGTGTCAAGAGCATTACTTGTAGGCTTTCAATGCAGCATCTAAACCAGAAGTGGTTGTGATTATAAATACAAATATTAAACAGTGTAGCATATTTTAGCAGTTTAGTCCCTATTTCCAAATGTATCACTCTGCTGATTTTTGAGGACTTATTGATATTAAGGATGTGATGGGTTAAGTGCCCTTCCCCCTTTGTGGAGATTGAGAAAAGGGCTTAGAATTCCTTTCCTAAAAGAAATATGATCTAGAAAGGAAGGGGAAAGTTCAGATTGGCTCAGATTCAGGCTTGTAGTTATGACAGCAGTACAGAATTATGTCTGTACTGTCTTATTGTTTCTAGTTGGATTTAAGACATAGCCCTCATGAATGGGAGGAAGGACCTTGCTTCTCCAGTTGTTGAGAGTGCATTAAATAGTCACAATAAAGCACAAGTGCTCCACCGTATCATCTATTACAGTAATGCTTTGTATTATTATAGGTTTTATTTATATATAACCATGCATATATATAGTACTTATGCACATACATGGATGCAGGTTAATTTCAGCTTGTGTTTGAAGTCTACTGCACAGGGCTAGCAAACTCAACCTTTTAATTGGTATAACATTTGCAACAACATGACACCTCAAAACCATGACTCAATACATAGCCTCCTATTCTTGAGCACAGTGACACTAAAGCTAAGAACTTGCTAGAAAGCAGTGCCTTTGGATGCTACAGTAAGTTATATATCTATCCCTAATTGCAAAGGACCACAGTTTAAAATAGGATATATGTACCAGGTATTTAAATGTGTGTGAGAATAAGTAGTTTGAATTGTACATGCTGCTACATTTCCTCCTATAAGGATAATGATCTCTCAGTTATATACTATCCTAGCTGTAATTCATTGCATTTAAGAATTATAGCCATTTTTTAAAAATGCAAATATAACTATGAACTTTTGACATTTAAGATCACCAAAAAGGCTCGTGCTATTTTATAGGGTACCAACTAAATGTGTACACACCAACTGTATTTTACCCATGTACAATGCTTACCTTTTTAAACTCTTGGCATATTTGATTTAAAATGAAAATCAGATATTCATTTTAGCAGTAGCTAGGGCACAGCTCAACATGACGCTAATGTATGGAAAGCCATGGCTTCCAACAATACAATGAGCCAACCTGCAGCTATGAAAGGTAAAAGGAAATCCCTAAGTGCAACTTAAGTGCTGCCTGGAAAGAGGAGAGTTCTATGCATTATGCTGAGGTCATTTAATATCTGTTCTTCTTACACTTGCATAGTATGACCCGTCATAAAAGTTACTTTGTGCCTCAATGGATGGCTGCTCTGATCCTGCTTGGCAATTACAGTGCACAGCAACAACAGTTAATGAAGTCAGTGAGATGACTGGTTCTCCCAAAGGACAAATCCAGTACAAGCCTCCAATATTCTAGCCTGCACACAGTTTAAGGAGTGTGGAAATGCTATTTTGTTTTCTATATTTCTGTTTGAGCACTACCCCCTTCAATATGCTTGACTCCTGGATTCTTTTTCTTCAAGGCATTTGTTTCATAATTGCCTAACAGGTATACATTTTAAGGCCAGAGGCAACCATGACATGATCTAGTCTGATCTATACAAAAAGGGTATCAGATTTCTTCCAGTTACCCCTGTATTGAGCCCAGTAGCTTTTGTTTAGTTAGGGCAGTGCTGCTTAACGTTTTCTGGCTCAAAGTACCTCTTGTTAGACTCAAAGCACTTGGAAAATGCCAGCTCATTTTTAAAATTTACCTTTTTTTTCACAGTAAAATAATAGAGCAACTTTTCTGTTGCAGAGAATTCAAGAAACCACAAAAGATGATTCACTTTCCTTTTTATGTTTCTGTGACAAGGTATTTGGCAGAATTTGCAGATTTGTTAGAATCTGACATGGCCGTGCTGTGACCACTTTGGCTATGGCCTCAAACTTTTGCCCTCTGGGCAGTCAACCGCATGCCTTGGTGTCCATGCTACCCCAGCTTCCACATCCTTCTAACAAACTGCCTGGGCATGAGGCTGCCCTGGTACTAGCTAAGCTAAAAAGACCATGCTGGGCTCAGCTGCATATGCCCCCATGCTCCCCAGACCTAGCTGGGTGGGGGGACCCATCTGGGCTCCCATGCTCCTGGCTCTGGCTGGTGTCCTGGGACCCCAAGGACTCCACCCTGGCACCAGCCTGATCATGGGCTGTCTGTGCTCCACTTGCTAAGAACATAAGAAAGGCCATTTACTGGCTCAATATCCTGTGTTACATAGTGGCAAAGAGAGGATGCTGAAACGGAGAGTGAACAGGGTATTGTAGAAAAGACTTATCCTCCGAAGCTGGGAGGCAGCGGGATGCTGCGCTGGAGGACAAGTGTGAGAAAAGTGAAACTGCGGTGGGCAGAGCCACTGCAGCACAACTTCAAAGGAAAAAAAAATGGATGTGCCAGAAGGAGCCAGGGACGGCTCCCACATCAGCGTCGGCATGTTTTTTACATGCCTGCGAGGGCCGATTGGCCAGCGGGATGCCTGGGGCTAAAATAAAAACGTCAGCAGAAGAGCAGCAGGGGGTGCCAGGAGAGGAGCCCCCAGCTGGCCTGGAGGGACAGGAGTGCACTAGCAGTCCCAGGGAGGTGACATGGTGGACACCCCAGGAGGGGGAAGCCCCAGGGATTTGCAACCAGCTTGAGCCAGGGGAGGTGCCCACAGACCCAGAGTAGGCACTGAATGGTGCCACTGAAGACTGGGGTCCGTGGGGACCCAACAGCAACTTGATACAAATGCTACCAGCGGGCAGTAAGGACCCCGTCCAAGGAAGGGATGATGTGATGGGGAATGAGACAGAGCCAATCACACACGATGCCTAAAAAGGAAAAAGGGGGCCACAGAAGACGCTCGGGGAAGGAACACCATGGACTGATTGCAGCCATCAGACCCTACGACCTAGAGCATTGAAGACCACCTGGGACATCACCCTTGGTGACATGAGTGGTAACATTGCGATTGGCAGTAGGTGGGGTATAGGGGAGGTGGAGCCCCACAGAAAGGGACCAGAAGAAGCGACCAAGGGAAGACTTCAGGGGGGCAGGACCAAACATTGTCCTCCCAATTTAAACCAATTAATCATCAAAGACATGTCAGGAGAAGCCCCCTGGGGAACCACCCCAAAGTCACTCGCTGACTAGAGTGTCCGGCCCAACAAGCCACGGCAAAGTCCGGGAAGCATCCCTACCCATGACATACCAGGGAGAGGCACAGGAGGTTACAGGTATGAAGAAAATTTTTTTTTCCTCACTGTTCCTCTCCCACTTACAGCCTCTTGCATTTAAGATTGCAGTATTCCACAGCACCCTTGAAAAGATCCCAAGGCACCCCAGAGTGCTGTAGTACCCTGGCTGAGAATCACTAGACTAGAGTCTATCTTTCCTTAAGACATCTTCTCCTTAGGATTTCAGAAGATAAAAAATTAGGCAAGTTAAAAGTTAAACATGAATTTGAATTTGTCTGGCTTTAACTTCCTGTTGTTCATTCTCGTTATGTCTTCCCTTGCTAAAGAACCCTTTAATACCTGTTAATTGATGCATAAATGTCTTTATGAAGAGAAAATAAATCACTTCTCAAACTTTGATCAGTTAACAACTTTGTTGAAATATCACTGCTCAGGCAGTCAAGAGGGGGCTCCTAGATATAGTGATAGGCATCCAGAGCCCTTTAAATAAGAAATGCCTATTGCTGTGGTAGTAGCACAACAATAGTACAATAGGAGAATATTCTGGGGAAGCAGCAAGAGAACAAATGCAGTGGTAGCTCTGCTGCTATAAGGCCATCCTGCAGGTGGCCCAGGGTCAGATGACTGGAAGGAGGCAGGGCTCTGGGGCATATAAGCCACTACCAGAGCCAAAGCAAACAGTTTGGCCGTGGAGGGTGAAAGGGAAAGAGCTCTGCAGGAGGATGCTTATTGCTGAGAGATTCTGCTATGCTGGGGAACTGCAAGTAAAGGGCTGAGGGCTGGCAGGGGGTGGAACCAGTATGGATGGTCTGAATGAGATCCTGCTATGCCTATTAAGCCACAAGTAGGGCTGGCAGGGAATTGGGACCAGTATGAATGATGATTGTATTGGAGAGCCAATAGGCTTAGAGAATCAAGTTACAACCTGTGTGTGTTTGGTTTGAGTTTAACAGCAGTTTGGCTAGGACTAGAAAGGGATGAGAGGAGTTCCTGGTGGTGCCGGAGGGGTACATGGCTGCCCTGAGTTCTGCCAGAGGGCAGGGGCTTGATTGCAGCAAGATGAAAGCCTGGGAGAGACAAAACGAGAGTTAACGACGCATAGCCCAGAGAGGGGTGCAGCTTGAGGCCCACAGCCCCAAAAAGGGTGGAGATTGGGGCCAAAGGGCCCATGAGCCCAAGAGGGGCAGAAACGGGATTGAGAACCCACAGCCCAGAAAAGGGTGGATGTCACAGGGCAGGGACCCAGGAGCAGCCGTGATCTCTCCTGGTGCCCCCTACCGTGCCAAGTTGTCTGTCAAGCACCCTTGCTCTCGCCCACCATGTCTTTGATGACACAAATATTATAAGGGAGGCTTCCTTTTGTCCCCTTAGACATGGTGCTCTTATTTCTTCTGGCCCCTGTTCTGTATAGGTTGAATTGGTGCACCCAGCCTCATGGGTTATGCTTGGCTCCTACCACCCCTTATACCACGCCCCAAGCCTCTCAGCTGTACCGGATGTTGATGAGTCCATTGTTGCTCGCGCCCTCGCGGACACCCTCTAGGCTTATCTTCTCTTAGCGGCCCACACCAGGGCTCTCCGTAAGCTCGCCCTCTCGGGGGGCCTCTCTCCGTACGCTCGCCCTCTCGGGGGGCCTCTCTTCTCGTGCACCCTCCCTGGGGCTTCTATTCTCTTGCACCCTCCCTGGGGCTTAACACACGCCCACTTTG
The DNA here is from genome assembly GCF_001723915.1 of Gavialis gangeticus. Lineage (NCBI taxonomy): Eukaryota > Metazoa > Chordata > Crocodylia > Gavialidae > Gavialis > Gavialis gangeticus. The sequence continues at coordinate 20,246,946 of NW_017729003.1, forward strand.
GGCTTCGCGCTGGGACTTGTCACAATTGGGCTCAGGCGGCCTTGGCCTTACCTGGCCCTTAATCCCGACTGCTGTGCCCTGTCTGGGGCTTTTTATTCCTATACGCCCTCCCTGGGGCTCCATGCGATACTCTCGCCCTCCCTGGGGCTCAATGCAATACTCTCGCCCTCCCTGGGGCTCAATGCAATACTCTCGCCCTCCCTGGGGC
>NW_017729003.1:20247424-20248771 GCF_001723915.1 Gavialis gangeticus
AGCCTCCTGGCTAAAACTTGCCCCCTAAGCCCTCTGGCTAATCATCATTTCCATCCCTGCCAGGGGCTCCTCTACTTGGTATCCTCACCCAAAAGCTGCTCAGGCCACCAGGCTTCTCAACTCGGCCTACTCCCAGCAGAGCTCTCTCTTCCTCGGCTGACAGAGGGGAACTGCCTCCGGTCTCAGCCTGGCTTGTTTATGTAGGCCAGGCCCTGCCCCCTTCCGGTCAGCTGACCCCTGTGGTTACCCCGGCAACCAACACCTGTCCTTCTTTAGAAGCAGGCACTTCAGTGCCCTGCGACAGTGGAGATTGGGGCCAGAGGGCCCCTAGAGAGCCCAAGGGGGTGAGATAAGGGCTAGAGCCGTGTACCAGGACACTGAAATGCCTGCTAGTTTCAGAGCAGAGGCACAGGTATGAGTTGCTAGGGCAACTGCTAGGGAGTCAGCTGACAGGAAGGGGCAGGGCCTGGCACATATAAATCCCAGGGGTGAGGACAGGAGGGCAGTGGTCCACTGGAAGCCAAGGGAGAAGGAGCTCTGCTGGAGCAAGTGGAGTGGAGAAGCCTGATGGTATGAGCAGCTCCTGTCTGCTATTACGGGCAGAGAATTCCCTGGTAGGGATTGAATGAGATTTTATGTTATAGCCTAGCGGCTTGAGTTTTCTGTTTGGGGTTTCATAAGACTGGAGGACCGGGTGAGGCTATTAGGGGTTGGAAGAGGCCTCATAGGGGATCCCCAGTGATGTGGGGACCCTGGTGCCAGGGAGGGTGCAGCATTTTGGGCTGCACTGGCCCCAGCCCCAGAGCGAGGGGGGCAGCAAGAAGCCCCAGAGCAAGGGGGGCAGCAGCGCATCAGGAAGGCACGGAATGAAACAGGGCAATGGAAAGTCCAGGGAAGACAAGTGAAGGGCCAAATTACAATAAGGCCCAGATCAAACCACGTCAGTATCATCTGTGAGGCTTGGGCTGTAGTGTAGGGGAGGAAAAGGAGCCGCAGATAGCGCCCCCTGGCACTGGGGCAAATAAAATGGGCAGCCTCCTGCTAATTAACATCCATTAATTAATCAAGATCAAGGCATGGCAGGCGAGTAGGCAGGAGGTTGGCCAGCGAGCAAGGAGGACAGAGTCACCGATAGAAAGACTCCAGTAGAGGTACTCCTGTCACAGTGGTGCATTGGCCAGGAAAGTTTTATATGGCAGTATGCATCATAAGATGCTGGTTTGCCTGTATGAAGAAGAGAACCCTTGGGTCCATGGGGAGAGAGAAACGAGAACAGATGGTAATCCCAGACCCAGAGTCATGGGAACAAGTTTTGGGTCAGCTACATCAAACGGTACAAGACCTACT
>NW_017729003.1:20253771-20254120 GCF_001723915.1 Gavialis gangeticus
CGAGTAGGCAGGAGGTTGGCCAGCGAGCAAGGAGGACAGAGTCACCGATAGAAAGACTCCAGTAGAGGTACTCCTGTCACAGTGGTGCATTGGCCAGGAAAGTTTTATATGGCAGTATGCATCATAAGATGCTGGTTTGCCTGTATGAAGAAGAGAACCCTTGGGTCCATGGGGAGAGAGAAACGAGAACAGATGGTAATCCCAGACCCAGAGTCATGGGAACAAGTTTTGGGTCAGCTACATCAAACGGTACAAGACCTACTGGATCAAGCCGCAAATCAATGGACCCTGTTAGCCAACGTGATCAGAAACATAGTTTCATAGTTTCATAGATTTAGGGTCAGAAGGG
>NW_017729003.1:20254131-20255334 GCF_001723915.1 Gavialis gangeticus
CCGGGAGGCAGCATCTGTTTGCAGCCTGTCGCCTGCAGCCAGCCCAGGCTCTGGGGTAGCTGCCACCAGCCATGGTGCCCAGGCTGCTTGCAGCAGGGCTTGCAGCCTCCCAGACACCTGCTGGGAGCAGTCCAGGCTCCCAGCTGGCAGCAGCTACCCAGAGCCAGGGCTGTCTGCAGCCGGGAGGCTGCAAACAGCTGCTGCCTCCCCGCCCCAGCCCCAATGCATGACAATGAAAATGGCCTTGCGTGCCATGATCGGCACGCACACCAGGGGTTGCCGACCCGTCCTAGCAGCAGGGAAAATCCACAGAAAAGTTTAATTAATAAATCACACTCCTGATTTCTTGTTCATCAATATTCTAATAATGCAGCAGCCCAAATATTAGGGTTGCATCTATTTTTTTTTTTTACTCAAACAGTTCAAACTCTGTCACTGATTAAACAATACCATTTCTTCCCTTATGTACTGTCCTGCAGTTCAAACAATGGAAGGGTCCACTTCAAGATTTTCTTATATAAAATTATAACCATTGCCAATACACACATTTCAGTTATTTGTTATACATTTTGAGTCATCAGTGCATATTGAATACAACTGGGTGTCTCAGACTCAGTTTGTGAGCAAGGTTCTCACACAAGCTGTACGGATTTATGTTTGCTGCTGTAGCTGTTCCTAGCCACATTCACTTTCTAGGAGTCCATATGAAGGCAAGTATAAAGGACTGAGGCATAGGCAGTCTTCTTCATTCCCTCTTGTTGAGACTGTTCAATCACTTTTCCTTTAACTGCTTCCAAAATTAATTGCTGGGTTTCCCTCCCCAGAGAAAGGGTCCCAAGTGTCACGGTGGAACCCAAACAAACAGGCTGGGTCTAGCGGCGGGGGAGTTCTGAGCGACACGGAAGCTGGATATTCCTTAATTGAATGGGTTTATTAACTTATGATTGGTAGAGCGCAGGTACGGAGTCTTCAGTTACAGTTAACAGTATCAACACAGAACAGGGGGACCTATTGTCCCACGGGGTTCGCCGACAGGCCCATGCTTTCTACTCCCGGTGCCGGAGCCCGGGAATAGGTGTGGCTGCCTGTCAGGTAAGTCCCAGGGATGGTCAACAGTTTCTGAAGGAGAAACAAATAACGAAACAGAACTGTAACGCATCGGTGTCACCAGTCCACAGAACAGTTTGGGTAGCCGAGGTGATT
>NW_017729003.1:20257249-20258494 GCF_001723915.1 Gavialis gangeticus
AGCTGTTGGTCAATAAATTCGAACCCTGAGGCTGTGACATTTGCTAATAGGTCAACTCGTTCAGACAATTGGGCCAGGGCTATACGGGCTTTAGTAATCCCTACTCCCCAGAAGAATATTCCCTCAGCAGCCCAGCTCAGACTTTGTGTTACCCTTTGCCCATGCGTTAGAGTGCTCCACACTTGGCCGGTGGACCTTTTTTGATGGGATGATACAGCAGGGCTGGGCGGATGAGCTGTGTTAGCTAATAAAGGCGGGCAAAATAAAATAGAACTTAAAAAACATTGCACACCTGAAAGAGTGGCCAGTAGAGATGTGTATAGTCACCCGTCAGAACACGACCAGGCCAGGCCAAATGGTGCTGATGTGGTTAATTCAGCACACGAGCCTGGGAATGGAAAGGCGTGTCTGGTTCATTTGGGTGGCCCAGATTGCTTAATGGGTGACTGTATGCTGTGGCAAGCAGCGTTTAGTAATATAACCTGCAGGGTAGGAAAACAGAATCCAAACCATGAATCGTTCCCTCTAGGACCGGGTTTGGTTAAGTCGATGGCCAATGATTCGTTCCATATAATTATGGGAGTGGCTTCTATGAGAGGTGACAGGGTTACTATTGGTGTGACCTTCCCACCACGGGGCTTTAAACCAATATGCCACGGCGGACTGACTGAATGAGGGTCCCATTTTAGTGACATATCTGGTCACGACCACTCAAAGCCATGAGGGTGTATTCCCCAGGGGATGGCTGTACAAGTATAGGGTTTTCCGTTTGCGTAACACCCCGTACTAGGAGGACAGATGGAAAAATCCATATGGGTGAAGTTTCGGGGCCAGGTATACTCAATTGAAACGTACCCTCTGCCTCCCGAGGGTATGGAGACGTTTATAGATGTTATCTCGCCTGCCGATATTTCCGTAAACCATTCAGTTATGTTAAAGGGTGCCAAATATGGGACAAGGACCGGGTCCTCAACAGATAAGGGTATCTTTAGGCATGCCGTTAGGCCATCTCCGGTACTGTCATCCCCACTTGCATTAGCCCAAATTGAGAGCAAATGCAGGACTGAATTTTTTGGCTGGTTGGGGTTTACGTACAAGGAATTTACACATTCATAGCTTATATACAATATGACACACAAGAGTTCAAAGTCTTTTCGACTTCTTGGCATGTTGACGGTCTAGTCCTGTAACCTTGTTGGTGGTTCTGATAGGCTGGCTCTGAGACTTCGCCCTCACGTTCCAGTA
>NW_017729003.1:20263494-20264859 GCF_001723915.1 Gavialis gangeticus
CCGTATAGCGTAAGGTTCAGTGATTCATCAGTGGCCAGAGGTGGCGGCAGATCATCATGTTTCCATGCATTCCAATGATACAAATGGTTCAGGACTAGAGCACTCCAAGTGGCTGGCTCTCCATGGAAACATGGATCGGGTCGGTCATATGCTAGGCAGGGTATGAGAGTCGCCCCCACTGCTTGTAGTTGTCCCTGTCCGACGGCGAGTGGTTCCGCCAGCTGGGCGGCCAGCAGGGTCTTGCCTATGGCACCATACTTATGCTGATTTGTTTAAATAGTACGGTGAGCTAAGAATACTAGATTGCCGTCCATGTTTTTGACAGTCGTAAAGATGTGTTCTGTTGTAAATCCCACCGTAACGGTTAGGGGTGCACTGAAGTCAATTGCATGGAGGCTCATCTCCCGAATGGATACTAGTAAGCTGTGTAATGCATTGTTGTCCTTCGAGGTCCAGGGAGTTCGGCGCCTGGTTTTCTCTTTAATTTGACTCTGGATCCGAGCTATAGTTGGAAGGTGGTCAGGAGTGATGAAATGTCAGACCCAGTTTAACCTCCCTAGTATAGATTGGAAGTCTACCTTTGGTGACAAAACTTTATTGTCACATAAATCAAAGGTGAGATCGTTGTGGGCTACACCCTTATGGATGTCGTGAGTAAAGGTAGTCCCTAGAAAGGTTATCTCATCAGTTGGATGTAGCTGAGATTTTTCCTTATTTATAGTCCAGCCTTCGGCAATTCAGTGCTGGGTTAGATCAGTCATAGCTTTGACGACTCCCGCTACACTCCGGCCCATTATGGCGATAACATTGAGGTAAGTCCAGACCCGGACGGAATTTGCCACTAATTTGTCTTTACCAAATCTGTCGAGGGTGTCATTCATGGCACTTGTGGCCAAAGCAGGGGCGTTACGGTAAGCTTGCGGGCATACGTCCCAATGGTATATCTTGCTCTTAATACACATGTTGAGGATACCCTCAGTGTCATTGATGGGTATCGAATAGAACATATTTCTCAAATCTATAGTCGTCCCTACCCAGTCACAAGCTTGATAATTGGCCATTTCATATAGACTCTGTGGTAGAGTACTGGGCAAAGGCTGAGTTAGCACAACACATCTTTTATTTGCCTCGCAGTAATCTACCACGAGTCGTACGGTGTTCGGTCGTCCTGGTTTCGGTATCCCCCAACCAGGGGAGAGGTAGGTACTCGCCTGTATCCACCTGATTGAACCACTTTGGACCAGATCATCGAGTAAGGCATCTAAAGGGTTCTGGAGATGTGATTTTGTTGGTATTGGCATGTACCGCCATGAGGAATGAGCGCGCAGCGCGGGTTTATGCCACTCTGGTTTGGGGATAGTCGTA
>NW_017729003.1:20269859-20271542 GCF_001723915.1 Gavialis gangeticus
GTTTGGGGATAGTCGTAATGGGTAGTACTTCTAATACTTTATCCTTCAACCCTAAAGTGCGAATGCCAGGTATCCCTAAGATGTTTATGCTTCCAAGGACTGCGTCTAGTCGCTTGGTGTGGCCTTTTACGATGAATTTAACATGGGCTGTCGCCGTGGCAGTATTGAGGCCCTGGACCATCATTATCCGGTTGGTACGGTAATGTGGGACCAGTGACTTGATGACATTAATTTGAGCTCCTGTATCTAGCAAAAATTTAGCAGTTATAATGTCAAACGGGTCTTCTGGGCTCTGTACTTCGATCGATGCGTAAGGTTGAAGATCGTTACTACAAAGTGCTGAATGGTTTTCGGCGACAACAGCTTTACGACTGTCTACTCGGGTAATGTGTTCAGTTTCTCGTGTGTCGATTGGATCGTGTCGGCGCTCTGTTGGCGGTTCAAACGTTACATTCTTTTTTATACGTCGCTTGAGTTCCAGTCCATCTGGTGTCACTTCATTTTGCTTCAACATGGCTCATGCAGGTATCGCGAATCGCTGCAGTTCATCTCGCTCAGTGTGTGTTGCTTTCATTCCCCTTGATTCGTTTGCTCTTTGTTCGTTCAGGTTCAGGTCACTTCGCTTGGTTACAATCTGTTCGGTTAGTTCCAATTCGCTGTAGCTTGGTTTGTCTATCTATAACTCGCATGTTTTTGGATCGTTACGTTTCAGTTCGAGCTTGGATGGAGTAAATTCGGTTCGTGGCGATGTGATTTCTTGTAGTTGGCTTCGCTTCGGTTCGTTCATCAATTCGGACTTGGTCCATTTTGGGTTGTTGTATGGTGGTATTAGTTCGTCATCATTTCGGCATTGCTCATTGTCTGTTTGTTGTTCCTCTGATAGGTAAGTGGAGGTGGGATAGCCGTCGATCGCCGTACTTGCATCGACGGCACTTGTTCGTTTTTTGCCTTGTCGTGAAAATCGGTGAAACCCAGCGCCTTGGCAAGGTCTCTTTGTCCATCCTCGCCCAGCAGTCTCAGTTTTTCTTTGGCTAATCCAGTCTTGCGGAGAAGAAACCCGAACATGGCCCTCTCAGCCGATGATCGCTGGGGTGACGAATAACTCCCCCAAAAAGAGGGTCTTCTAGACGTCTGTGGTGACTCAAAGATTTGATGCTTTCGTGACGGTGGCAATGGAGCCTGTTGAAATCTCCTGGTAGGGTTTGTTTGATTTTTCCTGGGGTCTGTATTCCGATAGTTGGTGGGTGTCTTCTCAATCGGGTAATTGGTGGCAATCTCATCCCAGACAGGGTGGGCATTGCGTTGGGGTTTTACTCACATTGCGCCTTGCAATTGATCTAGCAACCCCAGTGTGTGCATGACTGGGCCGTTGATTGATGGACTCAACAGGAGCCTAGTGGTTATGCTGTGACTCCTGCCATAGATTTCAGTGGCTGCTTGTACTGCCTCACTGAGACAGGGCACATCCCCAGGTATGGTGACGAATCGATGGGGCCACGTTCCTTGTACTTGAGCTGGAGCGAGATTTAATGGCTGATGACCTGGAGTCCATAAGGCGTATGATGCCCCGATAATGGCATGGATTAATACAGTAGCTGTGATGTTGCGGGTATTTGCCCCCTCATGCCAGCAGTGGACTTTATGTTGCAATGCTTCTGCAACAAGGGCTGGAATCGAAATAGG
>NW_017729003.1:20272564-20282626 GCF_001723915.1 Gavialis gangeticus
GATCAATACAGTTAGCAATACAGAACGCCAGGCGGGGAGAGAGGCCAATAGGCCCAAGGGCCTAACTGGAGGACAGTCCCTGAAGGAGTCAGCCTCTGTCTCCAGTTACATGGGTCTCTCTCCCTGTGGGAGGGGGCTCGCTAGCCTTTTATCAGAATTTGGTAGCCAATCAGAATGTATACTCCACAGAACTTTCTAGTCTGATTATATAACATAATTGGGCATGCGCACTGTTATCCTCTCTCACACTGGGCATGCGTCTGACAGGGAAACTAGGTCACCCTTGAGTGACAGGCCCATAGGTCATGCAAAGGCCACGTGCAGGGCCTGTTACTATGGCGCTTACAAGATAGCCTCTGCACTGGCAGCACTCACAGAGCAAATTTCCAAGACATTAATGTTAATTGGAATGTTAGCCTATTACACTGGAGGACTGACCAGTATCTAAAAATAGAAGTGATAGATGCAAGATGGTGGTACAGTATCCCTACAGCATATATTAGCTTTTTGGATTTAACATTCAAATACTATTAGCAAGCTCCTCAAAACACACATTGTTGTCCCAGTGAAAAAGTAGTAGTATGCATTAGGATCATAGGGAAGGGACCTCATGTGGTCATCTAGTCCAGCCCCCTGCTTAAGGCAGGTTCTTCCCTAACTTGACCATCCCAGCCAAGTCTATGTCTAACCTGCTCTTGAAAACCTCCAGGAATGCCAATTACACAGTTTCTCTAGGTAGCCTTTTCCAATGCTTGATCACCCTCATAGTTAAAAAATTCCTCCAGCCTAAATTTCCCTACTGCAGCTTGAGGCCATTGCTTCTAGTCCTAGCCCCTACAGCCACAGAGAAATGCCTGTTTCAGGGGTGAGCAATTATTTGGGCCTGTGGGCCACACAGGCAGTTTTGGAGAGCTGTTGTGAGCCAGTCAACACCTCCCCGCTCCCCACAACCACAACAGCCCAGAGCCCGCATGCTGTATGGCTCCTCCCCACCGCTGCCACCAGCATCCAGTAGAAGCTGTGTGCACAGCCCTCGCACTGGTTTATCCTGGACTCACTCTGGCTGCAGCGGACCAGCTCTGGACTATCCGGGACATGAACTGAGCGTGCCCCGGCGGCTGGGGGGGCATGGCTATGCTGGCAGTGGTGGGAGACGAGCGACATTAAGCTGGGAGCTCCTGCAGATGCTGCTGGCACTGTTGGTGGCAGCTGGAGAGGGGGGTGGTGAGTGCTGACCAGGGGTTGGCAACAACCCGCAGACACTGACACCAGTGACCAGAGGCAATCGTGGACCACCCGCAGATGCTGCTGGCACTGTTAGCAGCCGGGTGGTGAGTGGCAACTACCCGCAGGCACCGCTGACACTGTCAGCAGCATCTTTTTGCAGCGGTTGCACCCATGTGTGCCCCCTATGCGTCACCCCTGATCCAGGACCCACTCCCACAGCCCTGGCCCTGGGCTGCCCCTGGACTAACCTGCCCACAATGAGCAGTGGCAGTGGCTGGGCAAAAGCTGCTGCTGGGCATGGGGGAAAATTGGCTGCCTGCCTCCCGCTACTGCTGGGCCCTTCTTGCTGTAGCTGCCTGGAGCCCACACCTGAGCTACTATGCAGCTGCCCCGCTGGGCAGCCCGGGGGCAGCACTAGTGGCAGTGGTGACCACAGCAGAGAGGAGATTCAGGACAGCCTGGGCACAGGCTCCAGGTGCCTGCCGCAGGTTCTGCCTAGCCACCACCACTGCTACTGCTCATAGTGGGCAGGTAGGCTGACCTGGGATCGGGGCTCTGTGTGCAGGTCCCAGCTGGTCTGGAGCTGGTCTGCTCCTGTCGGGGAGGTGTGAAGCCGGAGTGGGGTGGGGTAGGCCAGGGCTGTGCACATGGGTCCCCACCAGTCTCCACGGGGCCGGGGCCAAGGCCAGGGCTGGCGGCAGCCGAAAGGAGCTGCCACTGCCTGGGCTGCCTAGAACTGGAGTCCAGCCCTGGAGCTGCCCCAGCCCTGCTGTGCGCCCAGGGGTGGTGGGGTGCACCAAGGGCCAGACAGCACCTGGGCCAGACAGAACTGAGGGACCCAGTGCAGGCTGGACAAAGTCCCTTTGCGGGCCAAATCTGGCCTATCCCCGTCATCATCATTGCCTTTCAGATATTTGAAGACTATTATCAAATCCCCCTCAGTTTTGCTCCAGACTAAATAACCCTTATTATTTCAGACGTTCCTTATAAGTCATGTTTGCAAGGCCTCTAATAATTTTTATTGCCCTGTGTTGGACTCTTTCCAAACTGTACACATCCTTCTTCAAGTGTGGGGCCCAAAACTAGATACAGTACTTCAGGTGAGGCTGGGAGTAGATTTGTGTAACCAAAGCACTGTTCTGTACCCTGAATGGAGCTGTGCACACAAATAACTTGCTGTAGTTCTTTTACAACAGAGTTTTGAATAAAAGGGGTTTGGGAGTGTTACAAACTTTCACATTTCAAAGTAAGTTATTCCTTAAGGCTAGGTGCAGACATTCAAAAAGCCAGAGGCAGAACTGATCTAAGTGATGCAGTTTTCTGTAAGTGACGTAGTGAACAAAATGCACATTCACCCTTTGCCAGGGAGGGGCAAATTTTTAAACCAGTCTGTAAGTGCCAGACTTCTGTTCTGTTTCCAATCATTTATACCAGTAAAAGTGTAATGTCTGTACCTGGCCTAAGACTCTTGCTTTTTTTTGTCTGGACATAAATGCTAGCCACATCAATCCCTTGTATGCAACTTATGTTAACTAGGATAAATTTATTTCATTAGCTTACTAGGATTTGTAGTTTCTGGCAGACTCTGAATGACTGACCTGTAGCCAAGTCTTGCTAAAAAAGAATATTCTCCAGTATACAGTTGATCTTCCTACACATCGCTGAAGATGTGTCTCTGGAAATGAAGACACGTCTAACCTCTGGGTTAACTGACCCCTGACAGTCCAGTTCCAACTTAATTTATTGCAATGTTATTAATCTCAATAGAGTAACTTAAATAAAGTTAGTTACTCTTGATTTGCTCTAATGTTTAGGACAATGATTCTCAACCATGGTGCCACTTGAAAGGTAAAAGCTGGCATTTTCAGTGGGATGCCTTTAGTCTAAAAACTGCTGGTCTAGGAGGAAAATCAGGGTCTAGATGTCATTTGTGTTTAGAAATCTGCATGGCTGCTCAGTCACCTTTCCTGGATATGAGAAAATGCAAGGAGGAGCAGGGAGAGTGACTGTCTTTGAGCATGTTGATAAATTCCCCAGAGTCTATTTAACTATCTGCTTAAAGGCATTAATAGGAAAGAAATTACTTGCCAAAAACCTGATGGAAAGGAATGTGACCTCTTCAATCAGGAAATGTTATTTTTTCTGCATCTACTTTAACTCTCAGAGAACCAGCAGTTTCTTACTCAAGTTTCACCTTCATCGGTTAAGTCTGTTCACAGTAATTTTTCTGCAAACCTAACTTAATTCCTTGTTCAGGAATAGGGTTTTACCCCTACTTAATGAAACAAATGACAGAGTTAATTCCTATCCACAGAATCCTCCAAAACAACTTGATTTAAAGAATTATTGACTCACTAGAAATATTCAATATATAAAAAAAACTTAGATGAGGACCACCTCCCCTCAAAAAAAAAGAAAGAATCAGGTAGATCTATTTCTTAATAATCGTGATCCTGATACATTAACAGTAAAGAGTTATCTTCAATCTCAAACAACATGCCATCGGACATAAAGGAATCTATTTCTTATCCAGTGGAAGAGACAACATTGTTAAACAAAAGCTGTTACTGAATTGTAGACCACAGTTAGCATAAGACTAACATGATAGCCATTCTTAGCATAGTAACCAGACTGGGTAGCTACCTGAAATACAGTTTGCAAGTGGATTTTACCTTGGCTTTGATAAAGTAGAACCCATGTGAAAAAATAACTAGATGCCAGATGGAAAAACAAATGGCTATCTGTGTTATCACATGAATGGGAAGTATCAAGTGAAGTTTGGTAAGAGAATAATTAAGTGAATACATTACTTAGTGATGCAGACAAGGTAAGTTAACTCAATAGCAAACATATCTAGGTTGGATATATCAAGAACTATAACAGATACCAAGGCTATATTTAAAATAAAAAGAAACATGAATATTGGAACATTGGTCATACCAGAGTGAGGGTTGATTCAATGCAAGGAAATATAAGATTATCTTTTGGGAAGAATAACTCATAGTCCAGATGTAACTGAAATGTGTTCTTTTATAGGGCAACCATCAAAAAAATGATTTTGAAGTAAGGGTGTAACAGGTTGTTACCTCATATACTATTCTATTTTCTCCCTTCCTTGGGCAAGGTAAACACTACAGTTATGATAAGTTAGTGGTAGGGGGGGCATGGGGGGGCATGTGCCCCCCCGACAGGGCTGTTCCTACTGCTAGCAGTGTCTACAGATGTTCAGCATGCCCCCCCCGACAGGACCATCTTTGCTGCCACCACCACTGGCAGTGACTGCAGGAGCTCGCCAGCTCTATGCCTGCCGCCGCTGGCTTCTGCAGCTACCCCCCAGACTCAGGAGGCACAAGTCACCCATGACCAGGGGCGATGTGCAGGGGGTGCACACGGGTGTACATGCACTCCCTAAGTGTGGCAGTACACCCCCTGCGGGGAGTTGCTGCTTGCTACCTGCTGCCGACACTGCTGGTGGTCCGTGATCCCCACTGGCTGCTGCCAATGCTGCCAGTGGTGTCTGCGGGTGGTTGCCGACCCATGGTCAGCGCTTGCCCTGCTCCACCCCCCCGTCCACCACAGTGCTGGCAGTGTCTGCGGGAGTTCCACCACTTATTGCAGCTGTGCTCCCACTGCTATGCTCCTACCACTGCCGTGCCCCCCCAGCCATGGGGTCACATATCATTCATGCCCAGTTATTAATTTACTTTCCCCCTACTAAATTAGCTTTTTAACATAAAATAGCATTTATATTTAAAAACTCCTCATTCCGTCTCTAGAACAAACAATCACTGTGTCTCAGGATCCCTTCTACACCTTTACCCTGGTATCAGCATGGTCAGTGACTCTCTTCCCCATCACCATTACATGACATCTGATCACCTGCACAAGCTCAAACACATCACTTGTTAGGTGGCTAACTAGCCACAGCTACAGCTGAACTCCAGTCTCCTTAAAGGGCATGCCTATGTGGTGGCATAGTGAATAATACAAGTTAGTGAATTTGGTTATTTGAATCTGGTCTCAAAAAAAAATCCCACTATGTTAAAATTGCTCTATAGACCAGAATTATTATAAAACATCTACACTGAAAATTATTCTGGATAAAGATGACATAATTCTCATTATTTCAAATAAGCATAAAGAAGATATATTTAGGTTAGAAACCACAAAAAGCATTTTGAAATTAAAAGCAATCAAACTATGGAGAACTTTGCCATTTGAAAGAATAAAATATTAGAGATATTTAAGGCAAGTTACAAAAATGTAGCATAGATTCTGTCCTGTCCAATGAATGGAGTCAAGCTAGTTTATGAGGTTCCATTAAACCGTGTAATCAAATTACGCATTTGTTTTCTCTCATCTTTCTTGTATCAAAATCTCTTACAATGTCACCTGAAGAGTAAAGGGATCTCACTGAAGTCAATGTACGTCTCTCTATTAGTTGCAAGAGTAGCTTGATCAAACCTTCTGATCAGAACAAGCAAGGATATGAGAAATTTAGTGTTGCATTTAATCTGTAACATCTACTGTTATAGAAAAAAATATTTAATTTAAGATAGAGAATTACTGTTTTCTTTATTATTTTGCTCCAAAAATAGTAGGTTGGGGACAGGACAGAAATAGAAATGGACCCCAGGGTCAAGCAATGTCTTTTTGAGGATACTTATCCAAATTTGTGGGGCATATTGATACACAAATATGTGAAAAGGGTTTATGTAAGTGCTAATAAAAACCTAAGAGTGTTGTGTTACTGAAGATATACTATGGTTTAGAGCTCAAAGGAAGAAAGTAAGACCTAGGTGACAGGGCACTGTCCAGGGAGGCTGAAGATGTGGGTTTTATTTGTGACTCTGGAACTACTCCACTGTGTTTGGACTTTAAAAAATCCTGGCTGTATTATTAACCGTTGTGACCCTTACAAATAAGTTTCTTCACTATGTCTGTATCTTCTGCTGTCTTTTGCCTATTACGATTATAAACTTGTCAGGAGTTCGTTCTCACCACATGTTTGAATGATGCCTAGTACAATGACACTCCCATCTGAGTCAAGGCCCCTAGGTGCTACCATATTATGAATAATAACAAGGAAGATAGCTTCTCTGTGTCTAACAGGGTTCTCATGTGTCCATGCCCCTTTTGCTTATTTAAATATCTTTTAGTGACATTTTTAACCCAAGCAGGGCAGGAAAGCTGCAACTTGGAAGCTTATATGACTATTCATTCAACTGGCATCACAAATGAATGTGGATTCAATACACTGAAAAAGAAGATCACAAAGGGATTCAACAATATTCTTTATAGATTTTACTATTATTAAAACTAATGGAGCTGTAACATGGAGAATTATAGCTATAGTCAGCAACTGTAGACAGGGTCAAAGTACTTGCTGCTGTTTTGCGGAAGCAGCAGAGACCCATGTGCCTAGGCTATTTTTGTGTTTAGGCTGTTTTTAGTTATTAGCATTTTTATTTGTATTTTATTGTATTTGTAGGAGGACCAGTTATGGACCAGGACCCCATTGTGCTAGGCACTGTACTAAACCACTGTACTAAAACTCCTTGCCCCAAAATGTAGTCCTCATCTCAAAGAGCTTGAAATCCAAGTTTAAGGCAAGGTATAAAAAAGATGGATGCTGAGAAAGGGAAGTGCAAGAAACTAATTAGAATATAATTCAGCACGAGAGCATATTACTGGTCTAACCCATTATCAAGCTTTCTATAGGCATCATGTCAAGGGTTTCCAGCAAAACTTTTGAATGAGGAAGTCCTGTGTGATTTGCAGAAATCTGAAATGATTTTGTTGTTTTAAACTGAGGAGGAAAGCTCTGGGGTCATAGAGCTGATGAGAATTTAGTTTGCCTTATTTTCTATATACAAAACAGCTAGAAATTTACATTTAAAAACAACACTGAAAGAATGTTATTCATGCTGAAAAGCCAAACACTCAAAAGGTATAAAATGCCAAAATTAAGGTTGCCCAAGCAAAAATAATTTACCCCCCTTGTGCATATGCATTATGAGACGGTCTTAACTTGTAATCACATGCTGCTGCTTCCATAGGACTCCTGTCTCTTTCAAGGCACAACTTAGAAGGTGTTCACAGATTTTTTTCAGAGTAGATTAGGTTATTGTTCATATGACTTCTGTAAAACCTGGAAAGTGTATAGATTCTTAACCAGTGTGCCATGGCACCCTGAGGTGCCTTGAAACAATGCTTCAGGGATATATTTGGTAGCCATGTTGGTCTAAGACAAACAGAAATGCAAAAATATAGAACTCTTGGTATCATTTCTGAAACAAGAGTTCTAGATTTTCACATTTTTTGAAACAATGCTAGTAGCACTGTTAGGTTTACAAACACGATTAATAAGATAAAGCCAGAAATTTCAAATAGAAATCCATAGTTATGGTCTTTCTGAGTTATTTGCAACAAAGAAACTGCTCTATTATTTCTCTGAAGTAAAAAGAAAAAAGAGTGAAAACTAAGAGCTGGCATTTTCCAAGGGGTCAAAAGGATGAGAACCCCTGGTATATAGAAAATAAAGCAAGACACACTCGAAAGAGGATGGATTGCCTTTTAGTGAAATTAATTGCATAACTAGGAACTTGCTGGCCTGCCCATGTGTTTTTAGTCCAATAATGGTAAATCATTTATACAAACTTTTTTTTTTCCAAATGGCTGTTACTAACTTAATGTTAATTTTCTGGGTGCTCACCTTGAGACCTGATTATTCATGATTGGAATAGAAAGCTATGGTTGTTCCCTACCTACTGCAAAAAGATGCTTTGGTCTAAAGGCAAGTATTTACTGTTGGAGTTTTAAAAGAATTAATACTGACTTTGCTGTTATTTCACAGTAGCAAATTAATTTGTGTTTCCCCCTTAATTTTCAGGGCTGTAAAATGGGAATAATAGTTCCTAAAGTTAATATTGCTTTCCATAGCAGTGGTGCAGTTAACTTACCCATGACCATCGGTAATGTTTGTTTCTTTTGGAGTCTAGTGCACCATTACCCCACAGCAGGTGCTGTTACTACATTTTAAACATCAGAGTAAAGACAAAGTAGCTCTTTATAACCATCACAAATTTGTAACTGACTAATTTGTACACTTTGAGGGAAAGGGAGTTGAAAAATATTAAGGAAAATTGTAGTCCCTTTGGAATCAGTGTCACTGAAAGGACAGTATAAATAATGGAGTATGCAAGATGCTAAGGCAGTGTCCACATGCGCATGGATGTTTGGTTCCCTGAGGACAAGTAGCCACAGTGCACCTTGTACTGCTGCTAGTAGTCTCCGGAAAATGTCTGTGCCATGTGTGCTCTGGTGTGTGGCATGTTACCCTGGGCAGGGTAGGGTAGGCTGCCCCCAGCAGCCTTACCTGGGGTCCTGGGAGCCTCCGGGGCCTACAGCAGCAGCAATCCTGCCACGCAGAGCCTGGCTGGCAGTCAGGAGTGTGGCTTTGGCCACCCTGGCTCTGGTTTTGAGCAGTGTGTGCTGTTCTGTTTTTTGCTGTGGGTTTTTTTGACCCCTGGATATCCAGGAGTCAGCCCCTCCCCCCACGCTACTCCCCTGCAGTGCAGAGAAACACCCCAATGCATGTGGCGCTGCAGTCTGCACCCATCTGGATGTGGCCTAAATGGCTTTTAACTGATCAAGTGCCAGGTGAAGTAGAGTGTTTGTTGGCTAGCTGACCATTATCATCACAATCTTTTTCCAGTTATATGAAAAAAGGATGGAAGACAAGACACTGTGACTTCGGGGATCAACCAAACCTTTTGTTGCTTGCCTACCGAGTGGGAAAATTCAGTGCTTTTTGCCCAACCTTTCCATGCAGATCCCTGGTGGCAGGGCAGAGGCAAGTTTCAAGCTGGGTTCAGGTGATTAGAGCTGTTCAGGGTGTGGTTTGCGTGGAGAGAGCTCCCTGGAGTGGATGCACAGGCAGGGAGGTTGGTTTTCTCTTGGCCGGGACTGGCTGGCTCCTCTTGTGTCTTCTTCCAGGTCTGGATTATTGAATGGATCATTTTCTCCCTTCCCTGCAGCCTCGAGGCACTTGCAAACCCTGTTCTTACAAACCTTTACTTTTTCAAAACACACGGCCCAGGACCTGCCCCCGGACTGCACCAAGGGCAGACACGAGGGCTTCCCCGCGGGCAGGAGGCACCCTCGAGACCGACTACATCAGCTACTTGGGCCGCGCGGGCGTGACGGGAGGTCGCAGTCCAGAGCTGCCCCCTGCGCGCCGCGGTCGCCATCTTCCTGCCCGCAGGCAGCTGCGGCAGCGCCAGCTCAGCCACCCCGCGCCGTCACCATGGCAAGGCCATGTTCATTGACAAACACTGGCGCGGAGAGGTAGCGCCGCCTGGAAGGGCTCCTCCAGCAGGAGCGAGACGGTGACCTCAGCCGCTATGAGTCATTCTGCGGGGACCTGAGGGGAAAACAAGACCCCGCGCGGCGGGTCTGGCCTTGCCGGGCCGGGCGGGGAGGCGGCGGCAGGAGCGCTCCCCTTTGGGGGGTGCAGCAGCGCTGGGAGGGGGCAGCCCCATCTTGCCCGAGGGCCTGCCCAGGCATCCCCGCAACCGCCCGCGCCCCCGGACTTTTTGCCGAGCCGGAGCGACTCCCCCGCCCTCCCGCGCCGTCTGGCGGAGGGAGACGGTGCGTTGTGCCGGTCGCCATGGCAGTGGGCTGCGTGGGCGGAGTGGTCGGGGCAGCAGTTCGGTGGTGAGCAGTCCCCGCCCCCTCCCGCGCCTCAGTGTTTGTGTCCGGCTGGCGGCGGCGGCGCGTGGGGCGTGCGGCTCCAGCAACCCGCCGCAGGGCCGCTCCCCTCCCCCCGGGCGG
>NW_017729003.1:20282783-20313112 GCF_001723915.1 Gavialis gangeticus
CCCCCGGGCGGCGGCCGCCATGGAGCCGGGCAGGGGCGCGATGGGAGCAGCCCGCGGCCGGGACGGGATCGCGGCGCTGCCTTCCCTGGGCTTCCTGGTCCGAGGGTGCGGGGGCGGCTGTGGCCGGGGGAAGCACGAGCAGGGTCTTCCCGCGGCGGAGCGGGGCCGGGGGCGGGTCGAAGCCGCCCGCGGCGCGGTCACCTGCCCGGGGAGCGCGGAGTGCTCCCGCCACCCGCTCCGGAGCTTGTTTGGCACGAGTTGTTCAGGAGCTGCTGCTGGGGTGGGGGTCAGCTTATGTAATAGGGGTGACGTGCTTGCTTTTGGACATCCCGGGGCTTCTGCTTTATTTTAGGAAGGGGCAGTTGTGAGCCTGTGTCTGTTCCGTGTTTTTCTGGTCCAAGTGCTAGCACTCAAAACTGGGTGTCCTCACCTCTGCACTGAGTGAGAGGCTCACCTCTGCCCTTGCGTTGATCTAAATTCTGCTCGTAGCTGTTTGCCAGTGTGAGGTTTGTCAGAAAACCTCGTCCCTTGTTTTTCCTAAGTAGTACTGTAGAGTACGTCTCCCATAAAGGGGACACATGTATTTAGCAGCAGTGCTTGAAAAACTTGACAGCCCTTACCAGCCACCTAATATTAATCGGTTTGCATCAGAAAGGCCTGGTGGCGAAGACTGGAGGGATGCTGCCTTCTGACTTGAGGACTATATTTGCCATGTTGTTTATAGCCTGGTGTAGGTATACCACAATTGTGGGTATGGTCTGCCATTCCTGTAGTATATTAAGCTCTTCTCAGTCTGTTTAGTACATTTATTTTGCAAGACTCTGTGGAAAGTTCTGTCATCTCTGTTTTACAGATGGGGAGACAAGACGTCAAGTGAGTAAGGGTTTGTCTGCGTTGCATGGACTAGGACTGCGTAGAGGTTCCCAACTTAGCTCGTGTACTGGAAGCAATAGATCTGCATGAGCACCGTGTGTTAACCTTGGTCATAGCGCTGCATAAACCTGGCTGTACTGCTTTTGGTATGCAAGTTAGTTTGGGTATCTTTACATAGCGTTGCACTGTGTTTTGTAGGTGTATCTGAAATGAGCTGTCCAAAATTTCACAGTCAGTCAATGGGGGACCTGGAATTAAACCCAGATTTTCCAGGTCTCAGATTAGCAGCCGAACCACTGGGACATCCTTTCTCTAGGTAGATGCTGTAGAGGTTATGCAGCATTAATGGTATATTCCCCTGCAACTTAGGGGGAATGTTCAAATGAATATAAGAACAAAGAGGAGCAGGACGCTTGGAAGAAAGAATTTTGAGTTATGGTAATAAGTTCATGGCATTGTTTGCATGGATTGAATTTTTCTTTGCGTTTGACCAATACTGGCATCCGATTAGTGAATGCTTACTCGTATGAAAGCCCCCTTTCTACTCCTGCAAAAAAAGAAAAACTTTTCCCCCTTCTACCCTGGGTCCATGCCTGTTTAGCTCCTACCATGGATGGGATGTTTGTTTTTTATCATCCTATCACAGCTTTTCTTTTAGGTGGTCTTCTCTCTTACTACTCATTGGCAGAGTGAAATACTGTTTTTTGATAGTTGAATTGATACCCATGGGGCTCTGAATGGTATTGTGACGGGGGCAGTTTTTGTCAGTTTTTTTTTATTGTCCTGGCATCTGAAAGCTGTGAGCTTTGGATAAGCGCAAGGCCTGTTGACGGCTTGAGGAAGACAACTACTGAATCGCCTCATTTGTTGTAAGACTTTACAGTTGTATGGGACTAAGAATTATTTTAATGCAAGCTTCACATATGGATGGCCTAGGTTTCCTGCTCACTACAAGTATGCCAGTGGGTTTTCAAGGCTTTATTTTTATTTATATATATACACACACACTTCATCCCATGGAAAATGGTTATTTTTCATAGGTAAATCCTGAAATATTCCTGCGTAATTGACATAAAAAACTGATCTTCTTGTCAATATAGTAAACAGACACGAACCCAACAAAACAATTCTAAAATACCAAAGTTCAGGCAGTTTTAAAATGATAAACTGTGATCACCCACCAATTGCAACCACTATTTTCAACCAATCAAACTTAGTTGATGGGTGAGTCTACACATCACTGTACAGTGACTTTGCTATGGCACTATGCTTTAGTACTTCCTTCTGGAAGTACTAAAGCATGGCACAGTATGGGTGGTTACTGTGCTGTGTGCACGGTGCATGGTTAGATTTCACCACTACATTGTGGTAGTGGTGTGCTATACGAGCAGAGGACGCCACTAGCTCGCTGTAGCGGTCGATCACGTGTATTCCCACATCACTGTAGTGTGCTGTACAGCAACATAACACATTGCTACGTTGCCGTAGGGCAACATCTAGACGCATCCAATGAGACTAAAAATGAGATTAGTTCCCCTTTGCTGCCTTGTAAATGTGAATTATTACCAGCTACATTACAATAATGAAAAATATGCTAATTTGTACAGAATGTGAACAAAAGTACTATGTAAATGGTAATACTTTAAAGTAGAGTCTAAGTAAAACTGAAAAATATTGCAGTGTCCTTTCCCATTCTGTTATGGAAGTATTATTTTCCCCCATTATCTTATAACTTTACCAGTGGCAGGGAGCGTGGCCAAATCAGCTGGCAGTGATAGCCATCCTGCTGGCTGATGTCTTGGAAAATGAACCTGAATCCTCCTACCATGTACAAAGCCTCCTCTTGGCCCAGAATCATAACTCATGGCTATTCCAAAAATATTCTTGTTCACACCATAGTGAACTCCAGGCACTCCATGGAACTGAGCGTATGTGTGTGATAACTAATTACTCTATGGTACGCTCAAATAAGGTTAAATAAATCTGTATATAGTTTAAGGGTCTGCCTGGACTCCTTTAATGTAGGGGATCCTCAAACATTTTTTATAATATGAACCACAGCGTAATAGTTTTACAAACCTAACTTCTCATTTATGAATGCTTGTGGTGACAGCATCATTTCATGCACCTCCCCCTATGTTCTGATCATGGCACTGGTCTTTAAGAGAAGTTCCTAGCAATGACTACCATTACAGGCAACTGAGAGAGCACTGTATCTTTATTTCTAACTGAGTTTAAAGACTTCCATGTGCTGTTAGTGGTGATGAGCTTGGACACTTGGAGAATCAGCCAGCAAAAAGAAGGTGGAGTCAGCCTAGGATTTGCTTGCTCTCTACTCAGCTGTAGCACTTGCTCTCCTTGTTTGTGAAATACTTGTTTAAGTCAATATTATTAGGATCAAACTTAAAATTGTAATTGAGAGATGGCTTACCTGTCTTCCTGGGTTCTATTGCTGTAAAAATATGTTCTTAAAAGGACATTGTCAACTTGACATCTGATGAACTTAGAAATAAGCTAAAAGCTGTTTGAGGTACTATAAACTTCCCCTAAGTTCTGCCTATTTTTTTTCAAAATAAGAAAAGTGTTATGAACTCTTTTTTTAATACAAAAAAAACATAAACTAGGAAATAGGCTTTCTAAATTGAAGGTACCTTATTTAAAAAGTTTAACAACTTTTATTGAAAACTGTATATATAAATCATGATAAACTTGTAGTGAATTTTGCTAATATTCTGTTTTCTACATGACAATGCTAAACTTAGGAATAGTGTTTCATGATGAGCAGATGTTATAAACTTTACTAATTGTGTGGAAGGCATACATCACCTTGACAACAACAAAAAAACTAGCTTGTTAAAGGAAACAATTTTTGGAGTGAAGGAACCATCTGCGGGCTTTTGCACAACATTTTGCTTTATCATGCAGTTGTTTTTTTCTGCTGTTGTTTTGTTTGGTATTTACCAAATAATGTACAGGAAGTAATATTGGAGCAAAATTATAGTAAAAGTTTTGAAAAAACTGACCTCTTGCATTTTAAGTTCACATATCATCAAATGAGAAACCTGGGAATTGTGCCAAAGGTATTTTTTGTAAACACTCCTTGCGAGGAGTAGTAAGAGTGAGCTTGTGTGTGTTTCCTTCAACTGCATTTTTCCTCCTCAGTGTTTCTAGCAGTGGAATCAAAATGTAGACAAGTGACATACACTGCTATGATTAGATTATCATAATTATAGTTAATTAAAAATGAAGACAAAATATTCCATAGACTTAAGTTTCTTGTGGCTAAGCTGACAACACTGAAAACCAATCACTTGTATTTTTTACTAGTTTCTCTTTTTTATGTAACATATCTTATCTTTTTGATCTAATGAAACTTTTTTTCATGGAAGATACCTTGATTATATTATTATGATCCAAAACAATTCTGCAAATGTGAGAGTCCCTCCCCCACTCCCATATGTTAATTTTAGTGCAGTAAAATCCTTGTTGGATTTTTAGGTAGTGTTCTGCCTGTTTAGTCTTTTGCTAACTTTCCTAATAGCTGCTTTGCGATCTGGGGTGTTAGAAGAAAAAATAGATTTTATAAATTTGGTAAGCATATTTCATCTTGCGCATCAGAATAGCTGATTTTTTTTCTATTCCTATTTTAAGTTTGCTTTCTAAAAATTTATAGGGTTTTGGGGTACGAAAGGAGTTGGAGAAATAGCATGTACTGAAAGTATTAGTTGCAGAAAAAAGCTCCAAATAAAACTTGGACAAAGGAGGGGATGAAAATTTAATGTGTTGTGCGAGGTAAGGCTAGCAAAAGGCTAGCTACTGTATTCTCTCATGTACAACATGCACTTCCCTGCACCTCCCTCTCCACCCCCTACCCCCCAAAAAAATCAGTACCTTAAATTTGGTGGGCATGTTTTAGGTGGGAAGTTGTTTTTCTGTGCTGGAAAAGTAGCAAGGTTGGAGACACTGTGCATGCTATATGGTTGCCACGATGGCAGTCCTTTATTAACCCACTCTCAATCATAGCTATAGGTTGAGCACTGTAGCTTGTGCCTGAAGCAATAAGTGAGCTGCTAGTAATATCTGGAGGAGGCTTATGATATGAAAACAACATTTTTTTTATGGGAACTTAGATAAAGCGCTGCTTACAGTAAAAAAAACAAAAAAACAAACAAACAAAAAAAAAAACAGTCTTGCTACTGCCCTTCCAATGGTTTGGAGTCTAAACTTGTGTGATATCATGGAATAAGTCTTCCTGGGAACATTGTGTGTCTAGGAAGTGTAGCATCCCAGGAGATAGTCTGGGTGAGGAAGATGGCAGCAGAAACTTCATGTCCTAGGTAAGATTAGATTTGGTTGTTAACAAGGCTCAACAAATATATTTTAACACCTGTTAAGTAGAGGCCAATGCAAAAGATGAGCTGCTTTCAGTTTGGAGATGAATCCAAGAGCAAGTTCTTGTGAAGGACATGGGCTTCTCACACTAGTTATGGGAAGAGGTGGTGAGCCCTATAGCAGCTGTCCCTGGATCTGGTAAGGGATGATATGGAATGCATCTCCCTCTCCCATATGAACCTTGGTTAGTAGGTATGGGAAATTAGAGAAAAACAGGCAAGAATAAAGATTGCAATTCTTTTTTCCTCTCTTCTATTAATTCTCAAAGGACTTCAATAAACTGACAAAGATCTGGACATTTTGTGCATAACTATAACATTCTTCTTGGAAAAAATGAAGATAAGAATCTTGTCAACTTCAGTGTCATTGTGGATAAAAGTAAAAATTAAAAAATATATTGCTGCATAAATGAAAGAAAGAAACTTGCCTCTCCCTTTTTAACCCTTTTTGACAGTAATGGTGGAAGAGAGTTTTGTCACCTGTTTTTATCTGCCATTGCCACGACAACTACTAAAAAGTGATTTATTTTCTGCTGAAGTCATTAAGAGGGACATATAGGCCACAGTGATTTAACAAAACACTCATATTTTGCTGTGTATTTTGTTAAGAGTATAAGCCTGTTTATGAATATGTCAGTCTTTGAACTTCAGTAGGAACAAATGTATATCAAATCAATAAATAAACTTTGAAGTTGGATGGTTGGAAAGCATTTCTTTCCTTCTATGATTATGCTTTGAATGTTGATGAAAGTACTGAGAGACATTCTTAGGTTATATCTAGGGTTGGTTGCACCTCCAGCTCTATCAATAAGACCTTATATTACAGGTGTCTAATAAATGCAGTTACCCTCAAATATATGTGATATTGTTCCAACTTTACTTTGTAAAAAATAAAATTTGAAAGAAAATGGATTGGTAAGAGTTGGTCAGATAGTTAATATTTCAGAGGTGCCTTTTCAGGCATTTGAGTAATCTTTTTAAACAGAAACAAAAAAAGTTTGCTTCACTTTATATAGCCAAGATCTGCAAGATATAATAAAGGTGAGACCAGTTACTTAAATTCCATCCTTCCAGAATTCCCTTGTTAATCTTTTGAAACTTTGTCCCAGAATAAGGGATGGAAGAAACGAAGTATTTTTCATGATGAGAGTAGTGCAGTATCAGAGGGAGGATATGTGTTTTTCTTGCAGAAGTGTGAGTTTTAGTTAATTTGTGTAAGAATTGCAGGGGTTAAATTGGAATGAGAAGGAGAAGGGGAAACTGGTAATTATCTTCCAAACCTTGTCCACATGATAAGCTCCACCTATTTGAGATTCTACTCTCAGTAGATTGTGCACAAGTTAAAATGTGACTGTCTGCAAGCCAGGGTCTCCTGGAATTCTGGGGTTTGATTGCCTAAAATGAAGCTCTGATGTCTTGTTAGGTTTCTTGACTTAGGGAAAAGTAGTATCATCACAGATACATACCATTGGGGTAACAAAATGAATTGTCACTTCCTAATGATACTGCTTCTATGAGCACTGAAAATAATTGAGATTTAAAGTGTAATCATTAGTGGTCAGGATTGATGTACATTGAGATGAATGAGCTGTTAGTAATTTCCATTGTTGTCTCAGGCTTTCTATAGACTGACAGTATCATTACATCGATTGTAGTCTCTTCATGTCCTCAAGATTTTCCCCACAAACAGATCAGGTGGAGACTAAGACCATTCCTTTGTGAGACACTAAATAAGCTAATGGTATGAAGTCAATACAAAGATTTGTCTTAATTTTGAGTGTACTGTGTAGATATGGCCTCGCTTGTGGCCTAAAGAAAAATGAGATTGTTTAGAATAAGAAAGTATCTTTTGGGGATGCCACTATTTTGGTTTTCCAATCAATTTTTCTTCAAATATTCTTTGGCTGGTATTAATTGCTTGGGTTCTGTCCGCTGCTGTTACTGTCCCTAAGAATAAGTGGAGTAAAGGACCTTGTTATTTACTAATTAGGGTATCAGTGGGCATATCTCTGGCAGCTATGCTGTTAGCAATACTCAAGTTAGATCCAGTATGACTATGTGAATAGCAATCCCTTCATTGTAGACCTACTTGTACTATATTTGACTGTTTTCATTATTTTGGGCCGCAGTGCAAATAGTGACATATATCAAAACGTGGTGTTATTTCCATATATTTTTAAGAAGAATTTATTTTCCTTAATTTGGAAAGTGAAAATTCTAAGTGTTAATTGACCTGTAATACTGTGGTAGAAAAGTACTGTTTTGGGAAGGATAGTTATGGAGTTGTTTGGGATTAGAGGGCAGGAATAAAGTGACAGCATACTCAAGCTCGACATACTTGCCAAAATTAAAATGCTGCTTACATGGTTCAGAATAAACGTTGGCTGAGAATTGTGTGAAAGCTCAAGTAGACATTGAATTGGGTACATCTTGGCTGACTTGCTGAAGGCTTTTCTTTTTATTTCTGCTTTTTTTCCAGCCATCAGGGATAGACTGTTTTGTAAATGAGGATAGCTTAAATTCCACAGCATAAGATTTCAGCCACTGTGGAAAAGGAACTTCTTGCCGAGTTGCTGCCAGCTGGTCCACTCCAAGCCTTAAGTACAATGTGTGGGGGTGTGTGTGGTGGAGAAAGAGTAGGAAATGAATGTATGGAGAGCCATTAACAAAGGTGGATTACTTTTAAACAATACGTTTCCAGCTGGTTTCCTGTAGTTGAAGGTTTTTGTTTATTCTCTATGGTAGATGGTGGCTTTTGCCTATGTTACACTTACTACGTAAATTCTTTTAAAGAGGGCTGTATGCATGTCTTATGGACATTTCAGGCTGTTTTATAGAAATAAGAATCACTGGAATGGCTTAAAATCTATTAACTGCAGAGATCAGCCCAGATAGTTCATGTTGTTTGTTTGTTTTTATTATTTTGCATAGTTGTGGGCAGAATATGCTGCAGTTGTATACATACTCTATTTACCCGTAATGTGGACTGTGACCACAGTTGGATAATGAAGGTCTGTTTTACGTAAAGGACTACCATAATGAGGTCAAAACAGGGAGGAGGGGGAGGAAGGGGGAATACATGTGTAGAAGGTTCAGCTATCAAAAAGTTGGAGAACATTATGTATTGATCTAGAAATTCACTTCTTATACCCCTCCTTCCAGTTTTCAAAGCCAAAAAAGAAAACACAGACTGCAACGTAGTTTAATGAGAAGAATTGTGGCTATCATTTGGAAATACTTGATTACTACTGTTTGGTGATTGGAGAAAAGCCTCCAGACAGCAAGAGATGTCTAGCTAACTTGTCCTAGAATTTGCTTATGTGTATCAACATCTTGACCTCAAGGGCAGCCATAATGCCCCCTGAAGCCCCAGTAACTCCTGCCCCACTCTGGGTCCGCAGGGTACCCTACCACTTCTTTCTTGCATGCTAGGCCTTGATGGAATTTATATTATTGCAGGAAGCTGCCCCAGGGTGGTATAGTGAACCCGAGTCCTTCAACTGTCATGTGTTCCATCTATGCAGCTCGCACCAGCGTTGCCCTCGGGCACTAAATCACCTTTAGTGGCTTCCATCCTCCCTTTTAGCCACAGCCATGGCTCACAGATTGTACTTGGTATCACTTTGGAGGGGCCCCCTGGCCCCAACACAGCACTTCGCTCCCTCAGGCCTCAAACCTTGTTGGGTCTTCATCCTTCCTGGCTTTGGACCCTTATCTCTGGCTATAACCCCTCAACCTAGGTCTGTTGCTTCAAACTTCAGCTTCTGGGCCTTTGGCCCTGGTCTCACCCTTCTTGGACTGCTTGGGCTCCTGGGGTCCTTGACGTAGGCTGGGCTGCTGTCGTGCTGTTCAGCCCTTTAAGCTGTTCAGTGTTTGCAGGGCTCTATTCTGGGTGTCTTTTAGGTACCCTGTGGCCTCTATAATACCCCTGTAGCCACAGCTTGGTCCTCTGGTCTTAGACTTAAACATAACACAAATATAAGCAAACCACTTCTCCAAACTAAACTTTACCCCCACTCTGGGTAAGTGCCCCACCACAAGCCATACTTCCCCTTTTAACTGCTCTCTCTGGTGTCCCTGTGTAGTTTGAGTGTCTAGGCCTGTTTCCTGAAATATTTCTATTTGTTTCTGTAATTACTATTTTTTTAAAATAGTAAAGGAACATGAAAGCTAAGAACTGGCATTTTCTGAGGGCTGTCTTGAATCTAACAAGGTGAGAATCACTGGCCTGTCAACAAAACTACGTACTTCAGTTATGTTTCTGTCTTCCTCTAGTTTTCCTATGTAAGTGATCCCTCTGGGAAAGGAATGGGTACCATATAATAGAAGTATGATGGAAAACATACCCTAAGGTGCATGATGGAAAATATTTTCTCTCTCTCTCTCTCTCTTTTGAGTTTATTTTGGCAGAGGAAAGATCTGCAGGAGTTCAAATACCTAGAGGAGAACTAATTTGCTGTTGATAAATTACACCATTCTGTCTTCCTTATTGATTTGTTCATGTTGATTTGTTAAACTGGCAAACTTAAATTTCTCTACTGTAAATTGGTGCAATCTGTGGTAGGTGCTCTGGGAATCATGGTAACTTTGTATTACTTGATTTTCACCAGCTGCTAAAACCAGTAAATGAATGAAAGCATAGATTCTTCAGTAAGAATAAAGTGTGAAAAAACAAAGGATTATTTTACTCCTTTTTGTTTTTAATATGGTAATGTTTTGACTAGAATAACATTTTAAGAAATGAGGTGTTTCATACTAAAAGCTAAGATTGTTTTTGGGTGACTCCTTTTATTGGACCAGTTGTCGGACACAAGGTACCTTTCCATAGGTCTGGGGAAAAAATCCTCATCCTTTGCATGTTTCCTGGACCATCACTGCTGTGGTATCTTTCTCACCGTACCACCACCACTTGCTTCATACTTGTATATACTAGTTATAGTAACCAAATTGTTATGGATTCTTTTGCTAGCTTCCTGCAGCTTACCCAGCGAGTTAAAAGTCAATGTAGGGATATTGAGTAAAAAGAAGAATCCTGTAGGTTATTAATGACACTGGGTTTCCATATTAACAGTTTTCTCACTGTTTGAGTAGCATAATGTTAAAATGGTCTCAATATTATTTATTCTGAATTAATATGTTCTCTCTTTTAGAACTTGGAATCTTAATTTTATTAACTTGAGTAATAATTTAGCTGGGAACAAAACTGAAAAAAACTAAACAAATGGGTACTTTGATCAAGGGCCCTCCTGTTACCAACTGTTGCTTCAAACAGCTATTTTCTGGTATAGCTGATCTTTCTGAATCCCCATCAATATACCCTTTATACATAGTTTAAAATGTGGTAAAAACACTATGCAGATATTTTTGACATAACACCTCCCTGATTCTACACACAGTCAAGCTTCACTCACTTCTGTAATGGGATTTTCACTTTTTGATTCTGCTCAGTTAAAAGTATAGTAATAATTGTATGAGGTTTATGAAAAGCTTATAAAGTGCTCAGAATGATGAGTACTTGTATTAAATGCTTTACTTGCCATTTTGTAGGGTTTTTTTCCCTTCTGAAGATTTCTTATGCTTATTTTCCTTTCTTTGTTTTTAAGAAACTGAAAATTGGTAGTACTTTGTGGCCTCAAAATATATTAAGTGTCACATGAAGATGCCATTTTACTGTAACAGTATTATTCATTGAGTTTAACTTCCAGAGTCTGTTTGTTCTGAAATTGTAGTTTATGGTATGCATACAATATTATGATTTGTAACATGTTTCTTATTTTACTGTTGCAAGAACTGGCATGTTTTTTAACAGCTGGGGAGGAAAGACCATTATAAATGTCATAATTTGCTCTAGATTTGATAACAGTTAATTTTCTTAACATCTGTAACTATTACTGTCTTAGGTAGAAAGGAATAAAATGAAACTTACTCAGTTTTCTTCTTCAGTTAATACATGCATCCCTTCTTGTAACATTTCCCACCTCTTTCAGCGTTAGCAGCCAGTATTATTTTACTTTCAATGGATATTCTCTTATCTTAGTGTTGATATATTTAAAAAAAAATTCTGGCCTTCAAGCATGCTTGAGTGCTGTTCATAGTTTCATAGTAGCTAGGGTCAGGAGGGACCTGAACAGATCATCTAGCCTGACCCCCTGCCACAGGCAGGAATGAATGCTGGGTTCACAAGACCCTAGACAGATGATCATCCAACCTCCTCTTGAATTTGTCCAAGGTAGGGGTGAGGACCACTTCCCTGGGAAGTTGGTTTCAGATTTTGGCCACCCTAATTGTAAAAAATTACCTTCTGATCTCTAACTTAAGCCTATTCTCTATCAGCTTATTACCATTGGTCCTTGTCACCCCAGGTGGTGCGGTGGAGAAAAGGGTTCTACCCATTTGCTGTTGATTTTCCCCTGATGAGTTTGTAGGCACCCACCAGGTCCCCCCTCAGCCTCCTCTTGCTGAGGCTGAACAGGTTCAGGTCCCTCAGTTTCTCTTCGTAGGGCCTGTCCTGCTGCCCTCTCACCAAGTGGATGGCCCTCCTCTTAACCCTCTCCATGCTGGCCACATCTCTTTTGAAGTGTGGTGCCTAGCACTGGACACAGTACTCCAACTGCGGCCTGACTAAAGTTGCATAGAGGGGGAGTATCACCTCTCTGGACTGGCTTGAGATGCATCTTTGGATGTATGACAAGGTATAGCTGGCCTTCACATTCAAGTAATCAGCTTGAATGTTGTCTTTGTTTGTTGTCATGTTCCAAGCAAGGTTGGTAACTTCCACATACATTCTGAATGTTGTTTGCTCACATGGTAGCTAAACTGCTTATCATTTTAGCAGAAAAAATAATTAGGTTTTGATATTAGCAGCTCTCCAAAATGATGCTGTTATTTCCAGATAAATAATAGTGCCTGTTTGCAGACTTGGAAGGGATCTGCATTCTATTTACTTGCTTCTGTTTTCTAGATATGTTTAAAAGTATGATGGCTAGAAATGTATCTATACAATTTAAAGTTTAGCTATTGTTGCCAGATATATTTAGGGAAAGATATATGAAAGTACATATTATACGTGAAAATTGTTCTTGTATTTTGGAGGAGATGGATAGTCCCAAATATGGCTTATTCTGCATGCCAGTCTTGTATGAGCGTTAAGAGATAAGGCAAGTCTAGGAATTTTAATAGTAAACAGACTGCAAAGTATAAATGAACTCTTTTTCTGGGCCTGCTGTTGGAATTACTGTAATCAACTTATTCTGTTTGCACTGTCCATGCCAACCATAACCTTTTGTTATTTTTTTTCTGTAGCATCTGAGATCCCCACTATGAATCAGGACCCAGTTGTGCCAGGTGCTATACAAATACAGAACATTTTTTTCAATCCCAGTATAATACAAGATAAAACTGATGGTAGCACAAGGAGACAATGAAGGCATGTTGTTCGTTAGGTATCTGGATTTTCCATTTCCCATGGAAAAACAGAAAACGTGGATTTCTCATTTTAACGGAGAAACTCATGGGTTTTCCACTTTTACAATGGCTCTCTGCAGGCTGATGGTTACAGCCTGCAAGTGGCTGGGGGGAGTGGGAGGAGGATGGTCAGGCAAGGCTGGTGGGGGTGGGGCAGCGGGTTGGTGGTGGGGAGTGAGGGGTACCAGCAGGCCTGGGGGGCTTCGGCTTGGGAGCGAGGGCCCTGGACCTGCGTCTTGGTGAGTGAAGGGGGAAACTTAGATTTTCCATGATGGAAAAACCCAAAATCAAATACTACAATTTATTTAGAATTGGTAGGCTTCCAAATTTCTTTAAAATTGAAAATGTATTAATAAAAATTGTGTTCAATTGATACATAAACACTACTGTATGTATGTAACTTTAATAATGGATTTTGGCATTTTTAGCACAGAACTTGCTATTTTTATCAGTGGATTTGCCATTTTTTATCAGAGAAAACCAGGATCCCTGTTGTTCATCATGATAATCAGTGGTATCCGTGCATGAACACCCTGATTTCTGTCAAGTTTGGCAAGGCGGTGTTTGTTTTCAGTGATGGGGAGGAAGGGTTGGTGGGCATCATAATAAAAGAGCGTTTTTAAGGAAAATAATGGGGTGTAAGAGAATATATTTACAAGAAGCTTTTCTTAAATGAGAGGAGCAGCATGGGAGAAACTGCAAGGGTGCTTTTTGGAAGTGTTAACATGTAGGTGATGGAGGCTAGCGTAGGAACAGATCGATTAGAAGCAGGTGTTCGTGAAGACAAATATCTTATGTTTGTAATAGAAAAGGTGGAGCCACTGAAGAAATGCAGGAGAGGATGGCATTGTCAAAATGACTGCCTAGGAAAATGATCTTTGCAGCAGGATTCTGAAAGAAGATGCATGGAGCAAGATTGCATTTGTCAAGGTCAGAAAAAAAGTCCTAATTGACAGATGGGGAACCTAGATGAGAGTTTGTTCTGGGATGTATAGAAATGGTTGTATCTCAGACAACAAAGAGATGTAACAATTGTATCAGTATCAAAAGAACTAGCCAACTGCCCATCAAGAATGATGGGGGAGGGGTGGGGACAGAGGCCTGTGTCTACCTTCCCCACCCTGTAGGTTATTACATGGGTCAGGTGGGTGGAGAATTGACTTACGGAACGCACCCAGAGGGTGGTGGTGGACAGGTCGTTTTCAACCTGGACAAATGTGGTCAGTGGAGTTCCCCAAGTTTCGGTCCCTGGACCAGTGCTGTTCAATATTTTCATCAGTGACTTGGATAAGGGTGTGAAAACAACTCTATCCAAATTTGTGGATGGCACAAAATTATGGGGCAGAGTAAACACTGGCAGGCAGGGAGTGGATTCGGGCAGATTTGGACAGATTGGGAAAGTGGACAGATCAAAATAGGATGCAGTTTAACAAAGATAAGTGCAAAGTGCTGCATCGAGGGAGAGAGAATCACCAACACACCTACAAACTGGGAGGTGACTTTCTAAGCAGTACAGCAGCATAAAAAGGGATCTCAGAGTCATAGTTGACTCTAAAATGAACATGAGTTGTCAATGTAATGAAGTGATAAGCAAAGCTGACCACACTCTTTCATGCATTAGAGGGTACATCATGAACAGGTCTAAAGGAGGTGATACTTCCCCTCTATGCAGCATTGGTAAGACCTCAGGTGGAGTACTGCATCCAGTTCTGGGCACCAAACTTGAAGAGGGATGTGGATAATGCCCATTTCATTAGGTGTCTGTAAGCTGCACTTGTACTTTTAAGGTGATGTTGGATTTCTTCATTAATGTCAGCTTTCTGTGAGAGGGCTTCCAAGGTACAGGAAATACTTAGCATTCTCCAGAGTCTTGCCCTGAATCTGAATTACTAGAGCTAGGGACTGCTTATTAAAAGCTTGTTGGTGGAGGACCTTAGTCTTCTGAATGTTAAGTGTCAGTCCAGTTTTCTTGTATGCCTTGGTAAAGAAGTCAGCGATTGCCTGAAGGTCTGCTTCTGAGTGAGCATGCACTATAGCAGGGGTAGGCAACGTTTTTTGGCTGGAGTTCCGAAAAACACCACAATGCCTACCTTGGAAGGTGCCAGAGTGCTGGCATGCCAGAAAAAGAAAATGAGGGCAAGGGGTATGTGGCAGGATGCCTTGCTGCCCTGTGCCCCCTAGCCCCACTGCCCAGGCTGTGTGGCTGCCAGCAGCTATTCCAGCTCTGGGTAGCTGCTGGAGCCCGGGCTGCTCCCAGCAGGGCTTGCAGTGTCCCAGCTGCCTGCTGGGAGCAGCCTGGGCTTGTGGCTGGCAGCAGCTACCCAGAGCCAGGGCTGGCTGCAGCTGGGAGGCTCCAAACAGCTGTGCTGGGCTCCAGCATCAGCTCCTTACCAGCGTGTGCACCTGCGTGTTGGAGCGGGTGGTGGGAGAGGGGCCCGAGGCAGCACAGCTCCAGTCTCTCCCCCGCTCCTGGGACAGAAGTTCTGGAGCCCAGCGCAACTGTTTGCAGCCAGCCTGGGCTTTGGGCAGCTGCAGCAGGCAGGCTGCAAACAGCTGTGCTGGGCTGCACAGCTCCGGCATCAGCTCCATGCTGGCAGTGACTGCATGGGCACCTGGGGGCGGCTGTTTGGAGGCTCCTGGTTGCAGCTGGCCCTGGCTCTGGGTAGCTGCTGCCAGCTGGGAGCCCGGGCTGCTCCCAGAAGGCAGCTGGGACGCTGGAAGCCTTGCTGGGAGCAGCCCAGGCTCCATCGCTGGCAACAGCCATAACCTCAAAGGGTTCTGCAATAGATCTGTTACTGAGAACCACTGCTCTCATACCATCAGGGAGCAGGCAAAGAATGGTAATGATTTTTGGTGGGCATCTGTATTTCAGAAGGATCTGTGTTGATAGTGCCAGCACCTGTGGAGTTAACACTGCTGTTGCTCACCCTGTCCCTCTCATGAGTGCATCTAAAAAGGTAGTTGCTTGAATCAGTTTTGAAAGCTTTGTAAAAACAGGCCCATGATGGCAGGGTGCAGTCTCTTTGTATGAGAAATATAGGCTATCCTTGTCAATATAGTAAATGTAGTTGAAGTCAGAATTTTCTAAGACGTTAAAGTTAAATTAATGGATTAGTTTGAGTAGCCTGCATTATTTTAATATTAACAACATTCAGGAAAAAGAAAAGACTGAGATGACATTTTCTGAATTACCCACTTTTAACTTAAGTCAATTCAGGTTGTAGTTAACTGTGTTATTAATGATTGGATATCACTGAAAGGTTTCTAGTAGCATTGCTGCTTTGGCTGCACTCTGCATGGAGGCAGCACTGCTGGTGAAACTGGGTCAGAGGTACAGGGGAAATGTAAAAGGTGGGATTCACAGACTGTCTCTGTCTCTATTTTCATGGGATCAGTCTTTTAAAATAACCTTCTAACCAGAGATGTCAAGCATCTGGTCAATGGAAGACCTATCTCTGGATTCACTCTGCTGTTGTATTCATGATGCCAGCACCTGTGGGGTTAACACTGCTGTTGCTCACCCTGCCTCTCTTATGTGCACCCTCTACAGTTTTTAATCATTGTTCTTAAAATATGGATTTCACAAATAGACATGTTACTCCAGGATCACTTAGAACATGCACTGAAATTAAAACAATTTTGCTACTTCCACTGGGTGCATCACAAGAGTACATTGGCTTCTACCACAGTATTGTACTTGTTGCATGTGTTCAGGTAGTTAGATTGTTTCTTTCCAATTTAGCCTGCATTCTTGGTGTGGTGTGCTGCTGCCACTACACCAGTAAGTGGGACAGCTACTCATCTACTGTGCTGTAGGCATGGTCTGTATTATTTGTTTATAAATGTATGACTGCTTCTTCCCAGGCTGAATATTTGATTGGATCAGTGGTAATAGACCCTAACCCCTGAGAGAGGAGAGTGATAATAAGAACTTGGGATAAGGAGCCCTTGCTAGTGATAGAGCTGTGCTCTGTCCATGTATACAAAATGGGTGAGATTATCTATGAGGCAAAGCTGTCTTAACTTTCCATTCGTTGGCTGGTGGGAGGAGGCCAGAAGTGGGCAAAACATTTCACGTGGGCCATATCTGGCCCACCAATTGAACCCATCTGCCCTGCTGACTGCTGCCAAGAGCCTAAGGAGGGAGGGCTGTGACCCAGGCTGCTCTGTTCTGCTCTGCCTCAGCCAAGCTGTACAGCACACAGATTCCTCTGCTCCCGCTTCTCCTCCCCCTCCATTCCCCCCCCCCATCTATCCTCTTCCTGCCAGTTTCTGTGTTAGCATTGCAGCTGCGTAGTCTTAGCACTGCAGCTGCTGGCAGCCAGACCCACATTGGACAGAATGCAGTGCAGCATGCTAAGTAGCCATCCTGCCCACCTGCCTGCCACAATGAGCCACTACTGCTGTGACACTGCTAGTCTGTGCTGGCTCTCTGGGTGGG
This sequence comes from Gavialis gangeticus, assembly GCF_001723915.1. Classification (NCBI taxonomy): domain Eukaryota; kingdom Metazoa; phylum Chordata; order Crocodylia; family Gavialidae; genus Gavialis; species Gavialis gangeticus. The sequence continues at coordinate 20,299,953 of NW_017729003.1, forward strand.
GCTCAGCCCATGGCAGCCACCCCCAACTTTCCTGGTGTGGTGCAGCAGTGGCAGCAGCTCATCACATTAGGCGGGACAGCTACTTGACATGTACTCCATTACGCCTCTTCCTTTGTAGACCTGATGGCTGTGGTGTCAGGATTAGACAGTGCCAATAGGACACCAAGTGGTGGTGGGGGGTGGATGCAGTGGGGTAGAGGAGTCTGCATGCTGCATGGCCCTGGCTATGGCAGAGCGGACTGGCACAGGGTGCAGCCCTCCCTCCTCAGGCTCCTGGTGGTGACCAGTGGGCTATTTAGGATCAATTGCCTCCTACTTGCTCCCTCCCCTGGCCCTCAGCAGCTCACCAAAACTGTAGTGGCCCTCCAGCTTAAATAAATGCCCACCCCTGGAATAGGTGAAATGATTGGTCCTCATGCTTCTCTACTTCTCTGATTTTTATCTGATTTGCTTTTAGCTGCCCTTCTGTAGATTGGTTTTATTCTGAATTTTCAGGAGTCTGACTTTTTGGGAGTAGGAAAGTTGTTTTTGTTTTTGTTTTTTTTCTTATTGAGCCAACATCTACAGCATTGTGGAAGCATAGTTTAGGCTAAAAGGCATAAGAAAGGAAATTCTAGTATGGGAAGATAATATGAAAGTATTAAGTTTTGTTGCATCTTGCAGTCCTGGGAGAACAAAGTTTGAGAGGTATTTACACTGAAATATTGCTGCTGGACCTTGTCTTTGTAAGAATGGGCTTCTTTAGAACTATTTGGTGCTCAACCTTTCTCCCAGGCGGGTTGGATGGGAAGTGCCTGGTCCATCCATGGGCTGGATCTGGCTGGTGATCCTGACTTGGTGCCTGGGGCAACTAGGTAGGCACCATCCAGCCATGCAGAGGGGAGCGGAAGCAGGGGGTAGGCCAGTCCCAACATGGCCCCATGAGGGAAAGATGCCTAACCTGGCCTCATGGGAGGTGGGGAGGAAGGAAGCATGGCCCAGTTTGGGAGTTTGGCAGGGATGAGGGCAGCATATTAATGGCCACTGTTCCATTAATGGTCCTGCTGCCAAATTTCTAGACCCTGAGGAGCCCTGTGGGCCAGATGTGGTGGCTTCATGGGCTGTATTTAGGTGTAACTCTTTCTGCAGAGGGCTTTCAAAATCATTGAAACATGAATTCTTTATTCTTCAGGAACTAATGCAAGGAATGAAAAACTGAGGCAGTAAGCTGTTGCTGGTTTGTATTGTTGTAAAGGTAGTGCTGCTGAATTACGAAACAACTGGAGTTTTCTGAGAGTCATTATCTTCATTTCTAGGAATGATGAAGTGATGTATTTGGGTCCCAAGATTACTTGTTTTTCTTTGATGTTTCTTGTTGCATCTCTTCAGTTTTAAGAAGGCATAACTTTTTTTTTCTTTCCTCCTAGGGTGCTGGTCCTGTATTTGTAACCTTTCTTTTCAGCTGTTGTGGGCTGGTTTGTTTTTTTCTTTGGATTCCCTCACTATTTTAACATGCAAACATTCACATGAGCATAAAACTGAAAATGTTTTGTGATTCACTTAAACAGTCGACTTGACTTTTTAAAAATTGACCATAAGAAATTCTGTTTTTGTTGAATACCTTGAAGTTGTTCAAACATTTAATTCTTTTAATAAGCATATTTTTTGTCCCCCTGCTGATTGGAGAAAGATCATGTGGGTTTGAATAACAACATAAGGATGCTTTGGCCCATGCTTCTTTTCCTTTCTCTTTATGTACCATATTTACCTGAATCCAAGATGACTTGAAATTTAAGACGACCCTGTAATAATTAGATTCTACACATGGAAAATGGTAAACTTGTTATAATTTTTTCCATGTATAGAATCTAATAATTACGGGGTCATTTTCAATATGCTCCCCATCCCCATTGCTGCAGTGGGGAAGGTAACAGCTAGGAGCAGGCAGCCTGCCTCCTGTCACCTTGCCCTGCCCCGCCCTCCCTACCCCATGTCCCCATTCTCTGTTTTCCTCCCTCTCCCCTTTTCCCTTGGCCACTTGCCCCACTTCTACCTGGTGCCTGCCCTACTGACCAATTGCCCTTTTCCTCTCCCACTTCCCATAGCTGCTTACCTGAGTGGTGGCTTTGGCTCTGGCTCCAGCTGATGGCACAGAACACATGGTGGGAGCAGCTCTGGCCTTGGTCCTGCATCATGGCTGGAGCCAGAGCTGCAGTCACCCCTGTCTGGCCCCATGTTCTGGGATTGGGTGCTGCTCACAGTTAGGGCGGCTAGGAGCTGGAACCAACTTCCAAGGGAAGTGGTGCTGGCCCCTACCCTGGGGGTCTTTAAGAAGAGGCTGGATGCCTACCTGGCTGGACTCATTTGAGTCCCGTTTCTTGTTTTGGGGTTTTGTTGTTCTCCCGCCCTGGCGGGGGGTCGGGCTAGAAGATCTACTAGGTCCCTTCCGACCCTAAATCTATGACACTATGTCCAGTCTGGTATACAGAACCATGGTCTACAGAGCTTCCCACAGACCCAATGGGGAGCTCTGGATGCTGGATGTGGCCTGCAGGCTGGGAGTAGAGCATTTCTGTTCCAGAGCATAAAGGGCAGAGCAATTCCAACCTCATTCAGATGCTTCTATTGCCTATTGGGAGATAGTCTGAACAAACTGCTGTTTTGTGCTAGGATAGCTACACTGTTTATAGTAACAAGCTATTATAAAAAATATTTATTTTCTTTCAAGAATATTTCCTTTAAGGCCATTGGCTTAAGTTTTTTTTGTTGTATAGTAGGCAGTCAGCACTGGCGTTCACGAGCAGAATGGCTGAATGTAGATCCTGATTTTATAAGTTGTCCATTATGTACAGGGTTAACTGACTCTCATTTAGCTGAAAATCATATTCAGTATGTAATTTGCAAATTGTTCAAGAAGTGCATTGGACAAGGGAGTGTATTGAGGCAAGGGAGTCATTTTTAAAACTGCCTTGGAGCTGTCCAAGTTCTGAGTGGCCTCCCACGTTGGCTGCAGGCTCTTTACTCCTATGGGCCTTGCTGCTGTGTCCCTGCTGGGTCAGGAAGCGAAAGCGAGGAGGAGGGAGGGGAAGCCCTGAGACCCAGCAACAGCAGTGGGAGAAGCAGCAACCTGTTAGTCCTTCTGTAGTGCAGCAGCCTTCTTCTAAGGAACCCTGGCTTAAATGCTGCCCTTCATGAGGTAGAAGAAGATTTAATTCCTTTAGTGAAAAGCCAAACAGCAAGTGATCCATGATGATCACTTCTGTCTCTGGTGAATTGAAAAAGCATCACTTGGCTTTAAGTTGCTGAGAGCTTGTAGGTATGTCTGCATGGCCTTATGCTATGTGGTATTATCTGACCTAGCTTGGGTATCAAGCAATATCACCACACTACTATGGCAGACCTAATTAGTCTTGCTCAGTATGGCTCTGTGGCTTATGGTGCCTTGACCTAACTTTTTCAGGGCTATTTGGGTATGTGTGCTCAGTGCTTCATTCTGTTCCGTTGACTTAGTATGTGAGAGTGCGGTTCTGCCCATGGGGGAGGAACATCTTCAGGATCTTGTGCCTCAGCTATCCCCCTCCTTGGTGGCTAAGAAGACAAGGAGTTGGCCCTTTCAAGGGGACATCTAAGTTGGCATGGGTTTAAAACAGTTCTGTTTACTGTGCTGCCAGTATACTTGTCATTGGTATCAGCTACCCCTCTGTCTCTGATACTAGAATTAAAATAATATACCTGATCCAGTACCACATCAGCCTGTAGCACGGTCTTACCTTGAATATCTTCATTAGGCACTAAAACGTGGCTGTTTTTCAGCTGCATATTTCAGGTATTGCATGTTTTAGGACAGAGGCAAACAGTGCTGTCTAACCTGTTTTTTGTGACCAGCTATCCGGCACAGTTGGATGACTCAAGTTATAGTATATTCTGTTTGTTGTATACCCCTTGATTTCAGTCTCCTGTAACTCACGAATTTCAGAGAACAATGATGAACATTTCTTTGAGAGAGGTAATTGCAAAAATCTTTCCTCTGCAAATATCTTTGTGAGTTCCTTCTCCAACAGAAGTGTTCTTTCTCTGCTTCGAATAAAAAATCTTACCAAGGATCTTCTGATCTCCATAAACAGTCATCTATTCTAGAGATACATTTTGCACACTGGAGACCATGAAGCAAGATGAGATTTAGATTCCAGAAAAGGAGGTTGGCATGAGTCTGCAGATTATTTAGAAAGACCACATTATTTAATTCTAGACTGTACTTCCTTTTCCGTACTCTGAAGAGGAAGGGAATTGAGACCACTTTTGCATAAGTCTAATTCAGCGAGAGAGACTTGCCACTAGAACTTGGTTCCCAGGAACTGTACCTTAGAACTTAAGTGAAAGAGGTTTTTACTTTCCTTCCTCCCCGCCCCTGCTCCATTCGAGTTTCAAATATTGAGAGAAGTGAGGGTGGTGCTTCATATTAGATTTCTTGCATCTCAGCTTATGTATAAACTGCATCACATTTGAATCCATTCTTGCAACCTAGTGAGAACGTTTGATGCTAACATCAGTCATCGTTCTCATTAGATTCCATGGACTTGATTAATAGCATTCACTTTCAAGATGCCTATATTAATGGGGCAGTGTATCCAGTCCATAGGAAACATCTTCATTTTGTAGTAGAACACAATTGTTGTCAACTTAGAGTACATATGTTCAGCCACTAAGCCACTCTGCTTAGAAAATGAGTAGTGGTCAGGGCAGTTAACTCTGTTAGCTGTTTACGGGAAATCAGTCTAGGTAGTTTTTCCTTAGGCTTGAAGATGAGTCAGGAACATAAAACTAACTCCTAGCCTCCCTTCAGTAATTTACTAATTGAAATAACAGCTACAAACCAGTATTAGTCAATAATAAGAAAGTGCTTTAGTCTGCTGGGACATGGAGCAGTGTTCATATTGGTGTTAAATTTACAAATTTTATATTGTGGTTCAAATCAGCATACCAATCAAATGTTCAAAGCTGTTATTCAAATCAAATACAAGCTGTTAGCGATTCTTGAAATCAATTTCCTGTCATTTCATTGGTGGATAACTTTAGAAAATGTTTGCCTGGGAATCTTTTCACTCTTCTAGTGCCTACCGAAATTATGGTCACTAATCCTTTAAAAAAGATCAGGGTTGCATTTTAGTTTCCTTGTAATAGCTAGATAGGTCAACAATAAGTGTCAAATTTCTCAAACATCCTAGAACTGAGAGTAATATGATGGTATGTAAATCTTTTCTATTGCTTGTGAAGGAAAGAACAATCTAAATTCTGATGGATGTTTTAACTCGCGTGTTCTCTAAGCAGAAAAGGGGGTCCAAAATTAAACTGTTGGTCAGGAAGAAATCCTTTTCTGGGAATGGTATATCGCAAATCAAATAAATCTTATGGTTCTGAATCCCTTGGGGAGACCAACAAGCTAGCAGGCCATCTCATGCCAGAGAACCTCCAGTTTGCACACATCTGTATAAATGACCCATTCTGATCCAAAAGTTTTGCAAAATAAGGAGTTTTCTGGTGAATCTGAGGAATCTGCTAAAGGCAACATACTGTGTCCTCTTTCCTTTCTTTTTTTTAGGGATGTAATGGGGGCTAGGCAGCACTATTGGGCTTTAGCTAGTGCAGGTGGCTGGGTCAGGACCAATTGCAGGGGAGTAAGCAGCCAGAGGAAGATAGGGGTTTACAGGGGTACAGGGAGCAAGCTGCATAGCAATAGGCAGCACAGGGCAGAGCTCTGAAAAGGAAGTAAGGTAGTGACTGCAACAAGCTGAGGAACTGTGTCTCTTTAGCAGGGATCCTGGTTTTCTCTGTTTAAAAATTACACATTCTCTGATAAAAAAAAAAAAAAAAATACCCAAATTCTCTGAATAAACCCCCCCAAATCTGTTTTTCTTAAATTAAAATTAAATGCCGTTATATGTATGTAGAGGTGATATTTTTTATTAGAACAACTCGACTTCTGCAAAAAAAAAAAAAAAATATTTTTTTGAAACTTTTGGGTACAAGTACCTTTCTCTAGGCATAGGAGAAAAGATTGTAAAAGTTCTAGGTAGAAATGAAAGTTCATATTTCATAGGAGAGTTGAAGCTGTAGTAAAATCTCCTGTTTGGAACAGTTCATTTTATGCAGATCAGGCTCAGAGAAGAGTTGGGATAGTCTGTTTACCTCAAAGTTGTTTGGTGGCAAGCAAGATGTAGAACCATATTTCCTTCTGGTTATAATGTTTCATATTTCACAGAAGAGCAAATAATGGAATGCTCTTCTGGACAGGGATTTCTTATGTGGTGAGGTATTTCTGGACTCTGTGATAATGCAGATTACTTCAAACAAAGGCAGGAGCAGTGGCTCAGGTTTCAGGTGATACAACTGGCTTTTTCACTGTAAAATTATGATTTCATTTAAAAAAGAATGTCTGTCTTTTTTTTGCAAAAATCTAGTTTGTATAATAAAAGAGATCACATCTACCTCAAGTTCTGATTCCTTTTGCCTGTAGAGCTACAACCTGGGTGTCTGTGTGTCAATTTAACACAAAGCTTTATTGTAAATTGTATATTTACAATTTTTAAAGCAGTTCGGAAGCCTACCAGTGCCTCAAACTGCAGCTGCTTTGTGGTGCTGAGCAATCCTGATATGCCCTTCTCTTGCCCATGCCATTGCCCCTCACTCCCAAGCCACAGGTCCCCCAGCCCAGCTGGTGCCTCTCACTCCTGACCCATAGTCCCCTGCCCTCTTACCCTATCCCCCAGTGCTCCTCACTCCTAAACCACAGCTTCATTTTATCATTTAACAATGAAGATGGAATGTTTAGTTGCACTTAGTTCAGCTTTCAAAGTCAACAAAGCACAAGCTCTGTTAAATCCATCATTCTGGGTACTTCTTTAACAGAGTAATAAAGATGTCTCGTTCCAGGCTGGTTTCAAAAGTGGTCTTGGATGTGTGATAATCAATTAATATGCTTACCTGTAGGTTATTTTTCATTTTTCAAGATGTCGGTTATCCCAGAGTGAAGTAAAACTTCTTTGGATGTGAAGAAATCTTATTTTTCTAAGAATAAGAGCTATTTGCAAATCTCCTAGATAAGGGGTGACTAGGAATATTGTCTGTGGGCCATATTCAGCCCATGGAGCTGTGTCATTCAGCTCATGGGGATCCCTGCAGATCTGTAAACTTGTCAGTGTGATGAGTGGCAGCAGTAATTCTTGTGGCTCTGGGAACTGTCAACTAATGCTGCTGCCACTTGTCCTACTGCCAAATTTCTGGACCTGTGAGGAGCCCCACAGGCCAGATATATACTGCAGAGCCATATCATCTGGCCCTTAGGACTGCCTGTGGGGCTGGAAATTTGGTGGTGGCCAGAACAGTAGCTGCTGTGGCTCCAGGAACTGCAGCAATTAATGCTGCTACCACCAGATTCTAGCTCTGAGGGACAGATGATACAGTTTCACATTCTGGATCTGACCCATGGAATAGTCCCATGTCACTCATCTGGCCCACAGGGTCCAATAACCTGGACACCACTGCCTTAGACTATTTGTTTCTTTTGGCAGCTGATTTCAAGAGGAGGGCAGTTTTAATTTAGTGACTATCAAAGTGGATTACAGACAATATCAGAACAGCACAATATAAACAAATTAAATTCTCCATCACATACTGGAGCTCATTCAACCATGGCTCAGGTTGCCTTCACAGCATGACTTCGTAGAGTCCTAATACTAGAGATTTGCAGAGATGCTATGTGATCTTCAGTGCATATGCTTAACAATTATGTGCTGGTGGCAGTGTTAAGATCAAATGTCCAAGTAGGGAGAGTGGTTCTGCAATTATTATTAGATGAACACCTGACTTCTGTCTTTTTCAGTACTAAATGGCTTGCTTGTCTTCAATGAAACCCATATGTACAGATGCTCAAAGAAAAATCATTTAAATTTCAGTGACTTTTATACAGTACATTGGTTAAAGTACATGTGATCCTACAATCTGTTTGTGCAGTTCAAGGTATCTTGAGCTGTAGTTAGTATAGACCGAAATGGTGGTTGGGATTACCCTGCCCTTTATGCCCTCACGAGTGGGAACAGTAAGTGCTTTCAGGCTGTGTATATAATCCTGCTGCAGGAAATGTTCTTAAATGGTTTGCAGAGCACACACAAGCACTATGGCTGGTTGCAGATGTTAAAAAAAACAAACCCCAATCAAAGCTCTTATTTTACTGTGTGACCGTTGGGCTTCGATTACCCACTCTCGGGTGGTTCTAGCCTTGCAGGTAGCTGTCACTCACCTGTTGGGATCTTGTTGGTGTTGGAGTAGCTCTCTTTTCCCCATGTCCCCAACCCCATTCTTGCCTGCCATTACTTGATGTTCCTCAGTGTAAGGGGTCGGTTCGCAGGACACTCCGTGGCCCAGGATCCCTCGGCGGTCACTTCACGGGGCTCCACCGCCCTTGCACCCTGGCCTCATGCCACCTTCAGTGCGTCCTTCCTCCACTGGTCTTGTTCTCCAGCCGTGGAATGACACCAGCAGGCCTACTTGTAAGTGGCCGCGACCCCCGTCGTGGCGCCCGCCAGCAAGCTCGGCCCACAGCCCACCTCACCTACTCCCCTCCCTTCAAAGGACGGGACTTCCAGCGAAGACTCTGGTCTCCCCGAGGCCCCCTTCAGCCTCACTCTGTAGGCACACTGCCCTAGCTCTTTCTCCTTCAGCCAGGGTTAACCAACCAAAACAAACCTCAAAAGAAATGCTAACTACTTAGCTTCTCACTACTTGCTAAGCAGCCTGCTCCGAACCCTTCTCGGTTCCCTTCTGGCCTGTCCCTGGCCCCTTGTTTCCCCCAGTCCCTCCTCTGGCTCAATACCCCAGTGACTTGGTGGTGATGCCCGCCCCGACTGCACGCCCTTGGGGCTCTCCTGGGGTCTGTCCTCCCTGGTGTGGCTGCCTCTGCGCGCCGTCGTCCTGGCACCCCACCTGTGGGTCACGCGGCTCTCGACCCGTCGCGTCCTCCGGAGCCATGCCTTCCGCTCCCTCATCGTCTGGAGCAATCTCCAGCTGAGGGATCCGTTTTCGCTCCGTCGGAGCCTCCGCCAGCCCTCCTGATGCCGTGCTGCTTGCTGCGGCCGTCGCTTCCCTCGCTGACGGGGCCGATCGCTCCTTGCTGGGGCTATCCGCCCCCTCTGCAGCTGTAACTGCTGCTTTTATCTCTGTCGGCCGGTGTTCCTCTGTGACGTGACTGGCTGGGTGTAACTTGATAAAAAGGCGGCTAACGAGTCGCGCGGGCTCTTCCCTCTGCCTCATGCGCCTGTTGTCGGGAGCTGCAGGTGAGTCCCTTTTACTGTTCTGCTTCCCGGGACATACTGGAAAAAGCAGGATGTTACTTTGACCTGGCTCTGCAGCATCTGTATAGGTGCTTCAGTGGGTCTTTTTGGCCCTTTTTATCTAAAGCTGATTCAATCTGCTATTAGACAGAATTACCCCAAAAGCGCCATTAAAGCATCTGATCTATACAGGTGTTGGGCAAGCTGGGTCCAGTGAACACAATGCCTCTTCTGGGCATGTGTTGGACTCAGTGTGGGAACGCATGAAGTATAAAGTGCCATTTTTTAAATTTAATTTTTTAACATCTGCAAGCAGCCGATGTGTACAAATCATCTTGCATGATGCTGTTAGGTAAGTGCTTTCGGCAGAGGTGTTAACATATCAGGAATTCAGTTATTGTTTATCATAGCAGTTATAGCTCCCTGCTTCCCAGTGGAGTCCTAGGACCTGCACATAGTGATGAAGTGGGGAAGGCTCCATTGTGCAGGGTATCCCCCCCCGTGGCACGTGAGTGCACCTTGGGGAGTCTCATGCAATAGAGGTGGGCTAGCCTGGCTCCACTCCTTGTCACCACGTGCAACTCCCAGAACCGACCAGTTGCGTGCTGCTGGGAGGCAGCATGGCAGCACCTGCATGGGCCACAAGCACCCCAAGGGCCCACTGCCTGCTGCTGTTGCCACCTGTCCCAGCTGCCAGCAGAGGGTTTGGGATTGAGAGTATGGTTGGGGGTAGAAAGGTAAGAAAGGTTTATTGACTTAACAAAAACACAACTACGTGTAGTATACTAAGACAGATAACAAAACAACAGACAGATGAGAATAATTTGTGTCAGCAACTTATCGGCAGTCCCCTCTGATGCCTGATGTATGACAAATTTCTCTTCTGCAAAGCTCAGCGAAGTCAGGTGTCACCGGTCAGCGCTGTCCGAGGGGTACTAGGAAGGACACTGTTTTTCAGTCTTTGGGCTCCTCGAGGTCCATGGGCCTACTGATTCAGGCCAGTAGCTAATCTTAAATCAGTACTTCTCTCACAGAGCTACATCTTTCTTCTGAATGATTTCTGGATATGCCAGCCAATTTATAATTTCTGAGCTGTGCTGATAACTTACAGCCATTCCGCTTCTTTTTACTTCAACTGTCCTTGGACTGACCAATAGCAGTACAAGCCTTGTATTCTTCTGATAAGGTTAATTTTAACTACGCCACAGGGCCTTACTACTTCAAGGCTTTGCTAAATTTACTAGGCCTTTCTTTATGCAGGGCCTTACTACATCTTAAACTTTAATTAGGCTCTTAGCAACAATTTATAGCTTAATATCTACACAAATGACAGAAAAACACTTGGTCTAATCTTCATAGAGCCTTCAGCAAGCACCTTTATCACACAGACATAATTTTTAGCTGTCACACCACCATCGCTGGCAGACTTTATTTTTGAGCTATTATGAATCATCTCTATTTACACAAATACTCTGAACACAAATCATGACAAATATTTTTTTAAAATAAAATATAGTAGATGTTTGACTTTTAGTATATGATCTTGTTTTTTTTTCTGGTTCCAAAATGGCAACCCTCCCTCCCCCTTCCCAAAAAGAGAACTTCTGGGAGCAAGGGGAGAGACTTCTGGTGGCAAAGGTCAGGGGCTAAGAACAGGACTTCTGGGGCTGAGATGGTGACTGGGGGCAGGGCACCTGTCAAGGGGCAGGGCTACCCTTGTGGCCCTCTACAGCTCACCAAAACTTGTTAAGCAGCTCTCTAGCTGAAATAATTGCCCATCCCTCAGTTACATCGACACTTGATTGGCAACTCTAAGACTTTTAACCAAAACTTATATTTGATGGCTGTCAGTATTCATCTTCCTACTTGACTGTGCGTCTACCCATCTTTGGTCAGTGGTAGTCTTACTTCAGAGGATTTCAGAATCCACCCTCTGATTCTGAAGGATTAGCCCTCCCCTCTCTGCAAGTGCCACTCTAATCCCCTTCCTGTGCAGATCTGCTGCTTTGCTTTCCGCTCCCTACTCTGTGCCTTCTGCCTCATCTCCTGCTCTGCTTTCCACCATATCTGTTGCTGTGCTGCCTGACCCCCTTCCCATATCTCCCAGGTGTCACACACATAGGCTGCCTGAAGCATTTTTACCACTCACTGGTTGGCCACCCCATCATAGGTTTTGAATATGTGTGAAATTTTCTTGGTATAACCCAAGGTGTGGATTCAAATAGGTAACATATCCTGGAATAACACACCCACCCCATTTAGGTAGTCTTTATTCCAGGGATGTCAGACTGTCCCTGTACCCTGGGCCAGATCTGGACTGCAGGGCTCTTCATGGGCTGGATACAGCATATGGTCTTGGTGGCAGGGCCAGTCTGGGACAGTGGTGACAGTAATGCAGTGGCCAGGCAACTGCAGGAAGAGTGAGACTGTTAGCAAAGCTCTTGCTCACCCTCTTGTCCCCGAGTGCCATGTCCACAGGGGTCCTGAGCTCTGTGGCAGGCCACGTGTCCAATTTCCCTAGCCCAAGGGGCTAGATAGAACAGCATCATGGGGCATATGTGTGACACCCCTGTTTTACTCCCAGTATGGCTTTTGTTGTTGTTGTCATTCACTTTCATTTGGAAGGGAACAGTTCCATTGGTAAATCCCTAGTGGACACTTGACCTGCCAGTCCAAAAGGCAGGTTGCCTTTTACAGTGAGGAGTCTGGATAGTAGCCCACTAGTTACAAGGTGAAAACATGAATTTTAGGAGCCCTTAAAAGTTATATGGACTTATCTCAAACCACACAGAGGGAATGTCAGATATTAAATAATATTTCTGTACATGGTTGGGAGGAAGGAGAAAATGATCTACTTGCCTGAGGCAAAACCTCCTCATTGTGAGTTTTTTACTAAATTTTCTCCCATTAGGAGACAGTATTAATCATTTTGTTTTAAATTGTGTAAAATTAAACAGGGCAGTCTTTCAAAAGAGCTAAAGCTAGTAAGATATGAGCGAGAAATTTGGTCCTTTTTCTGATGATTGTCTAGTGCAGTGGTCTAATCTTTTTAAGTTCCAGATGACTTTTAATTGAAGTGCAATCCAGGATCTACTGCATACCACCACTACCTCCTCCTCCTCCCCTTCCCCCCCACCCAGCAGGTCAGTCTGTGGGGGAGGGAAAAGGCAAAGGGGTGCAGATTGAGGTCTCCATGGTGAGGGAGGGAGTAAGGCAGGGGCTGGGGGGACTGGGGCCTGGCCAGACCTGGTGGAGGGAGGATCGGAGCCCAGGCAGCTTGTCCAGGTGCATGGGGGCTCCCGCCACTACACGCACCCTGGCAGAGGCCCCAGGGGCATATGCCCCCCTGATCTGTGCACGGGGCAGAGGCCTCTGCACCCTGGCAGCTCCACAGTGGGCTTTGTGCCCTGAGCCCCACTGAAGCTGCCTCGGGACTGGCACGATGCTATGTGCATCACGCTTCCTGCCCACCCAGCGGCGGGATGCATGTGTCACACCACTCCTGGAGCATCTGCAGCAAGGCTTGGTGTGCAAAACCCAGCACGCAGCTGCAGCCACCTCTGCCCTGTGCACAAACTGGGGGCGCATGTGCCCCCTGGGCCTCCACCAGGGTGTGTACAGTGGTGGGAGCCCCCTCCATGTCTAGACGATCCACCTAGGCTCCAATCCCCTCACTACTTGGCCCACCTGGGCCCCACTCACTTGGTGGCAGGGGACATGGCAAGGCATGGAGGGGGATAGTCCCACTCACCTGGCCCAGCCCTGCAGCAGGGTGCATGGCTCAGCCCACCAGTGGGACACGCATGGTTTTGCGTTGCTCCTGGAGCAGCTGTAGCTGTGTATCTCAGTCGGGGG
>NW_017729003.1:20313265-20314850 GCF_001723915.1 Gavialis gangeticus
GGGGGGGGGGGGGGGGGGGGGGGGGGGATGGTTATGCATGTGTGTGCTCAGTCCCCACAGATTGAGATCAGCTGTCAGAAGTTCTGTGATCAACCAGTCGATTGTGACTGGTTGGTGACTACTAATCTAGTGGATGTCTTGGTGTGATTTCCTACCAAAAATTCCATTCCATTTGCAAAGCTCACAGACTGTAATAGTATGATAGTTGTAAATATGAACTGAATTGCAGTTTGCAGTTCTTATGTCCAAAAGCTTTTTAGTCACCTTTTCCACTGATATTGAGACTATTTAGAAAAATTGACAATGAACAAACTTGGCCAGCAAAAAGTTCTTGGCATGACTCAATACTACCCAATTCTCACCAGTTGCACAAAAATCTGTAAATCAAGTTCACTAAGTTCAGAATGGAATTTCCTTTATTCTCCATGAATTCTAAACCCCTATAATTTCCCCTCACCCTTTTTCTACCTCTTTCTACTTCTCTCCCCACGTTCATCTCTTTTCCCAGACTTGAATCTATTGAATCATTTAGAAATTCTTCCTATCACTGGGTCCTGGCAAAAACATTGTTTCTTTTTCTCCATGTATACAACTGTTCATATCCCCATAGACTGCTGCTATAGAGCATGGGAAGTTTATACTTTGGTTCAGTTTCAGCTCTGTGTGCCTGCATCCTGTTTCCTTCAGCCACAGTTGTACTTCAGTATTATAATTTTTTTTATTTTTATTTTTATTTTTTTTTTACGTGTGAATCATTACGGCCTCATTTCGGGCTCAGGGTGCACTAATGTGGTTCTGGAAGCCTTCTTTAAAGCCACATTCAAATAGCCAATTGGTATTCATCGGTTTTCTGACTATATTTCCTTGCTTGTGATTTTTATTTTGGTGTGTGTTGAATGACACAAGCCAGGATTTTATTCATTTTTAGACCCTTTTTCATCTCTGTAGAAAAGGTCATCTGCAGATCACAAAACCAGGCTCAACTTAAAATGCTGAGCTCTACCTAGGTGGTCTCTGTGGTACAATTGGTTAGTGCATTCGGCTGTTAAACAAAAGACTGGTGTTTGAGCCGACCCAGTGATGGATGTTTTCCCCTGTGAAACCCAAGTTCTTTGATGGTAGATGCCAAGGAGGCTAATGAATAGGGTATGGGTTGCTCTAGAGAGAGCCAGTTCAGTACTCTCCCTCTAAAGCATCCACTTTGGTCACTGTCAGAGATGGGATACTGGGCTAGATGAACCATTAGTTTGACCCAGTATGGTGCTTGCTTATGTTCGTATGTTCTAAAATAGTATTTTCATTCTTTGGAAGTGATTTGATCAGTAGTTTTCTGTCTAACTCATTTAATCTGTGGGGGAAATCTGATGCTGTATTCCGTCTCAAAGTGGTGAATTATCCTGCAAGTCCTGACTTGCCAGATGTATGAAATTATTTCATTATCTAAGCAGATACATTAGCAATTTCCTTTTGAGATTTTGGGGATTTTTCTACCAGAAAGATGCAATATGTTGTATGGAGAATAATCAGCACTCTTAGAAATCTGCAGTGCTGTATTGTTAATGTTCCTATTCCATCCATTTCCCAC
>NW_017729003.1:20319850-20321059 GCF_001723915.1 Gavialis gangeticus
ACAGCTCCCCCACAGGGGCCACGGACCCCATGCAGGGTGCACATACCCTCCCCCACCCCTGTGCTTCTCTTCCCCACTTTCCTCCTCCAGCCCCATTTCACAAAACTGACTTTCTGGCTACTTCTGATGGTATATTCTTAATCTATTTTCAGTATGTTCCAGGGTAAGATGTAGGAGATTTAAAAAAGAAGAAAGTACACGTGGGGTGTGGGAGGGGAAGAGAGAAAAATGTGCACATAACTATTAGTAACCCCTATTAAATGGTTTACTTAATTTTTCACTAAAAAGAGAATTTTAAGTTTAACCCTTTTTGCAACAGGCCTTTGAAATTCAACAAGGGAAAACCCCCTCTTGACTAGGGAAATACTTCTTGTTTTTCTCATGAAATTAATTTTTAGAAAGAGAATGGTTTAATTTCCATTTCCCTTGTCTTGAATGCTTTTCAAAGGAAAAAATTGGCAGCATACTGGAATATCTAAACATAAATATGCAAAGGAGACTTCTCTACTTTTTCTTCTTTTTTTTAGTGCAGCAGCTACAAAAGCACAATGCCTAGGAGCTGCTGAAGCAGCTGATGTCATTTAGCTGTCAGTTAGAAATTGTGTGTTCAACACTGCACATTATTCACAAGAGTTAGGGACAGAAGTTACACGTAAACTGGTTTAAGTGAGCAGAAACTGGTTTAAACCTGTAACAGAACATAAGTTCAGTGCACATTAAACCAGTTTCAAAACGGCCCAAACTGGTTTGTGATAAACCTGGTTGTATGTAGTGTTACACTTAATTGATTGAGGTCAAACCAGTTTATGGAACTTCTGTCCCAGACCCCTTGCTGGTTTAACTAAAACCAGAGTCCCCAGAACCCCAGCATGCCCTGGAGCCTGTGTTCTCTGCTCCAGCTGGGCAGGGCTGTCCCTACCCCACTGCTCCTAAGCAGGAGCAGGGGTGTGGCAAGACACCAGCCCCTCTAAGGCAAAGGGGGCAGGGAAGAGGTTTATTTCCCTACTCTCTCCCCTTTCCCACCAACACGGACCCCAGCTGGGGTCTGCCAACCAGGAGCAAAGCAGTCCTTGCCAAGCATTTCTCTGCTCACTGCTCCAGCAGTTGGGGGTGTGGTGAGCCCCAGCAGCAGCGTGAAGCAAATGGAGGTGTGGGTTTTTATTCCCTTCCCCCCTCCCCCCGCCATCCCAGCAGCACAGGGGTTGTTCT
>NW_017729003.1:20321323-20328250 GCF_001723915.1 Gavialis gangeticus
CCCACTGCTACAGGGGCAGGGACGGGCAGCCAGGTATCAGCTGGCATGGCCCCCTGAGGTGAAGGGGGCAGGGAAGGGTTTTATTTCCCCCTTGCCTCTCCCCTTGGGACCCCAGCTGGGGTCTGCCTGGCTGGGGCAGAGCAGGCCTGTCAGGCATTCCGCAGCTGCTGGAGTGGCGGGGGGCATGGCCAAGCCCAGCAGTAGCCTCAAGTGCACTGGCCAGGGAGGGGCAAACAGGGTTTAATTCCCCCCTCCCTGTCCCATCAGCATAGACCTGAGGTGGGGTTTGCTGGTTGCTCCTGCCTTGCTGCTGCAGGGGAGGGGGTGTGACCAGATGCTGGCTGGCGTGGTCCCCTGAGGCAAAGGGGGCAGAGAGAGGGTTTATTTCCCTCTCCTACCCCAGGGAACTGCAACCAAAGTGTGCTAGCCCCGACTGCTGCCTCTGCCAGTCACTCCCTGCATGGGGCAAGCAGCAGAATAAGCCCCCTCCTTGCTCTCTTGGCTAGATGCTGGAGTGAGGGGGAAATAAACCCCCTCTCTGGCCCCTTTGCTTAAAGGGGCGATGCTGGCTGGCCTCTGGCTGTGCCACGGCCCCTGTCGCTGGAGTGGCAAGGGAGGAGAGATCCTGATGGGGCAGTAGCCCCTGTAATGGTGTCCTGGGAGTGCAAGCCTCTTTCTGGTGTAGGGGCTACACTTGCAGGTGGGAGCAGGGTGGGCAGAGTTGCTACAGACTGTATAGGGCTCGTGGCAGTGGCGCACTAGGCAGGGCTTTGGAAGCTATGGTCACTCCTCTGAGTCCTGGTGCTGCCGCTTACCCTACACATTTTGCGGCAGCTCTGCTTAAGTCAAAAGTGAATGTCTGTTCACTTGCAAATCAATTCAGCCTCTGGTTTTTTGAATGTCTGTCCCTAGTCAAGGTCACTTTTGCTATCCATTTAATAAAGACCTGTGCCCATCTGAAAGGTGGTAAGCCACTTTCACTGGGACATGAGAGCCAATTGACTATTGGAAAAGAGACTTATGTGTATTGCTTCAAATGCTGTTTTATGCTCCTTCAATGCAAAAATACATGCTTATATTTAATTTTATTCTGATTATTATATCTCAGAAGTTTCTGGAGTCGCATTGTATTCTCTCACACTCAGGTCTGTCTAAACCAGGGGTGGGCAAAATGCAGCCTGGAGGCCAGATGCAGCCTGTCAGGCCATTCTATCCAGCCTGCAGGGCCCCTAAAAAATTTAGAAAATTAATATTAATCTGCCCTGGGCTGCCTGTCATGCGGCCCTTGATGACTTGCCGAAACTTGGTAAGCAGCCTTCTGCCCAAAATAATTGCCCGCCCCGGTCTAAACATTGATAGTTTTATTTTCTATAATAACACCTACTTTAAAGCTCTGCAGTCTGAAAATGTTTTGGTTTCTGGTAGTTTGTCAGAAGCATGGGGAGGGACACTGCTGCTTCTGACTCAGTGGCAGCCTAGTGAAATGGATTAGCTTTCTTGGAGTGGAAAGCTAGATAAGTAAACTTTTGTCTGTGCTTGATTTGGAAATTTGGCCTAAAACTTCTGAGAACATTAGGTTGTATTGTCTAGAACCGAAGTTTGAGCCTTTATTAGAGATTATTAGAATTTTGGAGCTTTCAGGAAAGACTGCTTGTCCTTCCTGGTGATCTACCAATTCTGAAGCAATAGCTAAATCAACTCCCTTTGAGTCACAGGAGCATAGGCTTGATGTTTGGTCTTTGACCGACTGTATGTTTGCAGATGTGTGCTCTGATTCACCAAAGGGCAGTAAGCCTGTCTGATTGGGAAAAATATTGCTTTTGCAAGTAGCAGTGCACCAATAGAGATTTTTGGGGCTGATACTGATAACTGATATTTAAGGAGGCATATCAGCCTATACTGATCAGATTTCTGATTCTGGTAAGTCTGGTGTTGTGGAAGGGGCATGGGGAGACAGATCAATGCCCCCCGCAGTGAGGGAGGGGGCAGGGGCAGGCGCTGCCCAGGCGGGGCAGAGGGGGAGCCAGAGCCACAGCTTGTGTTGGGGAGGTGGCTTCTGCTGCTGCTTGCACCCTGGGAGGGCATGTGCCTCCCGGATCTGCATGGGGCGGGGTGGGCTGCAGCCAGGGCTCCGTGGGGCTCTTCTCAGCAGGGGCTGGGCTCGGAGTGGGCACCAGTGGTGCTGGGAGGATGCTGCATCCACCCCAAATTTCACTGCTGCTCTGCTCCTAGCACTGCTGCCGTCAGCCACCTAGCGTAGCCTCGGCTCAATGCCATGCCTCCACCTGCGCACCAGGAAGAGCTGGGGCTGCACTGGGTGGCTGGTAGCAGTGACGCTGGGAGCAGAGTGGCAGTGAAATTTGAAATCCATCCATATGACTTTGTTCTTATCCACACAATCTTTTGTGCATTTGTACTACTGGGCCAGAAGATGATTCTGTTAGGTGAGATGTTCCTGACTGCAAGCAAGTTGCCACTGTTTACGTATGTTTATACACAGGATCCAGTAACTGCTAACTGTGTGATATACTACTTACTGGTTTTGCAGAGGTTGGCAGACCCACAGGGATAGATTCATGAACACCAGTGAAGGAGATACTGGCAAGGTGCATAATGACATTGGACTGAGGAGATACGGTGTTTAGATCCTTGGAGAAGCTGGGACCTAATTGTTTCCAAATGACATTGGTATCAGTGGAGGATGGTTTCATAGATTTCACAGATGTTTAGGATTGAAAAGGACCTTAGTAGATCGAGTCTGACCCACTGCCCTAGGCAGGAAAGAGCACTGTGGTCAGGTGACCCTGTGCCAGGTGCAGTCTCTGAAGTGTGCTTGCTGTCCCTGGCTTGTACTCATGAAACTGTCTTGAGTATACTGATATACATGGAAAATGGTGACATGATCAGTGGGTACAGAACTGTGGTGATGTATGCATTTGGAAGGGCAAGTAAGACAGCACTACCTTAAAAAATTCAGGCATAACTATGGCAATAATATCCATATATTGTAGTCTGCAGTGCCCTTCACAGAGTGTTATAGGGTAGCTAGAGGTGAGAATTTTCATATTGAATAGACTGGAAATGCTGATGGCTTCCTGAACCAGTTCCAACAACCAGAAAGTGCTCAGGTCAATATTGGTGCAGGTGCAAGTAGACTGGAGGCACAGAAACCAGAGATGATATATTTGCTCAAGTCCTGGCCATGCATAATCATGAGTGACTGATAGCTGAGGCATTTGCTGATTTCTGGACCGGGACAAGCAGTACTGGGTTGGGCGGGGGGTGTTCTTCCCTTTTTAACCACCATCAGCTGTACAGTACTGTTTTTATTTAAACTTGTGGGAGGAGTTGACTGCTTTAATGGGAGTATATTGTATCTGATTGGATGGAAAGGTATTACTTTTACCTAATATCATTTTAACTGTAAATTTATTATTGCTACTTGAAAATTATGGGTTATCATATGTTTAAATTGTATAAATTAATTTGTGTCTTCTGATACTTCATTTAAACCTTTTTGTAAACTGGCTGTGTATTTCCTTGTAAGCAAGTAGACAGCCCATTTAAAACGTAACTAACGTAGTTATTAAGGGAACTAGAAGAAAGACTTGCAACAATAGATCTGGTAGTTAAGTAGTGTGCTTTTCAAGGGGTTAAGCCAAGTGGAAGGTGTGAAACTGAACTGCAGAAAAATGAAATCCTCGGTGGAACAGACACACTGTATCTAATGGTTGTTGCTTGCCTTCCTTTCTCCTTCCACTTTTTAAATGCATATTATGGGAAGCTTCACAGCAGTGAATGCATATATAATGCTTTGCCCCCTCTTCCCCTAGTTCCTAGAATTGTCCATCACCTAAGAAATCCCATACATTTCCTATTGCTGAATGGCCTTCAGCATATGGTAGCATGCTGAGGTGAAGGTGCAGGAGTTCAGATTTACAGCACTATTGAATCTGCACAGGGACTTGCAGAACAGATTTAAAGAAAAAACCCCAAAAAACTGGCTGTCTGTATCATGTTTTATATTATAAGACTGGAGAAGAGCAGAGCAGGCCTTTGATACCAGCATCAGCCTCAGTTTTTCCAGGCTAAACAACCCACTAAACAAGTTTCTGAATGGAGAGAAGAGGTAGTATTCCAGCTAGTTGGATTGTTCCCATCAGTATGAGAGTCTGGTGGCAGCACATCATATCATTTTATAGATTCATTGAAGTTAGAGGCTGGAAGTGATCTCATGAGATCGTCAGGTTCAGCCCCACTGACACATGCTCACCTTGCTCATCTCCAGGATAGGTGACTGTACTACCTCTGGGGGGAGTCTGTTCCAGACTCTGGACACTCAAACCATAAGGAAATATTTCCTTGTGTCTTGTTGGGTCTTGTCTGTTAGAGGTGTACCTGCAAAATTTGCCTTACTGACTATCCTAGCAAACTGAATAGAGTTCCTCCAACAGGAAACATCAAGAGCACTTGAAAATTATTGTGGCACATGCAATATCAGTTCACTGATTGATTGATTTGAGATTGGTTGAACCTCCTCCATGGGAGAGGCTATCAAATTCCACATGGCAAATCCATGCTGCTACTTAAAGTAGAATGTATTGTTTGAGCTAGGTATAGAATCTTGATTTAAAGGTAGCAAGTGATGAATCTACCACATTGCTAGGTAAGCTGTTCTGATGATAAGTTAAACTCTGGTTGTTTGTAAAGGGATATTTTTAATTTTTTGGAATGCATATAGGTTCAACTTTCAGTCATTCTCAGAACTTTCTTTGCCTTGTGTGTACTAGATTAGAGCCCTTTATTTTTTTGCCTTACAGGTCTTTGCAACAGCAATATAATTTTCCTCTTTGATAAATCAACCAGATTGAACATAAGCCTCTCACGGTTACCAAGCTTTCTGGTTCTTGATTATTTCCTGTAGTTATTTTCTGAACCCTTTCTAGTTTTTCAGCTTTTCAAAAATATTTGTTCATCATTTCAATCTTTTCTGCATACTTGTATATAATTTTACCATTTCAAACTAGTGACAATTAATCTGTTTCAGGGTTCTTGATGAAATGTGAATTCCATGATACAGTCCTTGTAATCACAAGCACTAACTTCCTTTTTCGAGATGCAAAGGATTGAATCGATGTGTAATCTGAGATGGTTACTTACTTTGATCCATTTAGAACAGGCTTTGATACATTTGTGTAATGGGGAAGGTTGTACTGTTACTGAATGCCGTTCTCAAACTGTGGAATGACTGAATTTCAAAGACTATCTGTTTAGCACCTATGTATCATCTAAAATGTAATATGAGAGTTTTCTTTTAATACCATGTAGCATAAAACATAGGATGAAGTATAAATGATTACAGGATTTTATTGTATTTTGGGGGGGTGCAGCAGAAGGATAAACTTGCTAAAAAGATAAATATCTTGCTAAAAGATAAATGTGCTGAAAAACTGTCTGATATGTCTGCTTAAATTATTAAGTAAGTAAGGAATTCTAAGATGCAGTTTAACTAATGCAATGATTCTCTAAAAGATTTGTACCAGGTTCTTTTTTATTTAAGATGGAGTGCTCCTTTGAAAAGTGCTGCACTTCGGGTGTATGAAAACATTACATTTCTCCCTGGTGAAATCACAGCTGTTCTGGTAGACACCCTAGGTGTACAAAGCATTCAGGCAGTTTCTACTGGACCAAAAATGTTGGGTCTGGTGGAAACTTCTATCTTGTCTGATGAGGTAGAAGTTGCCTTTGGTAGAGCTTCTACCAGTTGAATGCTTATCTACTTACCTCTGAATTGGCTGGACTCCACTGCTCTAGCCAAGTCACAGAGCAAAACCCTCCCACTGTCAGCTTCAGAACTGGGAAAGCCCAGCCTTACTGCAGCCCCATTATTGATAACCCTTTGACTGGCTCCTGGGCTTTAAATGCTACCCCTGCCCCCAGCTGGGCAGCGGGGACATGTTTAAACCTGGGGGCTGGGAACCAGGGTTCGACAAGCTGTCCCCGCTCACTCCCAAGACCAGAGTCCCTGATGTGAGGTTCAGGTGGTAGTTTTGACCAGCTTGGGAGGGGAGCAGGCAGTAATGCTTCCCACCTCTTCCCCAGACCAGGGACGGCCTGTTCTGGGGAATAGATTGGGAGCTTTTCTTCCTGTTCCCCATTCCTGGGGGGCTGAAGATGCTGGTTTGATGTGCCCTACGGAGGAGAAGTTCCTGCTCTCCTCAGACCTCCAGGGCATGAGAACTGTGGGCCCATAGCCCCATGCTCAAAATTGAGGGTGCCAACTCTGAATTATCATGGCAGGGGGTTCCCCTCATAGAAATTAACAGCTGGAAGGGATGTCGAAACATTGAGTCCAACCCCCTGCTCTGGGCAGGAATGCTGCTGAGATCAAATGATCCCAGCAAGGTGTCTGTCCAGTCTCCTTTTAAAGACTTCCAAGGTTGGGGTCTGTACCACTTCCTTGGGAAGTCTATTCCAGATTCTGGTCACCCTTACCATAAATAAGTTCTTCCTTACATCCATTCTGAACCCAGCCGCTAACAGTTTATGGCCGTTGTTCTTTGTTCTTTCCTGGGGTGCCCTAGTGAAGTTTTTTTTTTTTTTCTCTCAGCTCCTGATAATCACCTCTTACATACTTATAGATGGCCACTAAGCATCTCCTCAGTCTTCTCTTCCCCAGGCTGAACAGTCCCAGATTCCTTAATCTTTCCTCATAAGGTTTGTCCTCCAGGCCGTTAATCATTCTTGTGGCCCTTCTCTGCACTATTGGTGATGCATAGGAGGTGCATGCCACGTGCACCCCCTGAGATTGGCTGTGCACACCCTGAAAGCGCCAGCTGCAAAACCAGAAGTGCCAGCGGAAGTGCACTTCCAATTTTGCCATTGGTTCCAGGCTTGGTGATCGGTCGTGGGGGATCTCCTCCCCCT
>NW_017729003.1:20328365-20338178 GCF_001723915.1 Gavialis gangeticus
CGGCCGTCTGGTGCCCCCCCAGACTCGGGAGGCACCAGTTGCCCATGCTCTGCATCGTTTCAAGATTTTCTTTCTTTTTGAAGTGTGGTGCCCAGAACTGGACACAGTACTCCAACTGGGGGTCTAACCAACACCGAGTAAAGAGGAAATCTTGTGGCTGCCTGCAAATTCATTAGGGAGATGCAGCAAGGGGTCGGAAATGCTGTGTTCACCAGGGCGCCTCTTGGGGTAACAAGGAATAATGATTACAAATTGACAGAGAGTAGATTTAGGTTAGATGTCAGGAAAAACATTTTCACAGTAAGGGTGGCCAAAATTTGGAATGGGCTTCCAAGGGAGGTGGTGCTCTCCCCTTGGGGGTCTTTAAGAGAAGGCTGGATAGGCATCTGGCTAGGGTCATCTGACCCCAGCACTCTTTCCTGCCTAGGCTGGGGGTTGGACTTGATCTGTTGAAGTCCTTTCTGACCCTAGCATCTGTGAATCTATGAAATATCATTTTCTTAGCCCTGCTCACGATGCATCCCAGTTTGCTATTAGCTCTACTGGCTACAGCATTGCACTGGCGTCTTATGTTCATCCTGTGATCAACCATAACCCCAAGGTCCCTTTCAGCCATCGTGCTGGCCGGGACATCTACTAACCTATATGCATGTCACTGTTTACTTCTCCCCAGATGAAGCACTCTACATTTATCCTTATTGAACTGCATCTGGTTCCACTCTGCCCACCTTTCCATCTTGTCCAGGTTTGCTTGTATCTGCATCCTATCCCCTAGTGTGACTGCTTTTCCCCATAACTTAGTATTGTCTGCAAACTAGGCCAGTGTGCTTTCCACACCCTCATCTAAATCGCTGATAAAGATGTTGAACATCACAGGGCTAAGAACCGAACCCTGCTGTATGCCAGTGGCCACCTCCCGCCAAGACAATACAGACCCGTCCACTAACACTCTTTGGGTTCGACCCATTAGCCAGTTGCCAACCCACCTGACTGTACACTTTACCAGCCCACACCCCCAGTTTTTTTTTATAAGAGTGTTATGGGAGGCCATATCATAGGCCTTTTTAAAATCCAGGGATATGACATCAACTGTGTCTCACATTTAAGGGGTTCCTTAATTGATCATAGGAGACGAGGTTGGTCAGACATAACCTGCCTGCAACAAAACCATGTTGGCTAGCCTTCAGTATCATGCCTTCTGCCAGTCTCTCACAAATGAACTTAATAATTTTTTCCAAAATTTTACCCAGTATTGAGGTCAAACTGACTGGCCTGTAATTTCTTGGATCCTCCCTCCTCCCCATCTTAAAGATTGGCACCACATTGGCCCATTTCCAGTCTTCCAGGACCTCTCCCAAGCACCATGAGTCTTCAAGTACCTTTGCCAATGGTCCTGCAATAACTCCAGCCAGTTCCCTCAGCATTCTTGGGTGTAGTCCATCTGGTCCTGTGAACTCAAAGATATTCAGTTGCTCTAAGTGTTCCCTCACCAGTTCGACACTGACCATTGGTTGGCTGTCACCCCCTTCCTGCCCCCCTCCACACACATCCATCCAGTATCCGGCCAGGTGTGTGGCCACCATTTGCATGCAGGAACACTGTATTCATTAAAGAGTTTAGCTGTCTCCTCACTGTCTGTTATCAGTTGTCGCGTCCCATCCTTCAGGGGCTCCACATTTCCCTTGGTCTTCCTCATGCTCCCTATATATCCAGAGAAGGACTTCTTGTTCTTGATGTCAGTCACCAACCTGACCTTGGTTGCCACCCTTGCCTTCCATATTCTCTCCCTACAAATATGGGCTACATTTGTGTATTCTTCCTTGGTGAGTACCCCTTGTTTCCACTGTCTGTAAGCCTCCTTTTTTTTCTTTAAGCACTCCTTGACTCCTCTGGTAAGCCAAGAGGGCTTCCCAACCCCTTTACCATCTTTCCTGCATACAGGAATGGAACTTTTCTGTACTCTGAGGATTGTTCCTTTGAGGAACAGCCACCCTTCCTGAACTCCCTTCCCCTCCAGTCCTCCTTCCCATAGGGTCTCTCCCACTATTTTCCTAAGCTTATCGAATTCAGGCTTCCTGAAGTCAAGCAGCTCTGCCTTACTGGCTGACTTCCCTTTCCTAAGACAGATAACAAATTCTATTGTCTCATGATCATTATCTCCCAGATTACCCTCAATCCTCAGATCTTCCACCAGGTTGTCCCCTTTGGCTAGAGCCAAATCCAACAAAGCCTTCCCCCTGGTCAGCCCGTTCACCCCCTGTACTAAAGTTCTTCCCCACAGGTCAAAAACCTATCTGTCCAAATGCTCCTCCCAGCAGATGTCAGGGTAATTGAGGTCACCCATGACAACCATGTCCCTTGAACCTCCATCAGCCTCCATCAGTTCTTTGGAAAATTCCAGCTCCTCCTCCCAGTGTGGTGGTCTGTAGTAGACACTTACCATCGAGTCCCCTTCTCCTTGTGTCCCCCCATCCCTCGTATCTTGACCTGCAGAGTCTTGAGTTGCCCTTCTCTCAAACCAATTAGGGTCTCTGAGGAGGTATACTGCTCCTTTACATAGAGAGCTACAACCTCCTCCCTTCTTCCCTACCCGATTCCTTCTGTGGAGCCTGTAGCCCTCTATGCATACAGCCCAGTTGGACGACATGTCCCACCAGGTCTCCATTATTCCTATGGGATCATATTCCCTGTTTGCTAGCAGGAGTGCCAGTTCCTTCTGCTTATTCCCTATACTCCTAGCATTTGTGTATAGACACTTGAGTCCCCATTGGTAACACCCAGTTTCCTGCCGCCCCAATGTCGTTCCTACAGCCACAACTCCAGCAGTACCACAGGCAAAGCCCTGCTGCTGTTCTGTCTCCTGTGAAAGCCTGACAGCTGAGTCTGAAGGGAAGAGGTGATGTGAGGAGAGGGCATGTAGTCCTGTGGGGTATGTCGTGCAGCTGTCCGATCGCAGCGCAAGGGACCGGAACGGCGGGGTTAGAAGGGCCGATTAGCTCTCTATGGGACGGTTAACATGAGTCCAGCTCACGTCACCCGAAGAGACTGGAGGTGAGGTGATAGTCATGGAGACGGAGAGTAGTTGAAGGTAGAGGTTTATTTACCCACAGTGAGCATTGAGAAGAGAAACGAGATGCAGAGAAGTAGACTGCTAATCATATTGGGCTGGCAATGAAGCGGCATTCGGTGGTTGCTAATCACGAACGGGAGGCGGAAGCTAGGTGATCAGGCTATATTTATATATATTGTGATAATTGAAGCAGGTGATGAACAACCTCGCTTGGGTGCGGCTGTGCGCTCCCTTATATCACTCAGGTGACGCACTCAACTGTCAGCTGGCTGTTTTCACCTATCACCTCTCATGGTTCTGTGTCCTGGCCTTATTTGGCGTTACAGACTACCTGACCTCACCTATGTTGGTGATGCTCTGATAACGAAAGTAGTGGTATGGCAGCGTTTGTTTTACCCTTTTGTGAAGGTTGCGGGGAAGAAGGGTGGGGCTCGCCATCTTGGTGCCTTGCACATGGATGCCACCATTATGGTGTATGTGTGACAGGGTAGACAGTTAATTAGCCCTGACTTGTCAGCTGTCTTCAGGTAGATGAGGGACCCCCACAAAGCATGCTGGGATGTGAGCTCTGGGTCACCTGGCTGGATGTCCTCAATGCGGGCTGTCTATATAGCACACAGCTGGCCTCCTGAATGCTTGTATAGAGTTGTACTTGTAGGTTTCCAAATGCTCAGATGAAACTGCTGAACTTTCACTGGTTTATTTGAATGGCTGTACATACCCTTAGTGAAATGCTTTAAGTACTGAAAAATAAATCAGTAAAAAATGCCCTGAAAAAATTGTGTTTCCTGACTTTAGGAAAAGCAGTTGCATGTTAATCTAAGGACTAAATGTGGTAACATTCAGCATAAAGTGGCATATTGTTTGTTTAAAATTTTGTCCTGATTCTGATAAAATGATAAATTTTCCAGGTAGCTAGGGTGAAGTATTCATTGTAGAAGAAATTAACAACTTCAAAGATGCATTTATTTATTTATTTATTGAAGGACAAGTCTAACAAGTGAATTCACAAGCAACATGTGAGACTGCAGATCTTGTACTAAGAATCTGATAATTTATTCTATTAGGATGGCCTAAATGAAGCTCAGTGCATTTATAAGCTATTAAAAGGTAAGGGCTGCAAAGTGAAGAATTCAAAACAGATAATACTGAGACAACTTGGGTAATCTTAGCTCAGGGGTGGGTAAAATGTGGCCTGGGGGCCGGATGAGGCCCGCCAGGCCATTCTATCTGGCCCATGGGGCCCCTAAAAATTTTAGAAAATTAATATTAATCTGCCCTGGGCTGCCTGTCATGCGGCCCTTGATGGCTTGCCAAAACTCAGTAAGTGGCCCTCTGCCCAAAATAATTGCCCGCCCCTGTCTTAGCTGCTACTTTATTCATAAAGTATTAGAGCAAAGTCCTTAATTACATTCACAGATGAAAATTAGGAAGGAGGAGTTAAGTTTGGGTGTGCAATTAAAAATTTAGTATAAAAATGATGAAGGTATTGTAAATGTATCCAAAATGAGCAAATTCAGGGGTACCCAGAGAATTCATGGGTACATTTTAATTTGAAAGCAATCCTAAGACTGTAAGGCAGCATTACTGTAGTGCTTCCCCTATGGAGGAGAGTGAAATCAACTCTGGCTTTTCTTCAACCCTGCCAACATTGTTTAACATTTACCAAGATTTCATACCTTTTTAAAAATATGTACTTAAATATTTTTTAATTCGATTTGCTTAACCCTAAATTTTAATCTTGCAAATTTGAAAAATCTTGTTTCTTAAACAAAGGCTTTTCCTGAAAAGAGCCATGTTAAACTAGAATTCAGATTATACAATGCCAAAGCTTTTCATACATGAAAAGTCAACCAGAAAACCCAAAGAATGAATCCACTTATTTCCAAAATGTTTAATGCATACAGTGTCTGCTTTACACCTTGTAGAATATTGCAGAAGGGCTGAGGACTGCTAACCAGGGTGGCCAGTTGGCCATATATTTATAGATAGTCTCTAAAAAAGCCTAAACTTTTTTTCTCAGTGAACTCGATAAAAAATAAATGAGCTGTCCTTACACTAAGAAACCTGTGAGCTTGATTGAAGATCATTTGTCAGAATGAGTCTGGATGTAAATGTTGATGGACAGACAGAGCAGAGCAGTACTACCTTGTGTCTGAGCAAGAACAGAGTTTGGTGCCCTGCAGGAAGCTCAGTGTTAGGGCTTTCTGGCCCATGGGAACCTCCATAGCACCACCTTCCTGCCATGTGCTGCTGCTGCATCCCATTAGCCATTGCTTGCCTATCACCCTTGCTTCCCTTTAAGGTAGGCAGGGTCATGAACAGGGATCCAGGTTTTCCATTTCCCACAGAAAAACAGAGAAAACCACAGATTTCCCATTTTAATCAGAGAAAATACAGATTTTCCCTTTTAGCAGGGAAACCCATGGATTTGCCCCTTTTTGCAAAGAGCTCTGCAGGGTGGCTGAGTTCCAGGGAGGGGCGTCTGTGCCTGTGTGTGGGGGGCTGTTATGGGGGAATAAGGGCACAAGCAGGACTAGGGAGATGTGAGGGGAGTGAGGGGCACTAGGGGTTTCTATCAGAGAATTTGCAATTCTTTTTTTTTAATTTTTTTTAGCAGAGAATTTGGGTGTTTTTTATCATCAGGCAAAACCAGGATCCCTGGTCATGAGGCTCCAGGCAGTCTGAGGTACTTGTCAGGACAGGAAACGAGGTTGTCGAGCAGGGGGTGGAGGGGTGTTTTGCACTTCTTTGATGTAAGTCTGCTTATATTATGTAGGTTCAGCTATGGTTAGATGCTATTATGGTAACTGTTTCTTTCTTCCTTTGCATATTCTCATTAGTATACAAAGTTCAGAAATTTGGGGATTACTGTTTTACTCTTTCATGGGACTGTTTGGTGGTGACTTCTGGCTGGTGTAGGTAGCCAAGTCCCTGGATGACAGCCCTGAGTGAACTTCTCTTCCCCATGGACTGAGCTGGGTAGTAGCTTCCCTGGTTTGTTTCAGTAGTGACTGGGACTTTTGGGGTTTCAGTTAGATGTTTAATTTTTTCTCTAACATTGTGTGTTTATCCCATTTTCTCCTATAATAACTGTTTGAGCTGAACATTACTTGCCAAGTGGGAAAGTTGTTTTTTTTCACTTTAGAAGGCCCAGTTAACATTTGTTTTCACAAGCGTCTGGGTGGAGGCTCCAGCCAGGTTGAGAAGGTTGATGTTAAATGTCTAAATTTGAACCGGCCCTTGTTACTGTCCAGAGCCTAGCAGGAGGGCTACATTTACGTTATGTGAAACATATGTCAGTAAAAAGTTTGCAGATTTGTCAGTAAAAAAACCCAGCAGAATTATGGAGTTGGCATTATTGAGTTGGCCCTGCTGCTAACCTAGTTAATGTAGTTTTATATCTGTTTTGTATTACTAGAACAAGACATTGCATCCAGAATATTCTCTCCATTCCTGGTCATGCTCCTTCCTCCTGGCTTCTATGTTTCCCTATAAACATACACCCCAGTTTGCTTCTCCCTTGCACTCATCTTGTTGACTAGATCAGGTGACACAAAATATCTTCAAAGCCATTTTTTTTCAGAACCATGTGTCCTGCTGAGAAACGGAGGTATTTTTCCGTTTCAAAATGTTCACCAGCTCAGCTGTTGGGTTTTTTTCGCAGTGAGACTGAGGCCACTGCAGTGCTTCCTTTAATGATTGTGTTTTATTTTCCAGATATGCTTTACTTGCCAACATTTAAGCTTTTATCATCACTGGTAAGTGAGTAGATCTCTGCCTCATTCAGTGCAGGCTGCCAACTCTTTTAAGGAGTGAGGTAGCACATCCTTTGAACTTAGTCTTATCCACCAAAAGGTCCAGGTCTGTCTTGCAATCTCAAGACAAATTAGAAAAAACAACAGCCACCACTGTATATATCAGAATTGCAAATAGGATTTGGCTCGAGATGAGAGACTGGTTTATAGGACCACTTATTTTTTTTATACAGCCTTGCCTCATTCATAGTTTACCATCCAAACTATGCACTCACTACATGTACTGATTATAGAAAAAGTACTGAAGAGGGAAAGTGTTCTTACATGTTCAGGTACTATGAAAAGTGTAAAGCACACTTGGCCAAATTAAGGGTCATTAGGGACTTCCAGACTTTTGTTTCCCTTTGAGGCCTTAATAGTCTTCTGCTATATTAAGTTTTTACTTGTTTCACTAGATAATTTTTATTTAAACCTAGAATAAAAATATTCTGCTTTGATGCTATTATAAATTTGGAAAGAGTAATTCTTCAGTCTGTCTCTTCATTTGAGATGGAAAATACTCCTGGTCCTTATTTGATACAGTATCATTGCAGTTTCAGGTAATAATTTAAAAATGCTTTTAGAAAAATGCAAATAAAGAGATTCTGTTGATGACTAAAAGATACATTTCTGATTTAGTGATTTATCTTTTTCACTTGCTTGATACTTTATTTTCCCCTTAATACCACTCTGGGAGCTTTAAAAAAGTGCAAAAATTCTAGTTGTAGTGGAAGAAATGTGCTTTTATTATCTCAGTACTTGATAGTTTTTCAGAGTCTAAGTTAAAATGGCTGCCACTTTATCTCTGGCTTGAGAACAAGCTTGGGGAAAAAACTAAATTATGTAGTTTCACTAAATAATGAAGTGGAAAAAGCCTTTTAGAATGTGAGTATTTACTTACCCTTAAGCATAATTAATGCTACCTGTTTCAGGTGAAATACAGACCAGTTAAACTTTAAGTTAATAATTATTACTACAGTTATTTATAAATAATGAGGTCATGTTACAGTAGAAGCATTAAAAAAAAGGAAAAACTTGTTGTGCCAATATATTATCCCTTTGTTTCCATGTAAGTGTTGAATTGGTCAGCGGCACTTGTGTGTATATGCATCAAGGTTGATTGACTTGAAAGGTAAATAATATAGACTGGTTTCAACCATAACTTAAATCATTAAGCAGGAAATCTTGATCAAATATCATTTTTTATCATTTTTTTTTGTATTTATGTTTTTGTGTTTTTTAGTTAATCTAAAGAATGCCCATTTTCACTTTTATCATTATGCTGTTTAGTAACTAGAGTATTTGCACTAGGTCTGGTAGGTTTTGCTACTGAGAAGGTTTATGTTGGCTTATAACTTAACCTAAATGTATTAAGATTCTTAACATTTACATTCCTATGACTCATGGTGAATAATGCATTACTTATTAATGATTTTTATACTCAAGATTCATGCCAAGTTACGTTTGGAGAAAAATTTTAATTCAATTAAGTGTCCAAAGACCAGCATTTAAAATATATATTTATTAAGTATATGTTGTAGAACTATTTGAAATCTGCTAAATATACAAAGAGTGAGTGTCTGTCAAAAATATGTTTAGCATTGGTTTTTTTAAACAAATGAATAGTGATTTGGATAATTTTTGGTCACCTAAAAGTTTTTGAAAACTGTATCCTGTATTCTACTACTTTGGAAGTAATAATGTTACCCTTTTCTACCTGTTGTTTATTTCTCAATAGAAAGTGGAAAATTAGTTTTCCTCGAGTTTGGGTTTTGTTTTTGTTTTTTTTTTTAACTTCCAGTGAGTTTTTGAACTTTTGAATGAGCTAGTCCAAATGAAGAGAATCTTCTCTTTGTATCTGCTATAGCTAAACTATAATCAAAAGAACATTTTTTTTGCCTAACAAACTGAAAATTTTGGGCAAAATGTAAAATTTATAATCCTCTGTTTTGTAACTTATACCCAAAATCTACACAAACATCTTCATCACTTGGTGATGTGGCACTTCCAAATTTATATAATTAAAACATTATAATTGTATACAGTGTAAATGAGGTTAAATGAGGCTTAAGAGTGATTGTCACAGGACACTAAGGCGAGCCTACTCTTTAAGGGCAGAAGTACCTGGCTAGAGAGCCCTGTGAGTGACACAAAGCTCTACAGCTGTAGGTTGCCCAGGCAGCAGGCTAATGAGGAAATTAGCTGGCACCTGCACACGGTCAGCTGACCAGAAGGGGGCAAGGCCCTGGGTGCACATAAGCCCCTGGGCTAGGACGGGCAGGGGTTAGTTTTCTAGTACTCATCAAAAGAAGAAGCTCCTATGCAAAGGAGCTACCTGGGGGGAGGTTTGATTGCCTGATCTGCTGCCCACAAGATTGATAGGGCTTCAGGAGCTCATAAGGTACCTGGGGCTAGGAGGCAAACAATACTGAGGGAGAAGCTTGCCGCCTTAAAGGGGCAGAGTGTGGCTCCAGTGTTATTGTTATGTTGTAACTGAGGGGCTTGTGTTTATGTTGTCATCTGTACCGGTGGATGGGGATGAGGCTAATAGGGGAGAAGGAAGCCTCATTGGGGATACTACTGTGTAGAGCACCAGTGCCAGAGAGAGTGCAACTACAGGGCTGCAGTGAACCCAGCACCAAAGGAGTGCAGTGACAGAGGCCACAGAGCCCAGCGCCCAAGGTGCTCAATCTCGGGGGCTGCAGAGCCCAGCGACCACATGAGACTGAATTAAGCCAAGACCTTATTAGGGAGATAATATTTATATACCACCTGTGAGGCATAGGGTGTGATAAAGGGGAGGTTTTGGAGCCACGCATCTAGCCCCTAAGGCTAAAGGTGTCTCGTGCGAAAATGACGTGGAGCAGGACCCAGCAAGTGGTTTCAAGTACCTGCAGGGTCTAGGGGGGGTCTCGCAGGACCGTGACCATGCACAAACTCACCCTT
>NW_017729003.1:20343178-20344442 GCF_001723915.1 Gavialis gangeticus
TAAGAGGAGCAGGGAGCTGCAGGTCAGGAGTGAAGGGCACTGGCAGGCTGGGGGTACTGTGGTTTGGGAGTGAGGGGTGCCAGGGGTGTGGGGGACTGTGCATTGGGAGCACAGGGCACAGGCAGTGCCAGGGGGCTGCGGGTCAGGTGTGAGGGGCATCAGCATGGTCTGGGGGGCAGGGTACTGTGGGTTGGGAGAGAGGGGCAGCAGCAGGGTGGGGATGGGGCTATGGCTTGGGAGTGAGGGGCAAGGGCAGGGTACGGGCATATCACTGCCCTGCCCCAATCATATTTTGCTCCCTGCTTCCCCAACACGTGTTGTCTTTTTGAAACTAAAAATATGGTAACCCTAGAAGTAACTAACCAGAGAACAAGAAAAACTACACATGCTTTTCTACTAATGCTAGAAGTCTAGGATTAAAGATGGGGGAACTTGAATGCTGAGCATTAAATAATAATATGAACATATTAGGTACCTCTGAAATATTGTAGAATGAGGAAAATCAATTGGATGCTGTAATAGCAGAATACAGATTATTTAGGAATGAGAGAGTAGGTTGTACTGGTGGGACACACTACATCAGAGGCTACATTGAATCAAATAGTGGAGGTTTTTCAATTGATAACTGAGGTACTGTAGAACCTTTGTGGACAGAAATCCTGGGTTTCAACAGAAAAAAAGTACGTCTAGGGATATACTATCCACCCCCCACACCAGGCTGACAGCAGAGAGCCAGAAATGCTAAGGGACTTGAGAGAGGCTGTGACAGCAGAAAATGCAGTAACAATGGGGGACTTTATGGAGAGCAGTTAGTCCTGAAACCTAGATATGAGAAGCTGAAGACTTGCCAGGGAGCCTTTGAGCTCAGCTTCTCAGCTGAGCTTTTGGATGCTCAGGATGTAAAAGGGGCACTAGAGGATGACAAGACAGTTGCTGAAAAGCTATGGCATTCCTTGCATCTGTTTCCACTGTGTATGTAGTTAGGAAAATTCCATCAACAGGTCCACTTTTCTCTAGGGACAAATCAGTAGAGTTGATCCACACTGAGGTTTCAAGAAACGAGGTGCAAGAGAAAACTGATAAACTAACCAGTAGTAAAACACCAAGACCTGATAGCATTTGCCCTAGGGTCCTGAAGAAGCTCAGGTCGGAAATTGCTGAACTCCTAACTGTAGTACGCAACTTCTTGCTAAAACAGACTTGTTACCAGAGGATTAAAGGATCGCCAATGTGACTCCCTTCTTTAAGAAGGGCTCTAGAGGGA
>NW_017729003.1:20344453-20344815 GCF_001723915.1 Gavialis gangeticus
TGCTGAGGGAATTAGCAGAGGTCATTGCAGGACCCCTGGCTCAGCTTTACGAGCACTCATGGTGCTGTGGCGAGGTGCCGGAGGACTGGAAAAGAGCCAGTGTGGTCCCCATATTCAAAAAAGGGAGGAAGGAGGACCCAGGAAACTACAGGGCCATTAGTTTTACCTCGGTCGTGGGGAAGCTTTTTGAGAGAATTTATCCAGGAGCACATCTGCAAGGGACCGGCAGGGGAGATCATGCTTGGGGCAACCAACATGGGTTCATTCGAGGCAGGTCCTGTCAGACCAACTTGGTGGTCTTCTGTGACCAGGCCACAAAATCCTTGGACAATGGGTATTGCGGTAGACGTAGTCTTTGTGGA
>NW_017729003.1:20349815-20359966 GCF_001723915.1 Gavialis gangeticus
GAGCACATCTGCAAGGGACCGGCAGGGGAGATCATGCTTGGGGCAACCAACATGGGTTCATTCGAGGCAGGTCCTGTCAGACCAACTTGGTGGTCTTCTGTGACCAGGCCACAAAATCCTTGGACAATGGGTATTGCGGTAGACGTAGTCTTTGTGGACTTTAGGAAGGCCTTTGACACCATCTCTCACCCCATTCTCATTAAAAAATTAGGCGACTGTTGCGTGGATGCCTACACAGTCAGATAGGTCTCACATTGGCTAGAGGGCTGCACCCAGAGAGTAGTGGTGGATGGGTGATTTTCGACCTGGAGGGATGTGGGCAGTGGGGTCCCCCAGGTCTTGGTCGTTGGGCCCACACTGTTCAATATCTTCATCAGCGACTTGGACGAGGGGGTGAAAAGCACCTTGTTCAAATTCACGGATGACACTAAGATTTGGGGGGAAGTGGGCATGCTGGAGGAGAGGGACATGCTACAACTGTATCTGGAAAGGTTACAAGGGTGGGTGGATGAGAACAGGATGGGTTTCAATATGGACAAGTGCAAGGTGTTGCACCTGGGGAGGAAGAACCAGCAGCATATCTACAGGCTGGGGAACTCCCTTCTCAGCACAGAGGCAGAAAAGGATCTTGGAGTCGTCACTGATTCCAAAATGAACATGAGCTGCCAATGTGGGGACACAGTCAGGAAGGTTAACTGCACCTTGTCATGCATCCACAAATGCATCACGAGCAGGTCCAAGGAGGTGATCCTCCCCTTTTATGTGACACTGGTCAGGCTGCAGCTGGAGTACTGTGTCCAGTTCTGGGCGCTGCACTTTGGGAGGGATGTGGACAACATGGAGGAGGGCCACTCACATGATCGGGGCAGCAGGGCAGGCCCTACAAGGGGAGGCTATGGGATGTGAACCTGTTCAGCCTCCACAAGAGAAGGCTGAGAGGGGATCTGGTGGCCATCTATAAACTAGCCCAGAGAGACCAGCAGGCAGTGGGAGAGTCCCTGTTCCCCCAAGCACTACTGGGAGTAACGAGGAATAACGGCCATAAGTTGACAGAGAGTTAGATATCAGGCTAGATATCGGGAGGCACTTCTTCACAGTCAGGGTGGTTAGGAGCTGGAACCAACTTCCAAGGGAAGTGGTGCTCGCTCCTACCCTGGTGGTCTTCAAAAGGTGGCTAGATAATCACCTAGCCGGGGTCGTTTGACTGCAGCATTCTTTCCTGTCCATGGCAGGGGGTTGGACTTGATGATCTGCTTAGGTCCCTTCCAACCCTAACAACTATGAAACTTGTGAGCAGCCTCCCTAAGTAGTATTTTTACCATCAAGATGTGGCAGAAGAGAAGATGCCCGCAGGGAAGAATTGGCATGGTCACGGAATCCTAGGGACATCACAGCCATCCCTGGGACCCTGCATCATGACAGTGATGTTGCAGCCCTGATGGTCCATTTGGGATGGAGTTAGGCTTTTTGAATGCAAGATCTTCATCACAACTATGCAGTTGGTCTAGTAAAAGATATCATCCTAAGAAATCCTTACCCCTCATTTATGTATGTGAAATAGCTTTCTTTAAATAGCAGGATTGTCAAATTACTATTTAGCTTTAATGTCAAATCTTAAGCAGTGTTTCTCAACCTGTGGGTCATGACCCAAAAGTGTTTCAAGAATATATGAAAGGGTCATGAACAAACTTTAAAAAATGGATCAACAAACTTTAAAAATGGGGGAAATGGGTTTCCCCTTGCAGGCTGGCAGAGTTCCAACCTGGAAGGGGCTGCTTGGGGCTGGGTGGAGTGGAAAGAGGGTGATCAAGCAGAGGGTGCCACATGTATGTGTATGCACACGCATGCACGTAGCAACCAGGCAGTGTGGAGGACAGCTCCTGCAGCTCCCTGCAAATAAGTCTTGGTGGGTGGGGGGTGACGGGGACATAAACAACATGTTGGGGGGGTGAGGGGACACAGGTGACACTGCCTGCCACCCCACTTCCTCTCCAGGGTAGAGCTGTGGCCTGAGGAGAGTGGCGGCTGGGCCATGGTGGTGGGGTAGAGCTGTGACCTGGTGCGCAAGCAGCTGGCAGTGGGAGAAGGTGAGGGCAGTGCAGCCCGCTTCGCCCTGTCCATTGCTTCTTGTGCTGCTGGTAGCATGGCTGGTGTGAGGATCCCGGCAGTGCCAGCAGCAACATGGGTCCTAGTACAAAAAGGATTGAGAACCACTGATCTTAAGTGTTCCTTTGTATAGGTACCTAAATAATTCCAGTATTGTCTTTCTACTGCTGGTAATTTTTATTTATTTTTTTTGCTTCAAATAGTTTTAGTCTTCTTCCCCTCCCCCTAATTTTTATAGTATCAGAACTTGTGGCTGCTTTTGGGTTTTTTTGTCGTTTTTTTTCTCTTCTCTTCTTCCCCCGCTCCCCTTAAATGAACAAACTTGACACCATATCTTGCCAAAATGGGTGCTTTTAATGGGAATCAGTACAGTTTTTTTTTTGGGGGGGGGGGGGTTTGAGGTATAATGCTGATGGTAACGGGTGCTTTTAATGGGAATCAGTACAGTTTTTTGAGGTATTAGCTGCTTATTTAAGTGGAGTGCAAAATGTTGATAGCAGTTAAAGGCCTATATGGCAAACTAGTATTGGGTCCTTTACCTTTTTCTCCTCAGTTTCTCTCATGTTGGCTATGGTGGTTTATCTTAAAAGAGTATCTGTATACAGACAGAAAATAGAAATTTGTAATCTGGAAAGCATATACTGTAGTAGTTTGGAAAATTGAAGTTATTTATCTTCTCTTTTTCAGGTTTCCTTAAACATATTTCTTTTTTTTTTCCTCCAGAATGTACAAGGTAGTTGATATAAGCTAGAGCACAAATAGATGCAGCCTGGTCTATACAAGTAATTTAGTTGTGTTGTCTCATTTGGTATACTTCATAATGTGGTAGATTTTTGTTTTTCTTTTCTTTGCTTTTGTTTTCATTTTCTTTTTCTTTTTTTAAATAAAAGATCATCTAATGATTTATGTCTCTGGAGTAAATTCTAGTCCAGTTTTGTCACTATTCATAAAGCACAGTGGTTTTCAAACTGTTTGGTTCTGCAATACGTCATCAGAGGTTCTGCAAAGAGAATGGAAGTAATGTCAGAGTGGGCTAGGATGTATGCCATTCTAAGATAGGGGTAGCGATTTCAAGGCAGGAGAAGTGATATGAGAAGGTTCTGTGACTAACAAGTTTGAAAACCACTGCTATAGTGCATACTTGCTTCTTTGGTAGGCTTGGCAGAATTTGATTTTTATTTTTTATAATTTTGGCAGATAATATCTATGTTTATTTTTAGCATTTATTTAAATTTCTATCCATTTAAATTTTCAGAATTGCACAGTTTAATTGCCCACAAACATAATTAATCTAGGGCTGCTGCCAGCTGAGCACCAGACCTGCCATCAGTCTTGGCTCTGCTTGCCTGTAGCTCCCCTGTTTACTTAGTCACTTCCTCTTCCTTTGTTCCCAGTCCCCTGGGGTTTCTGGGAGTTGTAGTGTAAACTACAGTCAGCACGGTTCTGTAGGACTGTTCCCCCTGTCATCACACACTCCATCAGCCATTATTTTTCTTACGTTCCCTTTCTATAAATTTTGATTACTAACAATGGAATTATTTTTTGTCAGTCTGAGTGTGAGGTGAAATCGACATTTATCAATGTTAACTTTATTTAAAAAACCAAATCCAGCCAAGCCTATTCTTTGAGAAGGAATCGGTTATTCTCTACAACGTGTGTGGTGAATGGGGAACCTAAACATCAGGATTGCATATCTGAAGTTTAATACTTTTAGCATATTTTACTGTTGTAGGTAATCTTTGAAGCTGGGTTCTATATCTAAAATTAGAAGGATTTTCACCTTTTATAAAATAATGACTCAAAATTCAAATACGACTCAGTATTTGACTGTGATTTTTTGTGCAGTATATTAAACAATATTTAAAGAAAGACCTGGACAATATTAATATATGTGTGCATGTTTATTTCTTTTACATAGATTTCTAATATATAGCATGAATAAATAATATCTAAAAAAGTTTGTTTTATTAGTCCTTTGAAAATTGCCTTACTATAGAAATGCTGACAGTTTACAATGTGACTGCATTAAATATTTCTCATTAAGGTTGATCTGTGCAGTACTGTGACTTCTAGCTGGAGTTTTTTGCAAGATAGTGAACTATTTGTAATGAAATTTGTGTAATGTAATGGAATATTAACCAAGAAAAATCTTAATTTAAGGTAACTTTTGGCTTCTAGTACACAAGCCAAATTGAAATAGTTTTAAGAGTATTTGCTGAGTGTGTGGATGTTATGTGGCAGTGTAGGACAAGACTGCTAAACAGTGTTAAAAAAATTAGGTTAAGTTTCTTTACTTATGTAAAACAGTGGTCTTTGTTTAGAGCTTCTTATGATTCTGGGAGAGTTGTGTAGCTCCATTGATTGGTTCCATGCAGTTGAAATCTGACCTTTAACAGATGTCTGAGAAATTGCCAACATTCAGTATGATCAGCAGACTAGACGGGTTTTTTTCTTCTTATGAGAAGGAACCTCCATTAGCCTAGTTACATGCCAAGACAATGTTAAAACTTTCAATAATAACTTTCTGAAACAAGGCTGATTTTTTTTTTTTTTCTTTTTTTCTGAATGGTGGATCTTTTTCAGATAAATCTTAATTTTTCTTATTTTAAGTTTTTGGTAGTTTAATGATTTGGTTAATGCAAGTTGAGATTTTTTTAAATATGAAATTAACAAATATATAACATTTAAAAATATATAATAGTATAAGTATGTATGCATATATATACAGTGTGTGTGTGTGCGCGTGTGTGTGCATGTGCATACACACACATACTCTGTATGTACAGGAGACCCTTGCCGTTCGCAGGGGATATGCTCTAGAGATCCCTGTGAATGGGGAAATCCGTGAATACTGTACTGCACTGATAATAGGCTAGGATAAACAGGCTGGAGACAGTAATACCAGTAACATGCTTATTGCCTGCTGTATTAAAACCCTTAGTTGATACTGCAATGTACTGAATGTAAAAGTATCACCAGAGTGCGGTAACAAAGTGCCATCATGCTGTGTGGAGAGAGAGCATGGCATGGCACACCGCGAATTTTCAAAACTGTGAATCGCAAATCTGTGAATAGTGAGGGTCGTCCCCCCCCCCACACACACACACCTTAGACTGTTTTAAGGTTTGGTTTCTGTGATAATTCTTAAAATTGTTTGATTTTTGGCAT
The DNA here is from genome assembly GCF_001723915.1 of Gavialis gangeticus. NCBI lineage: Eukaryota > Metazoa > Chordata > Crocodylia > Gavialidae > Gavialis > Gavialis gangeticus. The sequence goes on from NW_017729003.1 coordinate 20,355,090, forward strand.
AGTTTTGTAGCATCAACCTGGGCTAAATGCTTGCAAAGGAAATGGAGCAAGCTTAATAGGGAAAAAAATAAAAGCAGCATGAAAGACTTCCCATCTGGAACATTTTGCTATGAACAGGATGTTGCACGACTCCATGTGAAATCTGCTTTCAGGAATAGTATTTTAAGGGATGTAGGAAATTCAGTTGCTTAGTTGTGGGAGTTTAGCATGAACACAAGCTCTGTTCTCAAATTCCAACAGTTAGAACTACAGGAAAGAAGTGGGACTTAATGTGAGATTTATGTGATGAGTAACTTGACAATACTAGCAGTTACGAAATGGAATCTTTTTCTGTAGTTGTTGATTTTTTTCTAAGGGGTCTTCAATTTCTTTTCAGTGTGTTTTTAAATATTTTTTTTATCCACTTATCTAAAGAATTTAAATCAGACCATTAAAATACAGAATGACTGTATATTTAAGAATTGGTTAATTACAAATGAATATCTTGTGTTTGGCATCCTTACAACCCTTCTACTTTTCTTAACATATTTTGCATGCAGGAGACGTGTGCAGGAATACTGAGGTTGGGTGGTAGCTTTAGAAATTAAGGAACTAGTTTTGCTTTGAATACATGGTTGCACCATTCTATTAAAACATTTCTTGATTATATTTGCAGTTTTAATGGGAGAAGGATGAGGTTAGGATGGAAAAACTTCCAAATGTTAGGAGAAAGGGAAATTCAAATTTAAGATTAGTCATGAAATCTGATTCTCCTTGCTTTGACACATTTACCTTCCATCTAGATTGCAGGAAATCTCAATCAGTAGTCAGCCCATATGTTTAACAGCTTCACTGGGTTTAGATTTTTATCTGTGGTGGTGAAGAATGCAAGAATTATTTTTGACTACAGTGTGAATTTTAAGGAACCCTTTCTTGTCACAGTCAATCAGATTCTGTTAGAGTCTTGTGCTTTAAGCAATGAATGAACTGAAGTTCAATATGTGGACACAAGAAAGATTGGCATTTAGGGTTCATTGCATCAGGGCTTGGATAAACCATGCTATAAATCTTCTGTCAGTCAAGTGCACTAGTTCTGCAGCTGGGTAGTATTTTCCACCAGAGCATTTTGGAAACTTGCAGATGCTGTGTGTTTCTTTATATCAGTGTTTTGAGTCCAGGATCATTTACATGAGTCGTTAATTTAAAGATAGCCTTGGGTAATGCTTAAGTAGTGGATGAAAGATATTATACCAATATCTTACAAGAGTTATCTGTATAGAGTTCTTAGAATCTGATAAGCTTTGGAAATTCCCAAAGCAGAAAAAGAATGCAGCCTTGCCTTTTTTAGGAAGCTGTTGAATACAGCAGGGTTCCTACATTTGTCTTTTCAATGGACTTGTCAGATTCATTCTTTGGACATATCTGGAGCTATTTATTTATTTATTTTTAGGTATTTTCAGTGTCTGAGTTCTAATGAATAGTATAAGCATGTCATTGGCTTCCTGGGCTTATATCGCTGTTCTTAGTACTGCAGTCCTCTTGTTCCAGTTCAGTAAGTAGCAGTAGATTTAGATTACTTTGCAAAACAAGACTTTTAGACACTTAAAATGTTTCTATTAATGCTCCTGGATTCCCAGAACAGGCATTTTTTCAGCTGCAGTTTTGAGTTGTAGAAAATATTTTTTTTATTAATACTCAAATGAGTATACAGAGAGTACCAGGTTTTTATTTTACCTATCATATCTTCAGTTTTACAATTCAGTCCTTCACTAAAGTGGGTAGTTCACAGGTCCATCCAAGACTGCTTGACTGTGGGTTTGTCTACAAACCTGAAACTTTATTGAATACTTGAATACAGTAAGAATCTCTGTTCTTTCCAAGTATTTTTATGTGCCACCCTTGTTCAGGTTTGTGGGCTTTGTGTAGTTGCAAGTATTTTATTTATTTTATCTACTAGCAAGTATTTTATTTATTTTTGTTAGAAATAGTAGAATGAAAGGAGTGAGTGTGAGTGTGTGTGTGTGTGTGTGTTTCTTTTAAATCTCCCACTGAAGAAACTTTCTTTAAAGTAATCTATCCATTGGCATGGTACGGGGTGTTCAACCTCTGGCCTGTGGAACCATGGCATACAGTCTATGGGGCTCCTCATGGGTCAAGAAATTTTGGCAGCAGGGGAGCAGCAGCAATGAATGCTGCTACCCCCTCCTCTGCTGCCAAAGTGGCAAACCCCCTGGCTAAGTACAGACAGTCAAACAGCCCAAGGCTGAATCAGTTTAATCTTTGCAGGTTAATCTAAGCTGCAGGGATTGAACTGATAAGCAAGTGAACAGACATTCACTTTTGATTCTGCAAGTGTAGCCAAATGCCTGTAGTAGCCCAGACCAGAAGCCAGGGACAGTAAAGTACACCTCCCTGCTTGGCTGCAGCAGACAGCTTGGGCCAAGGTTAGCCCACCCATTCTGTGATGGGGGAGAAGGGTTTGCAGAGGAGGTACAAAGCATGCTGGGATGCTGTGGAACTTGTAACTTGAATCCCTTTCCTTCCACAGGTCCAAGTCAGGCCCCATGGACAGACCAAGCACCACCTGTTTGGCCCACAAGGCAAAAGTTTGAGCACCACTGACATAGTAGAACATCTCTGTTCATAACATAGTCAAGATTTGTTTTTTGATTTTTTTTTCATTTCTTGGATGTATAAAATTACACAAGAAATGTATGGTTTTACTGTGAGAAGAATACTCTGAGGAGATGCTCAACTGCTCCAGTCTAGTTAAAGAATTTTCTTCCTGTTCCAACAGTTCTTGAAGTATTTGTGTACATTTTCCCCAAATTTCTTGCATTACTAGCTAATGAACTAGGATTATTTTTTCCTGTATACCTGGTTTTGTGCATCTGACTTTCCTACTTCCGTTTTTATTAATATTGATCATGAATTTTGAAAAATATACTCTCGTACTCTTGATGTGCTTGGTTTAATGCTCAACAACTTTTCTTTTTCCCAGTGTTATAGGAATCATCAGGTAAGTTTCTTCATTTGGTTGGGTCTGAAAACTGCACAGTTGTAATTGTGCTGTATGCCTCGGGGGTGGGAGGGGGAATAGTAGTTAACAGATGTAGTTAACAAGGTAATAGATCTTACCCTGTTCAACACTGGGGACTGATTACCAAATTTTATAGGCTACACCATTTGCTATCACTACGTATGACGTGGGATCCTGCTTTTTATCTGTTTAAAAATCACAAAATCTTTGATAAAAGCTCAAATTCTCTGATTAAAACATCAAAAAATCTGAATTTTTCTGCAATGAAAATGCAGTTTGATACACAGATATATCTATATATATCTACAACTATATAGATATATAGATAGAGCTCTATCTAGATATCTCAGTCGAACACAATGTTTTATTGATATATTTACAGATTTAAAGCAATTTGGAAGCCTACCAGTCTCAATCATACCTATAAATTCTGGCATTTGATTATAGGTTTTCTGTCATAGACAATCAGCTCCCCTTGCCTCTTGCTCACCAGAATGCGGGTCCACCTGTGGCTGTTCCCCCCTGCCCACCCTCCCTGGTGCTGAGCAGCCTTAATATGCTGGCTCCATGCTCCTGCCAATGCTGGTACCCCTCACTCCAAGCCTGCAGTCCCCTGGCCTTGCGGTGCTCGTGACCCACAGCCCCCTAGGCCTCCTAGTGCCCCTCATTCTTGACCTGCTGCCCCCCATCCAGTGTATGAACAAGTGGATGTGAAGGGTGTGGCAGAAGAGGGAGTGTGGGCACAGCCAATGAGCGGGGGGTGGAGGGACACAGCTGAGCCTCTTCAATAGAGGTGGCCAGGTAGGCTGCACTTCTTGCCACTGGTGCAGCGCTGGCCGCCTCTGTCATGGGCTCCATGGTGCATACTTGCAGCCCTCACACTTAGAGCAGGGAAGCCATGCGTTGGACTCCATGATGAAGCTGGGGTCAAGGCTCCCTCCACTCCTGGCAGAGTGTAGGGACCTGCGTAGCAGGGGTGTCGTAGGCAGCCAGCTCCAGAGCAGGGCTTCCCCTGCTGCGAGTGCTGGAGCTGAAGGTGTGTAGCATAGAGGTCTGGTTGATTATAGGCAGCTGGGCAGGCTGCACTCCCCTATTTCCCACCTCCCTTCCCTATGAGCAGTGCTGGATGGAGCTGTGCCCTGCCAGGTGCCTGCGCTGGGCACAAGTACCCTGACCTCCCTGCCTGCTGCTGCTGCCAGAAGTGGGATCTGCACACCATGGGGCAGGGTGTGGAGGGGCCCTCCACCCTCCCACCCACACCCTGCCCAGCCGAGCTCTGTGCTCTCACTGCCCCACTGGGCGCAGACTCTACACTTCCACCCAGCTGCAACTCCGTGCCCCCTCAGCCCTGCCACTTCCCAGCTGCTGGCCCGAGTGAGTTGGACTTACAGGAAGCCAAACAGGTTCCCATGGGGAGGCTACATCAGGAGCCTTAGCCAGAAGCTGCTGCTGCTGGCTGGGAGGGCCCTTGTGCCCAAGAAGGTAGGAGCGAGTTGCAGTAGGGTATGTTGTGGGGAGTGTACATGTGGGTGCCTCGCACCCAGCCTCATGGGAGAGAAGGGCTGGGGGGACACAATTCATTGGGGGAGTGCTGTGTGCTCGATGAAAATGCCTGGCGGGTCCAGTTTTGCCCACCCCTGGTCTAGCTGCCCATTTGGGAGCTTTAGATGTATATGATGCTCTGTTCCTAATTTTTTATTATGACTGCACTAAATTAACGGAGTTAAATACTCAAAAGAATTGACTGCAATTGCAGTGAGCACTTCTAAAACAAATTTAACTTGTGTTAAGTGTTTTCGTAATGGAAGAGAATAGTGCTGATCTGATTGTTAAACTGCCTGTTTATAATCTGAGCAAA
>NW_017729003.1:20360008-20362324 GCF_001723915.1 Gavialis gangeticus
CCCCCCCCCCCCCCCCCCCGTCCTTTGTTTTATCTTGACTGCTGATACGGGACTTCCCATTGATAAGACTTAATTATTTTACAACCCCAATAGATCTAAGGGAATACAGACATGTATTATAAATTATGAATTGAGCAGAAATACTGGCCAAATTGAAGTTGTCTCTGAAGTGAAATTCATAAAGCCCCTAGAACAGTGGTCTCCAACGTGGGGTGCGTGCACCCAAGGGGGTGCGCAAGACTATCCATTGGGGTGTGGGAAGAAAATATTAGAACTTCTATTTATATTTATATAAATATACATATGTTGGGGGTGCTTGCTCAAAAATTTTTACTGATAGGTTTCATGCCTTACGGCAGTGATTTTCAACCAGGGTGCCTTTAAACCTTTCAAGCGTGCTGCAAGTTGCCAAGCAATGTAAGATTTCATTATTTTACACCCCCAGTACATTTATGGGAATACAGTCAAAGAATATAAGCACTACTAGGTGTGCCAGCATGATTCACAAGATAAACCCAGAGATTTAAAAAAGAAATCCATAGGGTAAAAAATGTTCTGCTCTGTTGTCTTTCTGGTTCTTTGCAGCAAAAAATGGCTCCATTGTTTTTCCATAGTCAAAAAAAAAATGAAAACTAAAAGTTTGTACTTCCCAAGGGGTTCTGTGAGTCTAATGAGGGGCACTTTGAATCCAAGAAGGTTTAGAAACACTGCCTGATGGAGTATACTGTAGAAATAGGATTCACCCATGCTTTCGTCATGTAACTCCAAATTTTCTTTTTCTGGTTCCACAAACATCAACACACTACTATAGCATTCCTTGGGTTTTGACTTCCATACACAAGCAATCTTGGTACAGAACTCATTTTCCAAAAGTATACCTTGGTTAGACTCCTTGTTTAAAATTAAGGGTACCTCAGGATCACGTGTCCAAGAAATATAAGAACTTGTAGCTCCTGTGTTTAACAGCCTCTGTGTTGCTGTTTTATTATGACCATTTGAATTGTTGCATTCAAGATCAGTGTGGAGAGAAGTGTTGAATGACAAAGTTATCTCTGGATGTCACCATAGATTCATTAAGAATTGCATGAATTGTTGACCTGACCCCTTCTGTATTCTATATAACTGAAACACAAGGTGCATAGTAAATACAACCTACATTTTTAAATAACAGATGTTTTAAGAATTTAGTGAAGTGTATAGAAAGTTACATTAAGATCATTTGCAACAAAGGGGAGATTGACACACATGCCAAGGTTCTTAAAGGTTCAGTTTTCACACTCGTTTTAGCTCCTAAACTAAAATGAATTGTTATTGTGGATTTTAGAAAAAATGGTACTTAATGGGTGCCTATGTGCAGTTTTATTCCACCTTACTCCAGTTCCTGAAATACTGTTAACTGTTTACTTTTTAGATGTACCTTTATGTTAAGCAACATAGACAAGCTGCATAAAGCAGCAAGAAGACTGGCTCATCTTTTTGTATTAACATTATTTTAGGAGCTCAAGCAGGGTGGAAAGGGATTGTACATGAACACCCGTGTTCCACTTAGACATCTTATAGATGGAATAAAGTCTACTGGTATACCTTTTCCAAATTATGCTGTAGTTTCCATGTATTACAAAAGCAAACTCACTCCATTTAGAGTGCAAATGCATGTAGATCGTAATTGTAGATGTGCTCATGCATGATTTGGAAAGCTTTAAGTTTAAAATATTTAAATTCTAAGGATTTTAAAAATGCCTCAAAACCAGTGCTGTAGATATAGCTATTGTAAATATGATTTTTAGTATGCCCACTGTCTCATTCATAAACCAGTGCTTTTTTTGGAAATTTCCACAGATGATAAGCAAATTATGTACAGTTCTGAGTTAATGCTTTTTTCTTCTCTTCCCTTTGGAGAATTTTGCATTGGAGGGTAGAATCTCTTCATGCAAGGTCCAGGCCACATATGTTTGAAAAGTCACTACATGTAAAAGAGACTTGCATAAAAGAAGAAATAATATAAATTAACTTATTTTGATTCTACTTTCATAGATTTCATAGATTTAGGGTCGGAAGGGACCTAGTAGATCTTCTAGCCCGACCCCCCGCCAGGGCGGGAGAACAACAAAACCCCAAAACAAAAAAACGGGACTCAAATGAGTCCAGCCAGGTAGGCATCCAGCCGCTTCTTAAAGACCCCCAGGGTAGGGGCCAGCACCACTTCCCTTGGAAGTTGGTTCCAGCTCCTAGCCGCCCTAACTGTGAAGTAGTTTTTGCGGATGTCCAATCTATACCTCCTCTCCATCAACTTGTGCCCATTACTCCTTGTTATGC
>NW_017729003.1:20362876-20368557 GCF_001723915.1 Gavialis gangeticus
TGACCTGATCGTAGAAGGCAATCAGGTTGGTCTGACATGATCTCCCCCTAATAAATCCATGCTGATTGCCCCTGAGCATCATTTCTGATGCCGGCCCATCACAAATGTGCTCCTTGATGATCTTCTCAAAGAGTTTCCCCAGGATTGAGGTAAGACTGGCGGGCCTATAGTTGCCCGGGTCCTTGAATGCTAATGTACTTGAATGCTAATGGACATTGCCAGCTTTAAAATAACATTTATTTGACAATGCTCTGCCTTCTATAGCTAGAGAGAATAACAAGCTGCTGTCTTCACTAAAGTTGCTGAAAAAATTGCATTCTATTACTAAGTCTGTTCACTTTGTGCATACACAGCTGTTTATGTTTAATCAGTTTCTTTATTTTGTTGTTGATCCCCTCAGTTTTCTATTTCTGGAATTGCCAGTTCTGTGTTTGTTGAGCCTGTCTGTCCTTCCTTCTTTACCTATAAGACTTACAAAACTTCAATAAATATTAGCAGGGAAGCAGAATTTCTGTAGTGAACAAAAATAAAAATGGTAAAGATGCAATTTGAAGAATAGTCCTTTGGAGAAGTATTTTTTTACTTAAAATTTGCCCCATAAAATATGTTGTAAACTGTTTTATATGGGGAAAAAATCTCCTTATGGAATTAAAGTAAACCTCATAAGTGGGGAAAAAAACAAATTTTAATTTTTCTAGCTTAAAGGTTTGCTTAATTCACCTTTGTACTTTGTGCAACAGTAGACAATGGCTCTTGTGGCAATACAGATTCAGAGGCAGTGTCATCTATTGGTAGTTTTAAAGATGCAGCCTGTCATCCAGCCTCCAGGGTTCCCCATGGGGCCAAGAAATCTGGCAGTTGGTGGTAGCATTTAAATGCTATGGCTCCCAGAGCCTCAGCAATTAATGCTGTTACTGCTTATCCCAACCACCAAAATTTCTGGGTCAGGAGGAGCCCTAAAGGCTGGATCTAGAGCAGTGTCATCTGCCCACATCTGGGCACTCTTGTTAAACTCAAGGCAACCCTCAAAAAATGCCAGTGTTCAGCTTTCATACCATGGATTCCTAATTTGAGAAATCTGGGTTTGTGAATCATGTAGAAGTTAGCGCGCACAAGTGCTAATATTGTGCAATACTCTTAGAAGGATCTCATGGCATTCAGAATCACTGATCTAAAGCAGGCATTTCAAACATAGATCCTGTGGAGCACTATTATGCACCAGCTGATGCTGCCTTGGGTTGAGTTGATCTGGACCAGCCCTCTGGGCAGGGCCCAGGATGTGGTCTTTGTGGTGCCCATTTTGGTTGTTCTGGGAACGGGATTATGCGTGGTGCCCATCCCAGACATTCAGGGCTGGATTAACCCTTTAGTAGGCCCTAGGCAAACAAACTCATGGGCCCCAGGCTGGTCAAGACCCCCCTTCCCCACCCTGGTGCTGCTGCCCATGGGGAGTGGGGCTTGGAGCTGCTGCTAGGAAGCAGCCGCCATCATAGCAAGTCCAGTGGGGGGGTAGGGGAAGGGAAGGGAAGGGAGGTGGATGGATCCCCGTCCTGCTGCCATTGAGGGTGGGGCCGGGTCCCTCCCCTGCAGCTCAGGGCCCTAGGCATGTGCCTAGTTTGCCTATGTATTAATCCAGCCCTGCAGACACTCCTAGATGCATGTCACTCACCTTGCCTGCTCCTGTTGGTCTGGGATCAGTGCTACATAGCTGGAACAGGCATAGTGTGTAATGTAATCCGTGACCAGCTGCCAGGGATGCTGTATACGGTGTGTATCCTGGAGCAACCAGAACAGGCACTGCAGGCAGCACAGTGTGGCTGGAGCAGGTGCCACATGTAGCCCACAAGGCCAGATGAGTTTGGGACTCCAATCTGAAGAGGAGATCAGCTTCTGCAGCAAGCAGCTTCTCTTTCTGAAAAAGATGGAACATGTATTAGAGGTTTTTATGTAGTAGCTTTCGCATGAAGATTTTAAGTCTCGTAATACTACCTTGTAAGATTAATCGCTGTCATTTCTCTTTTCAAGTCCAATGTCGGGTTGCCATATGAGACTTGGAAAGTAAAGGAGAATTGTTCATGTAGAAAAAAACCCTAATACTCTTTAAGGCTTCCCAGTATAGTTCTGATCCTCTAATGCTGTGGCTGGTTTCTTGGGAGGGAAATCCAGCTTTCCATCCATTTAAGTTGTTAGTCTGTTGCCAGCAAGTTTCTTTCAGGCCGTATGAAAAGAGAGCAAGAAACAGTTTGATTTGCTGTTGGTGGGCAGAGATTGAGCAAAATATTTGTCAAGTTCCAGTGGCAGATTAGCCAGCTTGGCTGGCTCTGTTTCTCCCTAAGTTTGAAACATAATGTGTTATGGAAAGAGGACGCTTTCCTAGTGAATTATGCTTCTCCACCCGCTTGCTTATTTTTCTTATTTTGAGCCTAGGGAAGAATTCTAATTCCACCTGGCAGGTAAATCAGGTTCTAAAGGCTGGGTCAAGCTGCCTGCCTATCTATATAGCTCCTACAGGGAACTCGACTCTCCCTCGCTCCTAGTTTGGGATGTGCCCTGGTGCTTAACCTTTTGGCCGCACAGGCCAGATGAGTTGGGCCAGTGCCACTCCTTCCCAGCCATGCTAGTTCAGAAATTTGGCAGTGGGGGAGAGGTACCACTGCTCTCTTCTTGCCAAATTTCTGGACCTGTGGTGAGCCTTGTGACCTGGATGACGTAGGACCATGGGCCAGAGGCTGAGCACCCCTGTTCTAAGCAGAGTAGACTGGAATTAACAAAGATAGTGTCAGATCAGCAGCAGTGGGAACAGCTTTCATTGTGCAACTTGCAAAAATGGTGAATAGAACCACTGGTAAACAGCATTGGCTTACTTCTGAAATGAAGAAGGCTACTGTTGTATCCATAGGGGCCCCAATTTTAGCATTTTGGCCTGTTCTGGACCTTATCTGCCATATAAGGTTCAGAATGGTCACCTTGCCCCATAATGCTTTCTCTAGATCCAGAAGATTGGTTTGCCATGCTTTCACCTTTTAAGATGGCTATTTTCAGGTTGCCGAACAACAAGAAGTTCCTAAGGTTTTTGGTACATCAGAACCATTAACATTACAGAGTTCTGTCCTTTGACGTGTTCACAACACTAAAGATATTTTTAAAGATCTCAGTAGTAGAAGTCGCACACTTAAGGAAACACAGAGCAATGATCTGTATGTGAAGAATTCCATCCAGGGAGTTATTTTCATGACCCTCTATCTACAAGTCAATACAAATCTGTTTTAATAGACTGGCGGGATGTAACAGACTATAGGATTTATTGCAGTATTTCTGTGCCAGTTGTGTTGTTTTTTATAATGTTGTGTGCCTCAGTTTACCTGTAAAGTTTGTTTTTGCAAAGAATGGGTTAGAGCAGGGCTCAGCAATCTTTTTTGGCCAGAGTGCCGAAAAAACCCACAAGGTCTACCTTGGAAGGTGCTGGAATGCTGGTGTTCCAGAAAAGCAAAACAAGCGCAGGGGGTACATGCCAGGATGCACTGCATATTAGTATAATTAATAACCATAAATGTTGCCCTTTTATGGTAAATACCAGATTTTCTAAAAATTATAAACACGGTGACAATAAATAAAACTTCTGATACTACCTTTGATCTTGTGTATTTATTTTGTGTGGGTCCCACCATAACAGCCCCCAGCCCTGCTGGGGGAGCCCCCAGCTGTCAGGGACTGAGGTCTGCAGCTCCCTGCCTGCCCTCAAGAGAAGGCAGTGGCTGCTGCAGCAGGAGCTGGCTCCCCCAGTGCTGCTGCCTGCTGTCTGCTGTGGGCTCAGGCAGCAGGTGGGGCCAGCTCCCAGTGGCAGTGCGCACTCCTGGGGGGCAAGGGGGACCTGTGTCTCCCAGATCTAGGTGAGGGGCAGGGTGGGTGTGCGCTGTAGGCTCATGCTCCCCGCTGTGTTGCCCTCTTCTGCCGCCTCTGCTGAACAGTGTGTGGAACCTGGCATGACAGGGCACAGGCGGGGGGTGCAGAAAGTTGCCTGCCGCTCTGAGCTCCCTGCTGGCCTGGCCACACTTCCCCCGCAGACAGGGGCAGCAACGAGGGGCACAATCCTGCATGCTGCCCACACTGTTCCTGTGCACACATGGCAAGTGTGACCTGGGCAGCGCAGGGCTTGCAGCAGCAGGCAGCTTCCCCGTGTGGCCTCTCTGTGCGCTGCCAGTCTGGGTCATACATGCTGTGCTGCCAGCCCTGCTGCCCTCCCCTGGGCCCTCCAGAGCGCAATGTGTGTGACCTGGAGCAGCAGTGCACAGAGGGGCTGCACAGGGAAGCTGCCTGCTGCTGCAGGCTTCATTCTGCCTGGGTCACACTTCCCCTGCGTGCACAGGAGCAGCGTGGGCAGCATGCAGAGTTGTGCCCCTTGCTGCTGCCCCAGCCTACAGGGGAAGTGTGGCCAGGGCAGTGGGGAGCTCTGAGCAGCAGGCAGCTTTCTGTGCCCCCTGTTGTGTCCTGCCATGCCAGGTTCCACATGCTGCTCTGCAGAAGCGACGGGGAGGGCAGCACAGCAGGGAGCATCTCTGGCAGGGCCGTCCTGGGGGGTGGAATCAGGGCAACTGCCCTGGGCCCTGCGGTTTGGGGGGCCCCGTGGAGCCAGGCGGAGCAGTGGTGGCACAGCGGCTTGTGTCCAGCTGCTCACTATCTTCCCCCCACCGCTGCTGCTGCCAACAGCAGCAGCAGTTTCTTCAGGTCTGGGGCCCATGGGATTGGAGCAAGGGAAGGGCCTCACATGGGCTGATTTGCCCCTGGCCCTGAGCCCTGCTCAGGTTGCCTTTGATTGTCGGCACCTGCTGCCTAACTGGAGCCCAGGGCTGGGTCTGGAGCTGGGAGGCAGCTGAGGCCAGGGCTGGTGCCGGGGCAGGGAGACAGCAGCTGTTTGCAGCCTCCTGGCTGTAGCCGGCCCAGGTTCTGGGTAACTGCTGATAGCCACGGAGCCCAGGCTGCTCCCAGCAGCCAGCTGGGAAGATTGCAGCAGGGCTTCTGTCCTCCCAGCTGCCTGCTGGAAGCAGCCGGGGCTCCCCGCTAACAGCAGCTGCCTAGAGCCCAGGCTGGCAGTGGCATGCCGAGAAAAATGGGCTTGCATGCCATGCTTGGCACACGTGCTGGGGGTTGCTGACCTCTGGGTTAGAGAGAGCAACGCAGGAGATCTGCTGAAGTTCTAAGACCAAACAAGAGGGTTTTTTAGGATCAACAAAGACTTAAATAGTGTTGACATATCAATAAATAGGGGATGCCCATGGCCATGAGGCTGAAGGGAGGCTGCATGAGAAGAACATGACAATAGGGACTGGCCCTTGTCCATTCTAGGGGACACTTCAGTTTAAGTGGTATGAGTTAACACCCACGCACTAAGAAATAGTTGGAACCAGAGCATTTCCCTGTGATGTTCAATGTTGGAACTAACTTACTTCTGAGCTTATTGTAGTACTTTCCCCACCGCAATGAAATGATCATCTTTTATCCAAGTATTTTCTTTAAAATATTTAATTTACTAGAAAAATAACATTGAAAAATGGGTGATTTGTAGTTTGGGATCTTTAACCCCTTTTTATTGTTTCGTTTTTGAACACAAGTCTGTTTTAAACTTTTGGCTCATTTTAAATCCGAAGTAAATTAACTTGAACACTAGATATGACCATACATAA
>NW_017729003.1:20373557-20382458 GCF_001723915.1 Gavialis gangeticus
ATGGGTGATTTGTAGTTTGGGATCTTTAACCCCTTTTTATTGTTTCGTTTTTGAACACAAGTCTGTTTTAAACTTTTGGCTCATTTTAAATCCGAAGTAAATTAACTTGAACACTAGATATTACCATACAAAAATAGGCCCTAAAACTATCCAGTATGAAGCCCCCCCCCCCCCCATACTCTTTAGTAGTGCATGGTGGTTGCAAAGTGCTGGAAGTACTTATTGCAAATTCAGGCCATCAGTCATATTTTAGTCTCTTTCTAAAGCCACAGGCTCTTAATTCTCTTTTAAAATAGTATTTAAAACAATACAAGGCTTTTTGTGTGGTCCTTGATGTATTTGAAAAAAGGAAGGTGTTGAGAACACTTTCTCCTTTCATAGGCAAATATTAGTCTGTCCTACAGGTCATAAACCTAGCAAGGGTTCCTTGTCTTAAGTTCATCTTCAAATACTACTAAGCATTGACTTTTTTTTTGTTGGCAGAAGTTTCATGTTATAGGAGGGTCTGCCAGGTTTTCTGTTGTTTTTCCACTTTTTTATTAAACTAATGGTGGTCCTAGCTTTGGAACTTCAAACATACTCTGAGTATATAAAAAAATGTTTTATCTGATTGATAAGCTAATTTGTATTCTATCAGAATAAGTAGACTGATTGTTAATATCAACTTATCAACCTTGATAAGTATTGGATATTTTATTTAAATTAAACCCCTTTTTAAGAAAAGTCAACATATTTAATTTTAACATAAGATTTGATGTCTGCTTAGCCTTAAACCAACTATCATCTTCTGAAATAATTTAAATAAATTGCTGTGTCAGTGACTCTTCCTCATATTTTAACAAGTTGGAGTGCTGCTTTTTTAAATGTATATACAGCATTGGTTGGCAACTTTTTGGAGCTGTGAGCTGAAAAAACCCAACTTGGCATTAAGGTAGTTCATTGTCCTGACTCAGCTGCTGCCACTTTGTCTTTTCCTTGTTGCCACTGTTCAAGTAAGCCTTCTGTTCTCTCAGTTCCTATGTGCGCATGTACCTGTGTTTCAGTTGAAACTGATCCATATAAAATATCTCTTAAAGCAATGAAATAGAAAAGGTATCAAAATTTACATTTATTTCCCTATCTAGAGGCATATTTATGAGACTACAGCTGTAGCTTTGACTTCTTAGAAATGCAAGGCTTTCAGAACTCTCAACTCCCACTCACCACAACAGGCGGACTGAATTTTAGCACTGGTTGTGCTCGTTTCCACTTAGGTTTGGGGCACAGGTTGCTGGAAGTGCCATAGTACCTGTTTTTTGTTCCTTTTACCTGGGAAGTTTTCTTTACCTGTTTTTGATTGGTTGTCTTAACCACAGTTTTCTTTTATGAACATGTCTTTAAAAGTGCTCTGTATGCTAGGTTACTATACAGGAAAATAAACAATGCTCCTGGCTGAAGGAAAGTAACTGATGTAATTCAGTTATAATGAATGTTAATTTGTGGTGGTGGTGATAATAAAAACAGGATCTTCAGCAGTCAGTAGTTACTCTGGAAAAATATGCTGCCTGTGAAAGTGCTTGTCAGATCAAGAACTTTGTATGTGAGCTGGTTTGGTATTTTGAAGATTCCACTCTTGGGGGCAGCGTAGTGGTACTCTTGCACCCCTCTGATTCCACCTACTACTAGTGAAGTAGAACAGAAGCAAGACACTGCTGTGAGAAGATGTCACCACCAAGACCCAGCCTAACCTTTCCCTGGCTCTGAAGCCAGCACTGAATTAAGGGCTTTTGATCTTTGCTTACCAGATAAAACTGTAGTGGTGGCAGATCCGTGCCCTGCCCTGCGCTCCACCCTATTTCGCACTTCTTATCAGAATCCTAGATCAACTGGTGCTTGTTTTGTCAACGATCTTCCTCTAAGAAGCAGGACAAATGCGGAGAGTCTGAAAGTGCTCTATAGCTGTGCACTAGCAGACGCACACAGCTTTAACAAGTGCCCGATCACACAACACATGAACCCTCATTACATGAGGGTTCAGATAAAGGCACTCCAAAGTGCACCCGGAGCAGCCCCATCCCTTGTGCTGTCTTCAGGATGTTGAGGGGCGGGGAGAGGAGAGGGAGCCGCCAAGGTGGGGGGCTCCAATCCACATACGTCCTCCTACTCCAGCACAGGCTGGGCAAACCTCAAAACAGACCTCCCTTCCCTGCCTTCTCCCCCTCCCATCCTGAGACAGTCAGGGCGGAGCTAGAGAAAGGGGCTGCAGACACGCAGCCTTTCTAGCTGGGTTAGCTCCAAAATGGAGCTCAATCCTCCAGTCTCCTGATCTAAAAATGGACATTTGTTGGGTCAGAAGGGTCGGTCTAATTCATGGCGCTTTCTGGGAAAGCGCTCAGTATCATCCATCAGTTACCTGTTGCATGCAAGTGTTCAGTTGCAACTAAATCTAGTTCTCTCAGTATTAATGATCACAGTATTGTTAAAGAGGTGGTTATCTGTGTTGCTCTGATGTCAGGCAGAAGGCAAGGCAGGATGGCACCTTAGAGACTAATTGATTCAGAGAGCCATGAGCTTTCATAGGTAATTGTCTGATGAAATAGACTGTTGCCTATGAGAACACAAGCTTCTCTGAAAAGAGTAAGATGGCACCTTAGAAGACTCTCTTGCCCAGTATTAACATCACACTCCAAATTGTTTTGCACGCCTTTTTAAATTTTTGCAGTTTGCAGGTTAAGGTAGAGGTCACAAAAATTATGACTCAATCTTAACTTTTTTTCAAGGTCTGTTTTTAAAATTGATTAAAACAGGGCTGTTTAATTTGAGTGGCCAGGGCCTGTGTAGGCTGTCCCCACAAGGCCACAGGCCACACTGCATAGCCCCTTACTGTGGGTGCCTCATCCCCCCCCCATTACACTGCACAATTGCCTTTGCATCATGCCATGTGCCTCCCTTCCCCATTGCTCTTTGGGTGACTATTGCTGCGCTGTACTGCACTGTGCCAGTGCCTCCATGTTTTCCTTGCCCCTAGGACTCCATGCCTGCAGGCTCCTTCAACCTTGTGGGCTGCCCTGTCCCCAGGGGCAGGGGTAAGCAGCAAAAGCTGGAGGAAGGAGAGTGAGCTTGGAGACTTTGACAGCAGCAGGAGAGAAATTGGGTGGGGAAAGTGGGGGGGCAGCAGCACCTGTACCCAGAGCCTGGGATCTGCAGGTTAACCCCTTGAGGGGACAGCCTGGATTAGAACACAAACTAAAATTTACTTGGAAATATTAGTCCATTTGGTTTTTGTTCAGGTATGTTGGTACAGATATGAGACACAACTGATTTTCAGCCAAAACAGAATTGATTTTTATAGCTGGGTGTGATAAGCCCCCATTTTCTATAGTGTCTGAGCAACTTGCAGTTTATTGTTTGCCACACCTTTGAGAGGTAGAAAAAGTATTATTTATCCATTTATCAACTAAATATTTTAAAGAATTTTCTAGTTGAATTCATGGTGAAAGCTTTTCTCTCATCTCATTTTGTGCTTCTAACCAAACCTTCATATCTCTTCTTTTTTCTTTCAAGAGGGAGGGGAGTGGTGTTAGGCTTTCCATGTGAGTGCTGATGAGTGGCCTCAATTGAGCATGCTGACCCTCACTACTTCTTCAAAGGAGCTCATGTTTTAATTCCTTTCGATTTTAATACTTTTGTTTCAGAGTTCTGTAAATCTTTTTGTTTCTCACAGGATTTCACTTTGGGCCTATGCAGTTTGATGGATCAGTGTTTTGATATCCAGAAAGTGTTGTCATTTGGCTGCTTTGCTGTCTTAATCAGTTACTGGATATTCTAGGCAAATGTAGGGGAGCTCAGGGTTTTGCAGTTTCCATTGATTTCCTTCTCCTTTGCTGAGATGGTTATTGGTAGTGATTGTTGAATACTGCACTGTTACAGTTAAGTTTTGTTAGACCAGTCACCTGGGACCTGAAAACTAATAAGCTTATGTCATCGTCTATTAGTTTGAGTTTGGTTTTCAGTCTTCTAGAAGTTCTAACTTGTTCAGGTTGGCATAGGAATACTGCAGCAAACTTAAAAGCGGTTTTTGTTTTGTAGGTTCTCTTGCTCATAGTTTAACGGATGATGCAATATACCTTCTTTGTTTTTCAAGCTTTGTATCTCTTTTGCAACTGCCCTCATTTTTTTTGTCTACTTGGGACCAATAAGGGGGTACTATTTAATACCTTAAATCTTAAAAGTGTTATAAGACCACCTTCAAAAGGCCTTCCATACTGTAAAGATGTTTAATGTCTCCTTTTTTGAAGAGACATAAAAGATACAAGTAGTGATGTACCAGGTACAGTGAATTAACATTGAATCTGGAATTTAACATGGAAGTAGCTGATCCTTGATACCATGGTTTTTTCAGCTGTTCATAGTGCACCGTGTTCCTGCCAACACATCAAGTGAACTTCAACACTATCCTTACTAAAAATCTTAATTGTTGAATGTTGTGAATGACATTCAGACAGTTTTCACAGGGTCAAGATCTGTTAAGATACATTTAGATTACTTATCTCCGTTTAAGTTGCTATTTTTTTCAATCCACTGTTGAAATGTAAGTTGTGTATGTAATTAAAAATATCTTGGATAGGATCATATGAGAAATCCATTGCCTCTATTGCTGCAAGTCTTGCTGAATCTGTTAGATGATATCAGCAGCTGTTTAATAATTCATCCTTTTTAGTGCTACTGAGATGATCTACATATAATCATGTAATAGGATATATTTAGGTGCCTAAATAGTAGTTTCGCTATAGATACTAAATTATGTGAAATTGTTTATCTTTCCTTAAAAAACATTCTATTCAATTAAGATATCATGAGTTTTTGAAAAGTTAAAAAGACAATTGTACATATTGCTTTTATTTTTAAATGTTTTGCACTTATGATAAATATTAAGATAGTAGATTAACCAGGAAAAAAGTTTCTTGCACTTAAGAAATTCTAGGATGGATAAAATTTTTAAGTAGGTTTGTTAGAATCTAACAGACTTATCCTTTTTGATAGCATGATTTAAACTTAGCATGGTATTAATTTTAATCATTTAATTTTAAAATTGGACTAAATGTTCTTATTTTCTAATCTGAGAAAGAGAGAAACACAGTAGTTAAAGGCAAGTACATGTTGTATAGCCAATTATTTTTGGCACTTAAAACATTTTTGAGAACAGTGGCACATGGACTGAAATTTCCCATGTGTACTCAATACAGTCACAAAGCAAATGTTGTTATGTTTGAAATTCCGTTTGACCCTTATTGGTATTTAGGTATGAAAATTAGGAACTGTTTTTGAACATAGACAACTCAAATTGCTTCATCTGTGAAGTTTTAAATTTCCTGTGAACTATGGACAATTATTTTGAGAGTTTGTTTTAAACTTAAGAATAACTTAGAATATTAAATTATTAGAAATTTGGTTTCCACTGCATATTGATTCTGTTCAGTTCCATGTGGTTCACAGCTTCAGCTATAGGTTTTTCTGGGAAAGTATATGCTGAACTACAGCAGTGTCTCCCTTACCAGTCTACCAAAACCTTAAAGCATTTTCTGTTATTTTTTTTAAGATGACATGGGGAACAGTCTGTTTGGATTTTAACAGCTTTTCTATTCTGTTATCATCTTCTCTGGGATCAAAATTTAAACTCTGCCTAACACGTAGGTTATTTGGCACTCTTGGTAATAGAGCCTGGTCTAGTTAGTTCACAAAGTTACTTTCTATCTATGTAGATAATAATAGTATTCTTTAATATGTCGCTCTTTATCCGGCTGTTCAGTGCCAACCATTATTAAAATAATCTTAAGAATTCAGATATACCATTCAGGGAGTCAGAGTTACAGTTCGCAACATAAATTGAAATTGGCTAAGTTAAGTGGAGGAAAATGTTAAATGATTCTTATTGTTTCTCTCTTAATATACATTGTTGTTTAGACAGAAAGTCTTTACTTAATGTAACTAGCTACTTAGGAGTTGTCTTTGTATTCATGCTACTTTCTCCTCTTGCCTTCCACACTTTAACATTGACACACTAGCATATGCGTAGAAAAATGGCCAGTGTTTGTTCTTGTGTTTTTTGTTTTTGTGGGTTTTTTTTGTTGACAGCACATCCATTTACACAATTTTTACATGCCGAATTGACATGACCTTGTGGAGAATACTGCAGCAGCTTGCACATGTTTTGCTTAGAGAGGAGATTCTCTAGCTAAAACAGTTACTAGTAGGAGATATCTTACTGTTTTGCTTCTTTTAAATGTTAATCCTAACTCTGACATTCTAATGCTTAAGTTTTGGATAACCATTACAACCCTTTATACTTTTACACTTACATTATTAATGTATTCTCAGCCATAACATCTTTTTAAGTTATCTGCAAATATTGTTAGGGTTTTTATAGATAAGTATTCCTTACATGGACATTAATCACGACACGTAAAGAGCGTTCACTAAATGTAGTGAACTTGGGACATGTGATATTAACTTCTTAATGCAAGATTCACCAACATGCTTTGGCTGTTTTACGTTGGAGTTGTGCAAAACAACCATAGTATACAAGCTATTTTACTTCTTCCTGTTTTATCAGACACAACCATTAACACCTTTTTATTATAGCAAGTTTGTCCTTATAAAATGTCACTACAGTATCACAAAAACATCAATTAAGACCTTTTAAAAATTATTTTAGAGCAAACTAATATATAGTGGCAGTTTTTCTCCTTCAGCAATTGTACATGCAAAGCCCTGGAATCTTCTACATTTCAGCAAAATGGCACCTTAACCATTTTTTAATACATGCCATTCTACATTTTAGTCCTCCTTTTTTCATGAGGGAAAAGGAGATTCACTAAGTATAAAGTGTCAAAGCTAAGAAGTAATTTTCTTGGCCATTACCTTAGTTTTAAGATACCCATAGATACCAAGGCAAATAGTATTTCATCATAATATTTTAAATGACATTAAGTAATTAAACCTTATAATGGCAGACAAGGTAAATACATTTTTGTGGTGAGAAAGCACTACAACTTTAGTGAAACAGAGGCAAAATCCTTGAACCTTGTGAGAATTTTATTTTCTTCCAATAAAATTACCCTCATTGGGAGTATTGTGTGAGGTGGACACATGTTCTTGCTTTGTTACTTCATAGAATCATAGAAGTAAGGTCGGAAGGGACCTTGTAGTTCTTCAAGTCTGACCCCCTGTCTGGGCGAGAGAAAAACTGGACTCAAATGAGTCTAGCCAGGTAGGCATCAAGCCACTTCTTAAAGACCCCCAGGGTAGGAGCCAGCACCACTTCCCTTGGAAGTTGGTTCCAGCTCCTAGCCACCCTAACTGTGAAGTAGTTCTTGCGGATGTCTAATCTAAACCTACTCTCCAGTAATTTGTGTCTATTATTCTTTGTTATGCCAGGGGGTGCTAGGGGAAACTGTGTCTCCCCCAAACCCTTCTGGTCCCCCCTAGTGAGTTTATAGACAGTCACCAGGTCCCCCCTCAGTCTTCTTTTGTGAAGGTTGAACAGGTTTAGGTCCCTCAGTCTTTTATTGTAGGGTCTTATTATCTATTCCAATAGTATATTCGGGTTACCATATGTCTGGGTTTTCCTGGACAAATGCTCTTTTTGGGTCCTCCCATCTCTGTCCAGGCAGTTTTTCAAAATCCCAACAAATATCCAGAATTTTGCTGTGCCTCTGCTTAGCATCCCAGCTTATGTCAGCAAGGAGCTGCTTAGGGTGGGAGGAACAGGGGAGGGCAATTGGAGGCTGGGATATCGTGCACCTGTACATGTGCCCCAGCAGCTGCAGGCAGCTAAGTCTATGGGGGGCAGTGGGCCATGGCTTGGGGACTGTTGGGTGGGTGTGTGTGTGTGTGTGGTGGGGGGGCATGGGTGTTTGGCATCTGGGTGCCTGCCAACACTGGGGTAATCTCTGGGTGCTAGGACTGCAGCAGGGTGGGGAGGCAAGGGAGTTGTCTGCCCCTCCAGCAGAGAAGTGGGTATGGGGGGGCTCTTCAGGGGCAGCAAGCAGCTGGGGGGGCAGCAGGGCAGGGAGAGTAGGGGACTGCAGGTTGGGAGTGAGGGGCACCAGCAGGGTTGGGGGGCAAGGAGCTGTGGGTCAGGAGTGAGGGGTACTGGTAGGGCTGGGGGGATGTGGCTTAAGAGTGAGGGGCATCAGAGGGACATGAGGGACTGACTGTGGGTCTGGAGCGCGGGGCACAGGCAGGTCCAGGGGCCTGCAGGTTGGGAGTGAGGGGTATCAGCAGGGACATGGGGACTGTGGGTTGGGAGTGAGCAGCACCAGCATGGTCTGAGGGGCAGGGTACTGTGGGTTTCCCCCCTATGCAGCATTGGTGAGGCCACAGCTGGAGTACTGCATCCAGTTTTGGGCACTGCACTTCAGGAGGGATGTGGATGGCCTGGAGAGTGTTCAGAGGAGGGCCACTCGTCTGGTTAAAGGCCTACAGAAAAAACCCTATGTAGACCAACTGGGAGACGTGAACCTCTCCAGCCTCCTCAAGAGGAGGCTGAGAGGTGGTCTTGTAGCTACCTACAGACTCTTCAAGGGGGGCCAGCAAGGAATAGGGGATACAGTGTTTACCAGGGCACCTGTCGGGGTAACTAGAAATAATGGCCACAAACTGGAAGAGAGCAAATTGAGATTGGACATCTGTAAATAACTTTTTCCTGTGAGGGTTGCCAAAATATGGAATAAGCTTCCAAGGGAGGTGGTGCTGTCTCCTTCCTTGGAGGTATTTAAAAGGAGATTGGACAGACACCTGGCTGGGGTCACCTGACCCCAGCACTTGTTCCTGCCGAGGGCAGGGGGTTGGACTCAATGATCTAATAGGTCCCTTCTGACCGTAACAACTATGAAACTATGAGAGTGAGGGGCTGGGGGG
>NW_017729003.1:20382720-20384697 GCF_001723915.1 Gavialis gangeticus
CCCCCCCCCCCCCCCCCCCCCCCGACAGGTGTCCTTGTTTTTTGAAACTGAAAATATAGTAATCTTAAGTATATGATATTCAAACTTTTTATGTTTCTCCTCTGCCCCCAACATGCAAGTTAGAAAAAAAATAGAAAAGACAATTTGTGAGATAAAAATACTGATATAAAAGCCGAAGGTGAAGCATGGAAAAAATGAGCCCCTGGCAGCCACTTGACCTTCCCCTGCCCCACCTCCTTCCTTCAACTGGGCACTTTCACAGCGTGAAAGGTGTTTTTGGGGAATTAGAATTCTTGAGCTTGGCTATGGAGTTTGCTGTGTTTTTCTGCCAAAGCCTATCTATGTCCAGGGGCAAAAATATGGGGGTCAGTTCTCCCTCCCTCCCTTCCCCAGCAGCATTACATTGTACTGCTGCTCCACAAAGCTATGATTCGCAGATCACCTTGGACTCTGCTACCCAGTGCCTACACCTGGGTTGCTGCTTTCTGAAGTCAGAATGTGCCAACAGAGTGAAGTAAAGCGGCAGGCAGGCTGCAACAAGTTGCTCTGGGGTACTTCTCTATGGTTTTAGGCATAAACTTCAAAATATTGCTACTAATTTTCTCTGCTATGTCTATGTTATGTCAACGGAAAATATATTGGACTATTTGGATTTACTTTCCAAAATATTTCATGGAGCGTGTTATAATCTTTGTCAGATCCATTTATTAAGAACACTTTCTTTTCTGGGATTGTGGTCATTTTTGCATGTGGGGAGACATAGAACATGTAAAACACTGCTTGCACAAGAAATTGAATAAGTATCTTTACTAGATATCTGAAAGGATGATACTTTTCTAGTTATACACTCTCAGGCAAAATACCTGAAAAATGGAGCACTCTGCAGATTTCTTCTGAGATGTTTGTAGTATTTTATAAAGTGTGTAAATGCATCTTCTTTGAAATATTTGTTTAATTTTTAATTGGTTTTATGTGTGGTAAATTGGAAGGGGATGTAATTTTGTACCTATTTTACTATCTAGTTAAGGTTTGTCTTACAACTAAGCAGGGGCAGAGGATTTGAATAAATATTTGTAATGCAGAACTAATGTGCTCACTATTTGCTAAACCTGTCTCTGTAATTTCACAAAGTGATGCCACTTAAGTCAGTGGTTCTCAACCTATTTAGGCTTAAGGGCACCCCTTGTTTAACTTATGTCATCTGACCACAACTTTTGTGAATTGAGCACAACCAATTTTTTAAAAAATAATGTATTTATTACATTGCTTACCTCCCTGTGGTGTGGGCAGGGCAGTGACCAGGAAGCCTGAGCTTGATCTTGCGCTTATCTTCTCAGCTGCTTATTCCTCACACCTTGGCTAGGGGCAGACATTCAAAAAGCCCAAGCCTGAATTGATATAATCTTTGCAGGTTAGTCTAGCCTGCAGAGATCAGACTGATTTGCAAGTGGGTAGACATTCCCTTTTGAATCAGGAAATGCAGGCATATGGCTATGGTGCCTCAGGCTAGAAGCTGGGGGGCGCTAAAGCGAGCCCTCCCTTCCCTTCCACAGAAAATAGCTATATAGTGGTACAGTTAGGTTTCTAGTTACCCTGATAAATTTTCCCATGTAGAAGAATCCTTGAGCCTTGTGCCTATTTCTGCTGCTGAGAAGCAGCTCCCCTCCCCTTCTTTTGTCTATTGTGTGTGGGGTTTCTTCCCCCCTCCCCCCCATGAAAACGTTGTGCTGGTTGGCCTGATCCAACATTCCTCTTAACAAGGAGATAAGGATCCTGTCTGGCATGTGGGTTTCAAATCCACTCCCTGAGCTGAGAGGATGGGGGGGTTGTAGCCAGGCCCTGGCAGGACACTATGATTAGGGAGGGGTTTAAATTCCTATCCTGGCCTACACAGTCCCCAGCTGGGGTGTGCCTGAAGGGGGAGGGGGAAGCAGCCATTGCTAGGCTTTTCCCTGCTTACTGCTTAAGGGGCAGGAG
>NW_017729003.1:20385017-20389884 GCF_001723915.1 Gavialis gangeticus
GCCCCCCCCCCCCCAACCTGTGGCTTACACTGAGGCAAAGGGGAGGTGGGGGGAAGGAGGACTGCTTGTTTGGAGTGCATGCACCTGTTCATGATACTGAGCTTTTTACTGTCCCTGTCCCTGCTGCTTCATACTGTCTGCAGTAAACTTGACAGGCACTGCATTCATTCCAAACCAAGTCATTTCTCACACCTCTTTCTGTCCCCTTTTGAACACTGACTGATTGCGGCCTTTGAAGTAAGCAAGCCAGCAGGGAGCTTATCAGAACATATAAACTTATCAGGCCATGAATACAACAAAGCCTCTCTCATTAGTTCAAACTCTTCTTAAACAGCTTTTTTCCAAGGCATTTGTAAGGAAGAACGGAGGGATATTACCAGCTGACTTGCTGATTAGTTTAAAAAAGCCCTAAGTGGACACGGTTCTGTCTGCCTTTGTTCCAGTGAAATTGGAGAGAGAGACACAGATGCACAGGGGAAGCCAGGCAGATGCTACTGTGCCTACAATCTCCATCTCCTTCTCAGCCAGCCACAGCTTCAGCTAGGGAGGAGCAGGGTGGGTCCAGCCCTGCTTTTTGGAGCAGACAGCCTAGCCCAGCCCAGGGCTGCAGAGCGTGGTGGGATGCTGGGGGACTGTGATTTAACTTAAACCACGAAGGGATCTGGGATAGAAGTTCCATAAACTGGTTTGACCTCAATCAGTTAAGCCTGAAACTGCATTCAACCAGGTTTATCTTAAACTACTTTCAGCCATTTTGAAACTGGTTTATGTGCACTGAACTTACGTTTTGTTACACGTTTAAACCAGTGTCTGATCACTTAAGCCAGTTTGTGTGTAACTTCTGTCCCTAGCCCTTGTGGCACTCCAGTGTGCCCTTGCACCTTGTTTAAGAGTCGCTGATTTAAGCATTAATATTACATAAGCAACAGGTTGAGTAGTGAAGATTAGTTTGGATGGTAACATTTTGCTCTGAAGATTCTATTCAAAATTATTAGTCATACTGGCTTTTTTACCTTCTCCAATATTAATTGCTTCCTTAAGTCTTGAGAGATTTGAGTCTTTTCAACTTACAAGAAAAAAATCCAGCTTCATATGATAGTAGCTGAATGTTACTACTATTTAATATTTGTTAGTAGTCTGCAGGAGAATATTCAGTAGAATATGCTCCTCTATTTGAGAGGTAACTTAGAAGCTAGCAAGGTTTTGTATAAGTGCCTGAAATTGAAAATATTTGTTGATTTGCTTTTTTAAATACTGAAATGTGCATAAAAAAACTTAAAAGAACTATAGTAGGAATCTTAAATGGGTATTTCTCTTGTTCTTCTTTGGGCAGAGACAGCTGAGCATGAAAAGTTCGCTAGATAATCAAAATAGACATTTTTCCAGTCCTCTTAATGTATTTATAAATATAGCATTAAATGAGGAAATCTCCCTCTTGCATTTTAAAAAAAAATTACTAGAATATTTTTTTTGCGGGGGAAGGGGGACTGTTACCATAGTTTTATTTCTCTTGAACTTTGTCCAAATTTCTTAAAATTTAGAAATAAAGAAACTTTTCAGTATATTTCACTTTGCAATTGCTGTTTTAGGTATGGCAAACTAGAGAGGAAACGAGCCAGATATAACCACCATTAGATGTGGGGGAGTGCTCATGACCCTGTGGGGTGGTAGATGTGTCAGGGTGTTTAATAAATTAAGTATTTTGGTTTTACTTTTAAGCTATGTAAATACTTAGTTTTATTAAAACACTAGAAAATAACAAGAGCCATTCTGACATTTCATGAAAAGCAGTACAATTACAATTACTCTATGAATGGCAGAAAAGTGACAATTCATGCATCCTAATTAATTCACATAAAAAGTAGCTGTCGTCTGATTTATTGCATCACAGTGGCATTGTATGTATCTTGGAGGAGGGCAGGGGCCTAAGTTGGGCACCTAGGCATATAAGTGTATGCTTGGAACAAAGAGAATGAAAGGTTCACCCTTTCATAAACCTTCTTAGGAAGAACCTTTCATCCAGGTTTCATTTAAACTAGAAGATTCTCCTTCTCTTAGTGGCAATAAACAGTGGTACTTCTTAAAAACAGTATAGAACCCTCGAAGACCTCAAAGCACTTTAAAAACGTGAGTTTTAAGAGAGGGAGGAAGATAGTATGCAACAAAAACAAGTATTTCTTTTTTTGTGGAAAGACTTATGTTCTCGTATACAGATATATACAAAGCATTTTATCAGGCAAAAAAATAAGTGCTGTATTCACAGTAAGAATATGCATGCTTTAATGTTTCAGGAGTACAGTTGTCAATAAAACCTTTCTTTTATGCCTAATGATTTAGAAGGTTAACTGGCAAGGCCAGACCACTTTTATTACCATCATCTACATTAGATGATGTTAGGAAAGTTAGGAAATGAAAATGTATGAAGTCTTTAGGGGGGTATAGGTTGTAGCCATGTTGGCTTTTAGGATATAAGCAGGCAAGGTTCTTTGAGTAAATCCAATATCTCTTATTAGACCAAGTAACATAGTTGGAAAAATTCTTCTTTGCAAGCTTTCAGGTATGAACACTCATTGTCAGATCTGACAAAGGGTGTTTGGGTGTTCGTACCTGAAAGCTTGCAAAGAAGAATTTTTCCAACTATGTTGGATGGTTTAATAAAAGATATCGGATTTACCCAAAGAACCTTGCCTGCTATAAAACCTTTAGTGCATTTTTACCATTTTATGTGACTATTCATGTATTTGTCAAACGTTTGTTAGGCAATCCATTTTTAAAAGTTACACTTTTAGAATAAATGCTGGCTTTCTTTTATTACTTTTATTTATTTATTTTTTTTAAGGTGGTCTTTGGAGGTGCTACAGTTTGTATTAATCTTTCCAGCAATTGTTCTTTATACATTAGATTTACCTGAATAACATCTGTAGTTTCTTCAAGTATACAGGTTAATTATCAAGAAAAAAGATGACCGTTCCTTGAAGAGTTCACTCTAAGGTAGAGGACTGTAAATGAAGAAATGTGTGTGCTCGTGAGAGAGAGGGGGAGATCTATTATATGTGATTGGCCATGTACACCAGAGGTGGGCAAAATACAGCCTGCGGGCCAGATCTGGTCTTTGTCTGGCTCACAGTGGGTCCCTTAGTCCCCTGGCTCAGGTACAGTCCAGCCATGGCATGTCCTGCAACCCCATGGGTACACAGTGGGGCTGAGGTGGCTCCGCAGCTGGACTGCATTTCTAGGCAGCCCAGGTGGAAGGTGTCTCCTTCCAGCTGCCCTGCATCTCTTCTGCTGTCACCTTTGCCTCTGGGCTGCCTTGCAGAGTAGCGGTGGCAGTGCAGAGCAGGCACAGGATAACCCAGTGCAGGCTCCATGTGGCTGCAGTAGGGAACTACCAGCAGCAGGATGGGGAGGGGCCACTTTCCCTCTGTGCCAAGCAAAGCTTTTGTCCTGCGCCACTGCTGCTGCTGAGTCTGAGTGGGTGAGCCGGGAGCAGGTGTGGGGTGCACAGGGTTGGGGCTATGCAGTGTAGTTCCCCACTGGTACTGTGGGGATGGGGCCAGCAGCTGTGGGTAGAAGGGCAGTCTAGCTGTGGAGCTGCCCCAGCCCCACTGTGTGCCCAGGGTGTGGCAGGACACACCATGGGTGGGTGGTGCGGAGCAGACGTGGGGCAGGCCAGTTTGGAGCTGTGTGCAGGCTCCAGCTGATCCACTCCAGCGGGGGTGAGTCCAGAGCAGGCGCGGGACAGGGGCTGGGGCTGTGCAGTGGTGGTGGCAGGGAGGTGCCATGGCACATGCAGACTCTGGGCTGTTGGTGCGGGTGCTGACTGGCTCAGGATGTGCATGGGGGGGTCCCATGCACACCTTGCCATACCCACAAACACTCCCCCACAAACACCACAATTACATCCTCCCTCATACACACAAACAGCACACCCACCTGCACCAACTCTCCAGGAACACAGCCCAGCAGCATGGAGAGCAGCTGGGTCCAGCTGGTAAGTCTTATGAGGGAAGGGGCATGGGTGGGGTAGATTGAGGCCCCAGTGGTGAGGAAATAAAGCTGGTAAGTCTTGCGAGGGAAGGGGCATGGGTGGGGTAGATTGAGGCCCCAGTGGTGAGGAAATAAAGCTGGTAAGTCTTGCGAGGGAAGGGGCATGGGTGGGGTAGATTGAGGCCCCAGTGGTGAGGAAATAAAGCTGGTAAGTCTTGCGAGGGAAGGGGCATGGGTGGGGTAGATTGAGGCCCCAGTGGTGAGGAAATAAAGCTGGTAAGTCTTGCGAGGGAAGGGGCATGGGTGGGGTAGATTGAGGCCCCAGTGGTGAGGAAATAAAGCTGGTAAGTCTTGCGAGGGAAGGGGCATGGGTGGGGTAGATTGAGGCCCCAGTGGTGAGGAAATAAAGCTGGTAAGTCTTGCGAGGGAAGGGGCATGGGTGAGGTAGATCGAGGCCCCATTGGTGAGGGAGGGAGTGGGGTTGGAACTGGGGCAGGGGCAGGAGCTGCACAGCTGGGGTGAAATGGGCAGCGGAGCCATGAGCGCCTCAGCACAGGGGAGCATGGTTTCTGTTGCTGCATACACCCTGGGATGGTGGGGGGTGGGGTGGGGATGGACGGACTGTTCCCCCAGATCTGCGTGCTGTGTGAGGGTGGGCTGTCACTGTGGACTGGGGCCAGGGCTGTACCAGGCTCTTCCTGGTGTTGGGGCTGGGCTGGGACTGCACTCGAGGTGGGTAGCGGTGGCACTGGGAGAGGGACTACGATGAATATTTGTAGCGGCTGCAGCCCCTCCCTCCCCCCAGCACTGCCACTGCCCACCCTGGTTATGCAGCACCTGCCTCTGCCCCTGCCTCACTCCTTCCTTTACTGCTGGGGCC
>NW_017729003.1:20394884-20395397 GCF_001723915.1 Gavialis gangeticus
TTTCGCGGGGCTTTTTTTCCTCCTTTTGTCCCCCCCCCCCTCCCCCCACTTCTTCCCCCACAACAGACTTATCAGCCAGACACTGGTCTCCATGCTGCCTGGCTGCATATCGGAATCAGATTAGTATTGGCTGATATGGCTCATTAAAAATAGGCCATCAGTATTGGGCCAAAATTCTCTATTGGTGCACCCCCAACAATTTATACTTTAACTTCATAAACTCAGAGAAGTAGGGCTGAAAGGGCCATTTAAGCCAACTCAGGGATCAGACCTGCGACCTACTAGCACTATGCTGTAACCAACTGAGCTGAACAGTTGCTTTTTGAACTGTTAGAAATATATCTAGAAAGACTTGGCAGATGAGAAATGCCATTCCTGTCAGCAGTGGCGATGCGCAGGGGGTGCGTGGGTGTGTGTTCTGGCTGGTGCACCCCCTGATGGCAGGTGGGGCAGGCAAGAGCACTGATGCCCTCCCTGAGATTGCCACCTGGGGAGTGCACCAGGAGAAGTGGT
>NW_017729003.1:20395452-20428316 GCF_001723915.1 Gavialis gangeticus
CCCCCCCCCCGGCAGGATTGGCTATGGGGGGATTCCCCCCTCCCCTTTGCTGACTGCCTGCTGGGGGGACAAGTGCTCCCCCTGACTCAAGAGGCACCAGTTGCCCATGCCTGTCAGAGATACTCTGTAAAATTATGAGAAGGTAGGGATCATGGGAGCAGAAGGAGATCAGTTTGTTAGCAAAACACCCTTTTCCATCAGTAACAATTTCTAGTGTCACTACAGCTCTTTGTAATTGGTACCAGTTAACTGTTTGTTTACCATGTTGCTTTTTCAAAATGCCTTGAGGTAGCTAGTGTACACTGTGTATAACTGCTTGTGTGCATGCATCTGAACTTTGACTGTTATACGTAGTTAAACTAGTGCATCACCAGTATCTTTTTATTGGTGCTTTGCATTAAATATTTGTATGGAGCCATCAGAACTGAGGTTTTGTTACCAGTTTTAAGTTCTGTTGCTGCAAATGACAGTTTCTGTAATGTTCCCTAGCTTTATTTCTCTCCTTACATTTTATGGCCAGTAGGGGGAGGTACTGGATACCCCAGTGTTTTGTTTTTACCTCTACTTAACTTGGATTTCAGAACTTGGCTATTATAATGTCCTGTTTACAGGGTTAGAAGTAATCTTGCATCTTAACTCTAATACCTTGTCATAATTTACTTGAGCAGTAAATGTATATGCTGTGATCCAGCCAGTTGACTTCTAAAAATGTTATCCTGTTTTGACTATAGTAAATATGTTTAGGCTTTCATTTTAAAACAGTTGAACAGACAGTCCAGTAGTTATGTAAGTATGGCTCAAAACTGAAGTGTTTAGATGATTAGTTTGTTGGTCAGGTGAAGGGGAAGAAGGAATATAATGGAACTTTAATCAGCAAACATTTGGCTGTTTTAGATACCATCTGTGTTAACTTTTTTTGTGATGGATTTTTTGAATTGCCAGGTAAATGAAACTGAGTTTTAAAGCCTGAAATGCAAATGTATTGGTATTTTTTTTCTCAGACAACAGTACTGTGTGCAAGACTGAGTTTTTATAAGAGATTTGGGTATTGTTATTGAAGTGTGTATAAACTATAGAAGACTTTCAAGTAAAATGCAGATCATCTCATAACTTACATTTTTAATATGTGGTTTATGTGAGGTTTTGTAACAGTAGTATAATCCATACGCATCTTAGTATGCAGCAACAAATTATTAAAAGTCTAATAGAATGTGGAAGTTGTTTGAGCATTGTTTTTAAAAAATACACAAGTACTTGTTTATGATTTTTTTAAAACAAAACTGGCAGGTATGTTTCATTTTGTTTTTCTTTTTTTTACAAAGTTTTGAGTTAGTTCGTAACACTTACGCTTGAAATAGACAACACTATGCACTATAGTTGTAAACAGCACAAATTATGAGATGAAAAAATTGAGGTTAATTTGGGGTGTTCACTATGACCCACTATCCTTGAAATCAATGGCTTAATCTCCTGCTGATTTTAGTGTTTAAGTTCAGCTGTTGTAAACTGTGTCTAATAAGGGACAGCTTTCTAAAACATTGATATCTGCTTAACTGCTGACAAATGTTGTTTCAATTACTGTGCAAAAGCAAGGTTTGCTCAGTTTTTATTAAATTGGGAAAATGAAGAGAACTGTATTTGAGATGAAGGAATTTAATAAAATAGTATAGAAGTATAATGCTTCTTCCTTTGTTTCCTTTTTGCTTCCTCATTTAGATATGAAAAGAAAACCATTCTCTAAATGCCAACCAGTTGAACTGATGAATCATTTTAAACTACTGTGATAGAAAACTTGTAGGTAAATCTAGTACAGAAATATATTTAGTAGTTCTTTCGTATGGCATCAGATACCAACTTGCAAATCTGAGCCACTGTCTGGAATTATTGCTCAATGTGTGGACTCTATCTGCCCTGTCTGGGCCTTTATAAAGATTGCAGCTTTCAGTCAAGGGCTGTGCTGTTTGTTGGACACTGCATTCACACAGGGGGTTGTCCAAGATGTTTATCTAGTGAAATGTTCTTTTAAAGTAGGGTTACCATATTTCCAGCTTTAAAAAAGAGGACACCTGTGGTGGGGGCTAATATGATTGGGGGGGGCAGTGATATGCCTGTGCCTCTGCCCCTCACTTGCAAGGCACAGCCCCCATGTCCCTGCTGATTTAACCCTCAGTCCCCCACCCCCCTAGTGCCCCTCACTCCCAAGCTACAGCCACCCCAGCCCTGCTGGTGCCTCTCACTCCCACTGGAGGGGCAGGCATCTCTCCCATTTCCCTGCCCTGCTGCAACCCTGGTGCCAGCAGGCACCCACCCCACTTGCCTGCACACTCATGTGCCTGCACACCCCCTTCCCCCACAGTCCCCAAGCCCTGGCCTTACGTGCCTGCAACTGCTGGGGCTTGCAAGCAGATGCACGTGATACCCAGACCTCTAATTGTCCTTCCCCTGCTCTCTGCAGCCCCAAGCAGCTCTTTGCTGGGGCAACCTGGGAAATACCAGGAAAACTTCAGTGCTGAGCAGAGGCAGAGCAAAATCCCAGACATTTGTTGATATTTTTTTAAAAAACCTCTTGGACATAAATGGGAGGACCCAAAAAGAGGATGTGTCCAGAAAAATCTGGACGTATGGTAACCCTATTTAAAGCATCCGTATCCAGATCTCAGTCAGTTAAGCTTGACGCACACTTCTCTGTTAGTCATGTCCAATGGGGGACTCATTTGGTGTCGGTATTAAAATACTGTAGGAATAGATCTGACCCTCCCCAGCGGTTGATTTACTCTATTACTGCCTATAGATTTGGCTCAGCATCCCCACTCTTCCAGGAGCTTGTGGACTTCATGTACAAATAGCTTACAATTTTTTAAGCCTCTTAAATCTCCATCTGTTCAGGTCTTCAGTTAACAGTCGATGCAGCAGGTGATTTTTGTCATCTCTTTGTTGTCTTTCCTAATAATGATCTTAGGGTCTGTCTTCTTATATCACTTGCATCAAATGCCTGGGAGTACAGGGTGTACATCTGTGTGTGTGTGTAAGCTGTGCAGTCTGTTATAAGTGTCAGTGTACTGTTAAGTATAGCATTGAGCTTTTTAGTGCAACAACTTCTGGACCACACAGGAGCATAGTATTCTGCTGGGGCATATACCATTGCAAGTGCAGTGGTTCTGAGTGCTGGCTAAACATCTCAAATCAGTTACCTGTGCAGAGACTATATTGAGGGGTATTTGTTTTGTTTGTAATGCATTTATTTATTAACAGAGATTGTTTTGTCTGAAATTTGTTACAATGATAAAATAATATTTTTGTTGTTTGTATCTGGGTTGCTTGGGACTATTGACACACAGTAAATCCAGAGCAGGTTCTTAATTATTCAGTTTCTGCAACAGGTAACCAGGTAGCTGAGCAAAGGTGTATAGTTGCTGCAGTGCTGATGAGTTGTGAGCAGCATCTTGCCATCACCAGCGGTTTTAAAGTGAGTAATAATGGCCTACATTTTTTCCAGGATTTAAAGTAGAGTTGCTAGAAGGTAATGGTTCTGTTTCATGACAACTTAAAAGGCTGCAGCATTTTGTTTTGTTCTATTCTGTCATCAGACATAATGGTCAGGTTTTTTATGTGGGTCTTTATTAGGGCAGAAGTGACCAGGGAGCTCCATGAATCACAGAAATCTCTGTGATGAAAACTTTCTCAAGATTGCTACACCCTGGAATATTCTGGCTTAGAAACATGTTTTGAAGAAAATAGTTTGTTTACTAGAGTAAACCCACCTCAGACAGGCATCTACATGTGCAGGGATGTGGGAGCAGCTCCTGGCAGTAGTCTGCTCCTGACTGTATTTAAAAAAAAGTTTATTTGCAGTCTTGCTTTAATTGTCCAGGTGTGGGGAAGAATTGAAGTCTACCTCCTGTTGAAATGAATATGGTGATAAGTTGAAAAATTGACCAAGTTAAAGCTAACTGTGTTTATAAAATGTTCTTAATGGGAACTTCTCCTTGTATCAAAGTTTCCAGATCCAGGGTAATGGATCCTCATCCTTGAATGTTGCAAAGAAGTAGAATGGAACTCTATCACTGGTTCAGGGAGGAAATCTCATTATTCTGAAGACCTTCTGAATTGGCTGTCTTTGTCCACAAAGCAGGCTGGCATTGCAGAGTTCCCTGCTAGAGTGCAATCATTAAATAAAAGCAAAGGAATAGAAATACTAAGTTTGGCACTTCATAGAGATCCTGGTTTGGCTCTAGGTTTTATTTTGCTGCATCAGCTCTGCTTTGTTGTTCTTCCTTGGCTTGATGAGTTGACCTTTCAGATGTGGTAGACCAACCTCGAAGGAAAATGGGAAGTTAGTTTCTGGAGAGCTTGTTTAATTACTTCTGAAGAGCATGTGGCTATATTTTTCTGTGTTGCTGTGATATCAGAAAACTCCATGAGAATTCATTGAAGTCCTGACTTCATGGCTAAATTTGTGCTGTACTGACTCTTCAGTTCAAAGTGGACTTAAATGGCTAGCCATGGCTAATTGCCACTCTGCAGGGAAACATTTGTGTGGTAGAAAGCTGCCAAAAACATTGCCATAGGGTAGATATATTAATACTAGAGTAGGAATATTTTGGAGTCGGGCTATGGCAGATTAGCTTTGTACCAAACGCAGTTCTCCATTATTAGAAATGTGCCATTGCAGATCAGAGTTATACATTGTGGTCAAGCAGCTCTAAGCATCATGAAGTCAAAATAGCTTCTTGATAAATCCTCTGTATGTACCATATCTGATTTCTGCTCATGTGTGGTGCAGAATTTACACTTAAAACTTTTTCTTTCTTTTCCAGTGAATGTATTCCTATGCCCAGTGGGTATAGATGTATTAGCTTTGATCTTTCATTTCTTTTATCTTGCACATTTTGTAGAGCAGGGGTGTCCAATTTGTAATAGTAGGGGGTTGCACACCCTGTGGGCTGCAGACACTTGGGACATGCTTCAGGGGTGACCCTTATGGGGTTCCACATCCTTTCCACAGGCAGTTTGGGCTCTGCTCCATCCTGAAGATCCTAAACAGCACAGGTCCCTCCCTGCCCCTCACCACCATACTGCCTGCAGAAGTTAAGGTAGAAACTAGAGCCCCTGGCTACCACAGCAGCTGGAGGAATGGGAGGAGTGGTGGCCAGATGAAAGCCCACGGGCGTCATGTTAACGTGTCATGGGCCATCAGTTGGACAACCCTGCTGTAGAGGCTTAGAGTAGATGTGGGGTTTTTTGGGTATTTTTTGTTTCTCTCCTCCCCTTCCCCAAGTATAGACTGGTCAAGGTCAAATTATAGTGACCAGCCCAAGAATAGTTTAATGTACTCTATTTATTTGCATACCACACATACCTTTTTCCACCAAATAAGCCCCCCAGCATTGTGGTGCATGCCTTAAATAAGGAAGCTGTTTTTTCTTCTTTGGAAAAGAAGCAAGCCTGGAGGCACTGTGCTTGCCATGCAGCTGGCAAGGTAGTTGCTGCTTGTGTCTGGCTTTGCATGCTGAAGGGGTGCAGTCCTGTGTTAACAATCTCACAGCCACAGCTATTGGCTGAGCACTGAAGATTATTCCTGAAGCAGCAAGTTAGTAAGTTACTGGTAGTATCTTGATGAGGCTTGTGGTGTAGAAACAATACTTTATTTGCAAGAGCTTCATATAAAGAGTTATTTACAGAACAGCAGTGCAAATCCTGTTCCTACCCTTTCAAGGTCTGGGGCCTAACTTTGTGTGACATAAAGTAAGTCCTGAGAACATAAAATGTCCAGGAAGTGTGGCATCCCAGGAGACCTGGAATTGTAGGGTGGAGCAAATAAGTTTATGAACAAGCTGGGTAAGTGGGGACAGTGTGAGCTGGAAGTTGACAGTGTTGCAGAAGGTAAAGTGGGGAGTATAAGATGAGAGAGAAGATTAGTGATGACAATATGGAATGAGCAAGAGAGCTGATTCAGGACTGAAGATCAAACAAGAAAGGGTGAGGGGAAGTGAAGTGGCAAGCAAAGAGGGCAGTGGGCCATCATCAGTTTGGGAAATAAAGATGCTGTGGATAAAGGTGGGAGTTTGTGAAGGGAAGGATAACCAGATGCCTCAGTATGAGGGAGAGTGAATAGGAGAAAGATGTAGGATGTCTGCCAAAGGATTTGGAAACATCTGAAGCCCCAGGTGGGGTGGAGGATGTTTGCTGGTAGTAGGGCCACTTATGGGTCTTGACTGACTCACAGATTTGGAGCTGACTTGGCTTGGAACATGAAAAATTATCTTAAAAAAAAAAAAAAAAAAAAGAAGAAAGATGGAGGGGGAGGAAATGTAGTAAGAGTTTTGAGGAGGAGAAGTAAGTGGAATGGGTGGTGAAGATGTTGAAGAAGGCCAAATGGAAGAAGATATCCCAGGGTCCCTCCCTTTCCGTTTTTGCATAATGAAGGAAAGCAGCAATGATAGGTTACAATAAGAAAAAAGAACTGTGGGAGGTAGTCCAGGTAGGGAATTCAGGTTTCAGTAACTCATAGGATAATGTTAGTTGTGGTGATTTTTGAGATTGAGCGGACATTTTGGAAGGAAGAGGGGATGGAGTAATGGTGAAGGCAAAGAACAGAAAAGGTAGGAATTGAAGAAGAACATTGTGTTGCAGGAGCTGTTCTTGTAGGTTAAAAAAAAATGAAGCAGGATGCAGAAGATGGGATACAAACTGTCAGAGGACTGAAGGGAGAAGTATATGTTTATTAACTACTGATTTACAAGAGGGGTGTGTGTGTGTGTAAAATGTACACACACACACACACACACACACACACACACACACACACACACACACACACACACACACACACACACACACACACTATAATCAACCTTAAGTGTTGCTTTCAATCTCTCTGCCCATTTGTTATCTTCTAGCTCTCACCACATCTACATGCAGTCTGCTTTTTGATTTCTAGGACTCCTCTTGAAGACTAGTCTTGTCTCCTTTTTTGCTTGTCTATAAATATGAGCA
This sequence comes from Gavialis gangeticus, assembly GCF_001723915.1. Taxonomy (NCBI): domain Eukaryota; kingdom Metazoa; phylum Chordata; order Crocodylia; family Gavialidae; genus Gavialis; species Gavialis gangeticus. The sequence continues at coordinate 20,402,449 of NW_017729003.1, forward strand.
GCAGAGATAGGTGGTTAGGTGCAGAAAGGCAGGAACAGGAAATTATTGCTAGTGAGCTTCCTGAGTTTGCAGCCTCCAGTGCCAGATAAGTTCCAAATATACTGCAGGAAAAGGGAGACTGGGAGGCCAGCTTGATCTCAGATCTTGATGTTCAAGAGTTCTACATCAGGCTGTTCTGCCTCTGGGGGTCAAATGTGAGGTTTTTGCTGCATATAGTTGGTGGATTTGACTTGGGGGTAGTAAAAAGTCTGTTCTTAAATATCAGTATAGAAGCATTGTAATACAAAATGTCTAGACAGAAAATAACTTTATACTCATAAAATGAACTCAAGTTAAAAAAGAGACAAAATTCTGCCAGAAAAGAGCAGTTAAGCTTGCAGTAGCAGTGAGAAGAAATTCTAGTTCCAGAAATCACTCACTGTACTTCTGCAGGGTGTGGCTGAGAGATGGGAGCTGCTAAAGAAATAAAGCCCGTTTCTTTTCAAAGGTTTGTATAATTAGAGTTGTTCTTAAATAATCAGAACGTCAGACATTTTCTCTTTCTGGCAGCATTTGAAAAGTTATTAAGCTTTTATCATAATTCAGGGAAGTGAACTGCATTGATTACACTGGTATATTTTTAAACTATAACTATATTTAAAAACATATTCTTTAATGCATAACAGCATATAAAATAGTTGCACTTTTCAGAGAGATGCTAGTTTGTTTGGGGAATGAGAGATTATTTTATGAGAAGGTGCTCAAAGCTCAGCTTGTTCAGCCTAACAATCTGAAGACAGAAGGAGTGTGATCACACTCTCTAAATATAATCTGGGAAGAAAAGCTGTTTAGGCTAATGGACAACATTGGCACAAGAACAAATGGGTGTAAGCTGGCTGTGAATGAATGTCAGCTGGAAATTAGAATAAGGTTTCCTTATCATTAGAGAAGAGAGGCAATAAAACAGCCTTACAATCAGGGTAGTAATGGCAAGAAACCCAATTGGCTTTAGGATGGAGCATAATCAGTTTATGAAAGGGTTCCATAGTTTAATTCCACGCAATAGCAAGGCACTCTTACTTTGTTCCAAATGATTTTGCTTGATGTCTAAGCAATGATTGTTATATTAATTGTTCTATGGATGAAAAGATGGAGAGAGAGAGAGAGAGAGTGTGTGTGTGTGTGTACACAAATTGGCAATTTCTTTAAATTACTGCAAATTTACTATGTTGTAAGCTTGATTCACTGGTTGGTGTTTGTTTCTCTTAAGTCATGGGGTTTTTTTGTGTCAAACACAGCTATATTTGATACTTTTACCAAATTAAATGCCAGAGAAGGTTTCTTCTACTGCTGCCTGGGGTTCCTAGGAGTGTCATCTATTTATTTCATGGTACCCAAATATAAATTTTATAACTTATATAAATTCTGCAGTTAAATTATTTATTTCAAAATGTGATTGTGTATATTTATATCTGTACATATTAATTTTTTTTGTCTTGTGGTTTCATTTTTCCAGGTATATGTGGAATTTGATGACCTTGAATGGGAAAAACGTGAGTGGGTTAAAGTGTATGAAGATTTTGCAACCTTCTTGGTGGAATACCAGCTGGTCTGGGCAAAAAGAAAGGACCCAAGCCAGACTCAGGGATCAAAGATCAAACAAATTCAATGGCCTGCATTGGTAAGACATTTGAATAGTAGCATTTATCAAGCTGTTTTAACCTGTATAACAGAACGCTACTAGGAAGTTGTCTTATTTCACTTCAGTTACTTTGAAGTTGGTGGTTGATTCCCCCCCCCCCCCAACTCTTTTTTCAGTTTTGAGGTTCATCAAGCCCATGTTGAAAGGGTTAGCAGCATGTTGTAGTCCTACATGGAGGATTGGAGTTCTTAGGTAAAAACTTGTACTCCAGACTTTGTGACCCAAGTGGGATTGGGAGAGACTGTCATTTTCCTCAGGGAGGTAGCAGCAGAGCTAGGAATTTGCATAAAAGTCTATAGCTCTGGTCTCCAAACTTCTGAAAGTGAAGATCACTTTTTGAATGAAGTAAAGGGCAATCCAGAATCTACTGCACTCTTCTCTGCCCCCCTCCCCCCCCACCCCCCACAGACTGACCTGCAGATCGAGGCCTCTGCAGTAAGGGAGCGAGTGGGGCAGGGGCAGGGTGAGTGGGGCCCAGGCCAGTCTGGGGGAGGGTTGGAGCCCAGGTGGCCTGTCCAGGCACGCAGGGGGGCTCCTGCCACTGCATGCACCCTGATGAAGGCCCGGGAGGGCACATGCCCCACCTCGATCTTTGTACAGGGCAAGGAAGCTGCTGTTGTGCACTGGGCTTTGCACAAAGCCTCAGGGCGCGAAGCCCAGCACGCAGCGGCAGCCGCCTCGCCCTGGACACAGATCGGGGAGGGGGGGGCATGTGCCCCCCGGTCTGTGCTGGGGTGCATGTAGTGGCGGGGGGGCCCCCCCCCCCCCCCCCCCCCCCCCCCCCCCCGGCCCCCCCCCCGGTGGGGGGGGGGGGGGGCATGTGCCCCCCGGTCTGTGCTGGGGTGCATGTAGTGGCGGGAGCCCCCCCCCCCCGACAAGCTGCCCAGGCTCTGACCTTCCTTCAGCCCAGCCAGAGTCCCGGTGGTAGGGGGCATGGAGCGGGATTGTCCCACTCACCCAGCCCAGCTCCAGCAGCAGGGGGCACAGCTCAGCCCACCTATGTGTATCCTGCTGCTCCTGGATTGTGTCCTGCCGCTCACTATTGTGGAGCCTCTGATGATCAATTTCAGTCTTGGGGGGGTTAGCTCCCCACAGACTGAGATCAGCTGTCCGGGGCTCCTCGATTGACCGGCTGGTCACTATTGGTCTAGAGAGATAGTGAATGCAAAGTTTCAATGTACAGGCAACTCCCGCTTAACGCGGTTTCAGTTAGCGCTATTTTGCTATAGCACACATTTAGAATTGATACCCGATTCCGCTGAGCACTCAGCCAGCTTCACTGTAGCGCTCAGTGGAATTGGAGTTTTGGCAGGCAGGCAGGCAGGAAAAAGTGGCGGTGATGGCAGCAAGTGGTAGTGAGTGGGTGGGCAGGCATGAGGGCCCAGGGCGGGATGGCAGAAGCACAGGCCCAGGCTGGCACATGGTGCCAGAGCAGGCTGGGGGTAAAGACAAGTGGCTGCAAAAGAAGGGAGGAGCGCAGGACCCAAGCCACTGGTTGGGGCGAGGGGCCTGCACCCAAGGTGGGGGGAAGGATCATGGGGCCTGCGCTGGTGTGGGGCCCATGCCTGGGCCAGTGGAAGTCTGCACCCAGATCAGGGTGGCAGGAGCACCGGTGCCTGGGCTGGAGCAGGCAGGGGGGTTGAGAGAAACAGTGGCGACAAAGACAAGTAGCGCGAGGCCTGCGCCAGTGCCTGGTGGCGGGGGCCGGTGCTCAGAGTGGGGCGGCAGTAGTGCCAGTGCCCAGGCTGGCTAGTGGGGCCAGAGGGGCCAGCAGGCAGGTGAGGGGGGTGGGGAGAAGTGGCAGAAGTGAGAAGCAGCAAGGGGGAGCTGGGTATGAGCATAGGACCCATGCTAGTGCCCAGGGCCAGGACTGGCAGGGGTCCAGAGCAGGGCAGCTGGAGCGCAGGCCTGGGCTGGTACGTGGGGCTGGAGCACTGGCAGGTGGGGAGAGGCAGTGGCAGGCAGTAACCAATTAATCTCTATTTACATTCATTTCTATGGGGAAATGAGTTTTGCTTAGCATGGTTTTGCTTAGAACTCGGTTTTTCTGGAACCAATTAAGAGCACTAATCTGGGGTCGCCTGTATTCATCCTCACGCCTCTGCCTCTGGAATGATGCCTAGATGCTGAAGCAGCTGAGAAACTAAGAGAAATATTCTGCCTGTTTAGTAGGAAACTACAGTTTTGCTGACAGACCCTCAGAGTTTATCAGATTCTGATGAGATCATCTGCAAAGGAATAGACTTTGATCCATTTCTTCCTGCAGAAGACTTCAACTAGCAAATACAAAAGGAGAACTGCAACAAATGTGTCAATGTTATGAAGTCATGTAGATGCTTGTTCAGTCCTGATTGATTTCAGTGTCTTCAGCTGGAGGGTTTTTTTGGCTATTGAAAATTTAGTTTTGACTTGTCTTGATAAAGCTATGGTTTTCTTTTTTTCTGGTTTTGGCCATAATCTTGTATATCTAGTTACTCAGACTTGTCCCCTCGTGCATTTCTCCACAATAGATGTCCTGAGTTGTCTTTTTTGATTTAGTTTTCTGACTGTAGTGTTCACTGGACCAAAAGAGTGTTCAGCTGAGCACGTTCTGGAAAATGTCATTTGTGAAAGTGGCACAGGAATTGTTCAGGATGGACTGGTTGGTCTGGTTCTTTGTTCAGGCTAAGATGGCTCAAGGTTACAAAAAAAAAAATGACAATGAGGCTCTGAGTGCAGGGTTGTCCTGCTGCTGCTGCTGCAGCAGCTTTGAGAGAATTCTATTTCTCAACAAAACAGGCCATTGAATGGAACCTGTACTTCTTCAGGCATTAGGTTTTTTGGAAAAACTGGATGTTTCTTTGGGTGAAACAAGTTTCCATTTCTTTGTTAGAATACATACCTTCTTAATATGTCTCTGAGTGCTTGCATTTACAGTAAACTCTGGCTGATTTGCCACTTTAAGGAGAATGCAGATAATGGCATGTTATTGAATGGCAGGGTGGGGGGATGGGAGTGAAGTAATGCTGCTGGGGAATCGGAACAAAGCTAGTTTAAGCAACAGTGGCATATTAACTAGAGTTTGCTGTATTCAGCGTCCTCACAGCTCTGAACACATCCATCTTGCTGTGTATTTACTTGAATCTAAGGCTAGCCCCCACCCCCAACATAGGGGAGGAAAGGTAGCTGCTGCAATTCTAGTCCTAATGTAGGCTCGGGGCTAGAGTCAGAGCTCCAGCAGACTCCTGCCCTCTTCATGCCCCCCCCCCAGCCCTGCTTGCCCTCTGCAGCTTGTGCCCCTTCCCCCTTACTGTCAGATGCCCCTCAGCTGCGGCTTGGGCCATGGAGCTTGTGGAAGTGGTGTCCCGTGCCTGGCCAATCAGCAGCACTGATACTGCCACATGGCCAGCAGGGACTGCACTTCTACATGCTGTAGTGCTATGTTCCAGGAGGGAACAGACCCTGAGCAGCTTTCGACAACAAGGGGAGGGGAGGGGAAGAGGCAAAGACTGGGGTGTGGGGGAAAAGGGCAGAAATTTTTGGGGAAGGGGCAGAGGCTATGGGGAGCTAGGGAGTAGGGGGTGCCAGTGGCAGGGCAGACAGACAGGCTGCAAGGGGAAGAAGTAGGGAGGGCAGAGGGCAAGGGGGCCATTTGATCCCTCCGCAAGCCTTATGACCCACTCCCACTTTCCCTGTTGTAGTAGTGAGGGGCGGGGGCACAAATTTAACAAAACCCTCCAATAATTGGATTCTATACTGGAAAATTATAAAAATTATAAATTTTTTTTATATATAGAATCTAATTATCGGGGTGTCGACTTAATATTGGAGTAAATGGAATATTTTGCTTTCATTCTATCCCAAGTACTTTAAGGAGCTTCCCTGTCCTTTTATGGGACTTTACAAGGCTATTTCTCTTTGAACTCTGCCTTTGATTTGAGGGTGGGATGGAAACATTCATGGTGATTTCCTTCATCATGTATGCAGACCTGATTCTGAAGGGAGCAGATGCTTAGAATTCAATCCCAGACTCAGGCTTGTTGGGAGCGACTGCTTCATGCAGTGGGTGATATAATGACTTGTTTTAATCCATTGTTGTTATAGTACCAATGGCAAGTGTGTCTGCAGCCTATCCCAAGGTTGCCATTTGCTCAAGCTAAGCAGGCTACTACTACCTGCTCCCCTGCTATATTGTAGTGAGGTGCAGCAATAGCATGGTCTTGCACGCTGATATAAGAGTAATATAAATTATGTCAATGAGAATGTTTAAGATATTGGGTGAGTTAAGGAAGAGGTTTAGGGGACAAACTTTTTGTTCTTCTTAGCACACCTTTTCACCCATGATACTAGGAAAGAGTGCCTCTCCAATAATAATTCTGGTTAAGGAACTAAAACAGTGGGTGCTACTCTTTCTGGCATGCATACCACGAGCTAAGCCCCACTTGCTCCTTGAGTGTCACTCCAATCCCCATTCCGTAGAGGCTGTATGGGCCACTTGTGATGCATGTGCTCTGGGTTGGCCAGCACTGTTCTAAAGAGTTCACTAAATGGGCCAGATCTTCTATTCAGACCCTTTTTAAATCCGGATTTGAAGGACTCGCATGATCAGGGGACAGCAGGGCAGGCCCTATGAGGAGAGGCTATGGGACCTGAACCTGTTCAGCCTCCAAAAGAAAAGGCTGAGGGGGGATCTTGTGGCCTGTTATAAACTAGTCAGGGGGGATCAGCAGGCACTGGGGGAGTCACTGTTCCCCCGAGTACCACCAGGAGTGACCAGGAATAACGGTCACAAGCTGGCAGAGGGTAGGTTTAGGTTAGATATCAGGAGGCGCTACTTCACGGTCAGGGTGGCTAGGGTCTGGAACCAACTTCCAAGAGAAGTGGTGGTGCAGGCTCCTACCCTGGGGGTTTTTAAGAGGAGGTTAGATGTACACCTTGCTGGGGTCGTTTGACCCCAGTACTCTTTCCTGCCATGGCAGGGGGTCGGACTAAATGATCTGCTCAGGTCCCTTCCGACCCTAGAAACTATGAAACTATGACTTTGTTAGAGAAATTTATAAATTTAGATTGAGTGCCACCATTACAAACAAAAACTTTTTGTCTGTCACTTGCGTAGCTTTGAAGGAAAAGAACTTGTGGCTTGTAATCACCTAGCCGTAAGTCAGGAGTGAGAAGGGAAACATCCAGCAGAATGTTTGTGGACATTGGGTCAAGAAAAATGTTCATTTTGCTTATATACTTAGCTTCCTCTTTTGATAACTTGTCAACACCCTTATGCAGTAGAACAGAAGCCTGACATGAGACCAGAGTAGGGCCTGCTGCCCATATCTTAATGCAGACAAAACAGTAAAGTTAGGATTGGGAAAACAGTGGGAAGATGAGAGTGAAATTTTTATAAATAAAGGAATGTCAGTCCTTCTGTAAATAAAACTCTGATCTGGGATTGCTACATTCAGTGCTATGTCTGAATGACCTAATTAGTTATAAGTGCAGCTTTTTTCTGAATCACTTTCTCTCATACATTTAAAACACTGCAGAGTCAAATACCCTAATGTTAAATACCAGAAGTAAGACTGCCCGTACAATTTTAGTTTAGTTCCCTACAGGCTTGTGCATTATTGTATAATCTTTAAAAACATTGTATGCATTTCTTTTAGGACCCTGTCCTATTTGTATTAGTGATTCATCATCTCGTTTATTTACTCTTAATCAGTATGGTCTCATTCCTTATTTGCTGCACACCACTGAACCCTAGCTCTGAAGATGGAATTATTCATTTCCTCACACTCCACACTGTAGTATCTGAGTATTTTACAAGTACTAGTGAATTTATTTTCATAACACCCCTAAGAAATGTGGATTCTAGCTTCATTTCACAGTTGAGGGTTCTCTGAAGTATACTTAGTCAAAGATTTCTTTTATTTTTGAATAGTCCGTTTGTGAACATATAGAACCTGATATGTAATTAATAGGTTCAAAACAAGTTCTGTTGACTTCAGTTGCAGGTGTGAATGCTCAGTGCTTCCGTAAATCAAAATGCAGGAGCTCAAATCAGGCTCCCAGAAAATGAGGAATAAACCCTTAGCGGCCAACCTATTATCACATGGAGACCACTTGGCAAAAGTAAGCATAGACTCTGTCCAGGGTAGGATTCATATATTTCATCATAAGACCATCTCATTCAGTAAATAACTTCCAACTTTTGTAGTAAATGAGGCAGGGCTCCTTCATTCACTACATAGCCCTCATTGATTCCCAGAATATTTCCCAGTCTGTGCATGGAAGAATCAGAAAACACTTTCAAAGGGAAATAGCCATTATTTACACAAGTACTTATGTTGCCTTTTCTATAAATGCTCATAGGAGTGAGATTTTTTTTTTCCAGCATCTAGCCCGTAAATAGTTTTACTACTTTAAAAAAAAGGGTGTAAGTAGCCTTGATTCTATCACTTCTAAACAGTTTGTGCTTTACTTTGCAACCTTAACTTTTTTGAGATTATTTTGTGTAGTTTCCTAAGGTGTGTTTTTGTTTTGTTTTTTAAGCACTGAAAACACATTGTCATGTGGCATCATTTTTACTCAGTGAGTTGTCAGCAGGGTTATCAGCAGTAACTGATAACAATAAATTATTACTATTAAATCATTTGTGTTGCTATAGCACTTAAGTTCTGAACATGAACCAGGAACCCATTGTGCTAAATAAGCAAACAGAAAATAAAAAGTCTCTACATGAGAGAGCTTATAATTTAAGTATGAGATAAAAGACCCTCAATGGAGACAGGCAAATGAGAAAAGCACATGGAAACATTGAGAGTGTTGATCAGCATGACAGGCAATGGTGCTAGCACACGAGTCTTTTGTATCAGGTAAAAAGAGGATAATGAAACAACTCTGTAGATTCTGAAGGGGAGTGTGACAAGCGTAAAAGTGCATATCTGAAAATGTAGTAAGTGGTAGACGGAGGCAAGAGTTGATTATAACACAGGTGGATAGGTAGAACGGAAACTGGCTATGAAGGGCCTTGAAGTTAAGTGAAGCAGCTTATAATTGATGCAATAGGAAATGAAGAGCTAATGGAAGAATTCTAAAGAGTGAACTGGTCTTAGAAGTTAGGCAAATGTTCTCTCTAGCAATATATTGTGAATATGTATGATGAAGTTTGCATTTGTCTGGGTTACAGGAAAAGAAGTTGTGGTAATTGAGTTGCAAGATGAAAGATGAAGTTGTGTGTGAATTGATAAGTACCATTGTATGTTAAAGATATTAAGATGAAAGACTGCAGCTTCAGACAATTTAGATGTGGAGACACTGGAGGTAAGAGTTAAAGGTGATGCTCAGTTGATGTTGTTGAGTGGTAGGGAGGTGGGTGGGTGAGGGGGATGACAAATTAAGTGTTTGGTCACAGCCGTGTTTTGTTGGAGGTGATGAGTAGACATCTATGAGAAGTTAGAGAGATGGACTAAGATTTTATTTTAAACAGGAGGAAGTAGATCTATGGTTTGTCAGCATAGAAGTAGTAATTGAACTTGTATTTGCAGATGAAATTACTTGGATATAAGGTGGGGGGGGAGTGGGGAAATGAAAGGAAGAAAAGCACTCAAATCCTCAGAGAAATTTGGAGGGGAGATATGGAAGATGTTCTGATGGAACAAATGGAGAAGTCAAGCAACCACTAGGAGATAGCAATGTCATGGAAGCTTAGGAAGGACAAGATTTTAAGCAGCAGCATAGTTAATTGTGTTGAATGGTGGCTGACAGAATGAGGACTGAGTACTGTTTTTTGTTTCTGTTAAGAGGTCATTAAACTACAGTTTTAGTAGAAGGCCAGGTATGGAAGCTGGATTGAGGCTCTAGAATCAAAACAGAAGAAAGGAATTTCAGACAACTATTGTGGATGGAATAGATAGTTATCTTGGAAATACAAGAATGATGGAAGATGGTTACAAGTCAAAAGCCAAATATGGTCAAGTGTGATTTTTCAGGTGGGTAGGGTGAAGCAGGTTTGCACTAAGGAAAGAGCCAAGAGAAAGTAAGAAATGTACTAGTTGGAAAAAAGAGAGAGAGAGATCTGTGGTCACTGGGAAAATTAAAAGGGTTGAAGGGAAGAATAGATGAGCTTTTTGGTGCCTCTGACTAGAGGTGGGAAGGGGAGAGAGATATTTCTACCTCCTCTCTCATATTACTCCCCCCCCACCACCACTATCCCCCAATCCAAATGTCTCTTGGCAGAAAGTAGTGAGATTCTGAAAGAATGAGGTGGCTTCAAGAGGAGAAAAGGGTTTTGGGTGAGTTTAAGGTGGTGAAAATGTAGTTGGGATTGAGCAATAAGAATTCAGTTAAATTGGAGAAGTAGTTTAGTTGGGAAGGATAGCAGAACTGAAGGAGGAATTCATAGTGGAAAAAGTTTACCAGTTCTACTAGTATAGATCAGACCAACACTGGAGGAAGGTGGGCATTTTTTGCCATTTCACAGATATTTGCTGACAACAGAGGAATGGTGAACTCCAGGAATCTTGGGTTCCATTCCCAGGTCTGAAGGTTAGTATGCACTACTGGGTACAGTTTTCTACCAATCCGCTTCAATCTGTCACTGTTCTCTTACTGTCATTTAGCCCATCCATCTCAATTCCTCAGACTTCTCATTCCAGTCCTGATAACATTATCCACTAAATCCTACTTTCCTTTTATTTCTTGTTGTTGTTTCTTCAGCCAGCCAATCCTAATTCTCAGCTACTCATCCAACTTATTTTTGCTTTTTTTTCTTTTCCCTTTCCCCTACTCCCCACCTACCCTGATGAAGCCTTCAGTTCTTATTTCCTGGGCTCATCATCTAGTATGCTTCTCCCTTTTGCTTGCTTGGCTCCTTATCAGGGTCTTTCTTTGACAAGTGAGATCCAGTTCTCCTGAATCTCAGTCCAAGATACTTTAACTTCCACCTCCATCTTTTCATTTACCTATTGTTTCTCAGCCCCAGTTACTTAGCCAGTCTGCCTCTGACTAATGGTCCCATTTTCTGTCTTCTCCTTAATCCAAACTTCCCCCACAACTTGCAGTGGTTTGGCTGTTGTCTCATCTGCAGCCTCTTCCATGCTTCTTAGAAGTTTCCCCGTTTTCTGATCAGGTGCCTGACCAAACAGTCCATGACTACCCAAAAGCTCAGTTGTAGGGAAGTCTTACTTGGTCCCAGACTCAAGAATTACAAGTCTAGAATAAACACACACAGGGAATTTAACAGCAAAACTTCAAGTCTTTGAGTAAGCACAAATCTGACTTATATTTTTCCAGAGGTTTATAACTTTGTTTATGGCAGGGGGGTTGTTTTATTTTTGCTTTTTTTGTTTTTATTTTTCAAAAAGATTGCAAAAGGTACATCTCTGCTAGGAAGACCAAGCCCTACCAAATTCCATGTCTCCAAAGTGTGGTAGTGCTAAATCTTTAAAGAAAAAAATGGGGCCTTTAAAAGAAAGGATTGCCAGAATTTAATATGGGCATAATACATTTTTTTCCTCTGATCTCATTCTTGGAAATGACATACTACTTTTAGCTGAATTTTTTCTGTGTAGCTCAAGGTAGATATCCAATATGGAAAAGTTATGCCCAAACAGTTTTTTGGCAAAGGTCGTGTAAGCAATTAAAAATGAGGACTTGTATGAAGTGTTGGACAAGCTTAGTAATAGGTGGTGCTTACCATTCCTTTGTCACCAAAAGATTGGATTATATAATGTGTTCTGTATTGGGTTATCTGTTAGTATAATTTTGAACTTGAAGCATTTATAGAAAGAAGTAACAGTTTTGAACATTTAAACTATGTGGGATGGAGAATTAGCTAGATGTCAGTGTGTTGGGTTAATATTTTTTTTTACTAGATGTTGTTTTGTGAAATGCTGAGAGCTTGGAAATATACATGGAAGTAAAGTAATATTGCTTTTCAAGTTTGGCTGTAAATGAATTAGAGTTCAAGTATTCAGGAAATAAAGAATGTAGAACATTCTGTAAGATCTGATTCGCATAGTTCAGAAGAAATCCATGGGCTTTAATATTCTGTCAGGATAGATATTCTGAAGTCAGAAAACAAACAGAATGTTTAATTTTATTCAAAGGAGAATTGTTTTTCACTTTTTTTTCATTTTTCCAAATTAAAATGACTTCTATCCACATTAAAGAGTTTGCATTGCAAATTAAATTGGCCAATTATGTACAAATTCTCTAATTCACTTTGAAGGTGGATTAAGTTAATTGCAAATTGAGTTAGTATGGACTCATTTTTATACTAATAGTGGCAGTCCTCCAGCTTCTATTGCAAGCTGCTTTGCATGACCCTGTCATCAGAATCAGCCTGTCTGTTTATTTGCGCCCCCTCCCCTCATTACTTTAGGATTCCATTTGCTGGATGTCACTTTCTGTTTGTGTGTATTGCACAGGCAGGATTTGGTCCATTTGCAGTTAGTCCATCTGCAGTAGCAGACCTTAGCAGTGTAGAACTTTTAAAGCCATGCTATACCACACCTCATTCAGAGATCCTGGGTCTCTGGGGGGAGGGGAATCCCTGCAATAAATGGGCAAGTGAAGCCATCACTAGACAAATGGCCAACAAGGGTGACTTATACTCCAACAAAAGCAAGGACCTCAGGTATATAAGAAAGCCAAGTACAAAAAGATCATCAAACATGTTCTGTCACTTCTTATGGTGAAGAGTGGAACTGGACGCTACTTTATCCTGGACACTTGAACCTGATTTATGATGAACATGCTAGAAGCAGTTAAAGAGACAGTGGACCTTCTGGCCACCTAGAAACCTGAGGAACCAGGAGGTCTTCCAGATGTCCAGGATCTCTTCCTTATAAAAGGATATGAGACAGAGACCCTAAAGCCACCCACTGAAAAGCCATACAGCCTTGGAGATGAAACATCAACTAGTAAGTATCTTTTATTCTATATTGAAATTTTAGTAGTAATACAAATTATGAAATGCAGTTAGGGTATGCTCTAGAACCTATGCAACCATTTGGTCAGAAATAAACTTAGGAGTCTCCAAGCTTTTAGCTCTGTAGTCCTCCAGCCCCACATGGAGAGCATTTGGTTCCACATACTGGGGAGGGTAGGAGGTGGTAGTATTTGTCTGTAAAGTATATTGCTGTCCCAAGAACAGAGTTTGCTGGCCCTGGCCAAGGCGGCATTTACTTTAAATTCTTCTTCTTGTCTCTTTCCTTGTCCCAGGTGACTAATGTGAAATCCCCTGCTCTGGTCATATTCTGCAAGTGCCCACTTCCTTCCATTATAGAAACACAAATAATAAAAGCTTATAAAAGAAATGTTTCTTGAAATGCAACTTTCATTTAAAAAATCCTAGCAAAACTAGTTCACCTTTGATAATTGCCTTTTTATGAATTAAAGTTCAGTTATAGATCTTTTAGCTTAGTGAGAGATTTCACATTTTTGCAATTCATTGACCACAAAGTTTCTGAACAATTATTTTGGAACTGTTTTGTTGTGCGCTTTCTATATATCTTCTGGGGAAATCAATTAAAATGTAAAACAAAGATATTCTGTTTTTGATGCATGTTGTGTGGCCCAGCAACTTTATTCATTCTTACATATGTTGTAAGGTCTTCTAGTTCTGTGGCACTCTGGGAGACATTCAAGTGATGAATATCATTGCATAACATGTGAGTTTGCCCTTCTGCTTTTTTTTTTTTTTAAACAAGTCCCTTCTTTTCTTCCCAGTTACTGCATTTCACAGTGTAAGTTGAGTTTTGAAGCCAAATTTTTAACTCTTGATATTCAACCATGTAGCATCCCTTGCAAGTGGTGCTGCCTGGACTCCTGATTGCTCCGTGTGAGCTGGGGCAGTACCCAGCCCACTGGCATCCTGCCTGGCTGGCCCTGGGGGGTACCACTGCCACGAAGGGAAGACCAGGCCCCCGTGCAGCTCAGGGGCTGCTCAGCTTGCCAGTAGCTCGCCCCCCCAGCCCCAGGCCAGGCAGGGAGGTTCCACAACGGGAAGGATTGGGCCCTTTGCCACGTCTGCTTGAAAGCAGGCTTCTGCAGCTGGCAGTTCATCTGGTGCTGTCCAGGAAGCACGGGGTGTTGGGCAGGGGTGGGGGGAGGCTAGAGGTGTCAGGCAGGGCCTGATGAAAGCAGAAGTAGCAAGGGCCTGATCCTGCTTTTGGCAAATCCTCCCTGCCTGCCCTGTGGTCGGGGGCTGAGCTGCTGGCTGCCTGGGCAGTCCCTGAACTGGGGGGGCCCAGTCCTTTCCTCTGCAGTGGTGGCACCCCCAGGACCAGCCAGGTGGGTTACCAGCAGGCCATGGACTGCCTGAGCTTCCAGGAGCCTGATCTGATGTTCTGGGAACCCACCTGCATGCCACCTCTCCCACAAGCCTGCCCGGGCTTCCAGCGCCTCACACACTGAGGCAGGGTTGACTTATACAATAGATCTACAAAAATCCTAACTTTTTTGTACACAAATATGGAGTAAACTTGTACACTCTGTCAACCTATACAGTGTAAAATATGGTACCTAGGTCAGCATAGCATCCTCCGAATAAAGGACCACCTGCAGGGAGTTGTAATTACTAACCAGCCTTCTTGCACCGAACCACTTCCCTGAATTTTTGCTTCCGTTTCCCTGAGTACCACTGTATCACATGGAGTAACAGCAAATCACTAGACCTTGCTGTTCCTCTGACCACAGAAGAATAACATTAATTGTAACAAAGTTTCTAGGCATGGGTGAAATAACATGAAACAAGGCTTATAATCTTCATGGTATCCCAAGACTGGGAAGGAAGTGAGGGTGGCATTTCAGATTTGATTTAAAGAAGTATGCTGTGGCTGCCATACAGCCTGAACAAAAAATAATAACTGCTTGTTAATTTTTCTCCACTCCTACAGTTCCTGCACCTGAAGCACTGTGACTCTTGGGTGAAACCATTATCCAGGGCCTAACACCTGTGTTCTCAGGGGTGGGGAAAAGAAACACTGGATGAGCAAGACAGTTCAGAGAGCAGCCAGCCCCTCTGAAGAGATCAAAGGCAACCAAATACCAGACTTGGGAAGGAAAGGAGAAAGACACAGCTAAACAGAGTTGACCCAACAGAACCTTGCAGTGACCTGGGTGATCACTGATTTGACTTTAAAATATTATGGAAAAGGATGCATATGTGCAGAAGCAAGTCGTGGAGGTGACGCATTGTTTTTCTGGAGGGCATGCCACTGGAACATTTCCAAAGAGCACAGCAGCCTTGAGAAATGTCCCAGATGTATTTTTGAGTTGGAGAACATTGTTTACTGAGAGTTACAGGTCTCTCTGCAGAGCCTTCTGATGGCAAACGTCCCACCCCCCCCGACCCCCACATACCCCAGCAGAGCAAGAAGAGCAAATTGTGGCAACCCATTATTGGCTGCTTAAACCCAAATGAGGGCTTTCCCCCAAGACATTTAACACATCAAGGGAGAAAAGCCAAGAAGAAAAATGGATGCATGCTCAGCTGTTAGCATGACAGCTCAAGGATGTGCTGTTAACCCTTGCACTCTCCATAGAATATATACCACAGCATTGTTTGTTCTAAAGCTTCCCTTGTTTCATGGTGTTGGTGAATATTAGCAGTCTTAAATAGTTCTGTTTACTTAAATTTTTATTTGCGTTATTTTTCAATAAAGATTATTTTTGCAAAAAAAAAAAGACTTGTTTCACAAAGGTACATTTCCAGCTATAAATACACCACCCTTCTAATGCTGCTCAAAGCATTTTAAAATTGAGAAATTCCATTCTGCTGTAAATCTATATGTACATGCTAATGATTAGGCTAGAATTTTCTAGTGTAAGTCTGTCATGTCATACTAAAATTTTGCAGTTTCTAGTGATCACCCAGTTTTGCAATACAGTCATGTCCCAAATTGAAATATGGTGGTGTGTGAATGAAGCTGCTTGATCCTCCACACAATGAAAGAAAAGTCCCCGAGTGCATAGAGCTCCACATCAGGACAGTGTTCCATGGGATACCCATTAGATCACTATGCACTTACTCCAGATAAAGTTTGTGCTGTAACCTCTCTCATTGTTACTCTTGTATGTTTCTTCTGATTAGTTCCATAAGTAGCTTACATTCAACTTTATGCGTACCAGCCACAGCGTTTTCCCTAAGGTAAAATGCTTCAGGCATTCATGCGTCTTCCAGGCAACACCTTCCAGGTTGAAGTGATTTTACCCTAAGGCTACTTTATGTAAAAGTTCCATCACTTACAGGGTATTTAGAGTCCAAAATAAACATGAAAAAATTTGAACTCTTCTAGCCCTTCTAGGCTCAATCCTTGACATACTTTTTAGCTCTCAGGCTGTGTCTGGGCTTGGGCCAGTGTAAGTTAGTCATGGGGGGGCCCAGACAAAGTAGTTATCCTCTGCAAAGCCTATTTTCTGCTGGTATATTCTGATAGGAAGCCGTCTTCCTCAGTCCTGGATACAAAACCAGGTGGACTTTTAACTCCTCATTCAATGACTGAAACCTGTCTCTAGGTGTTGTTAGGTAACGCTGAATAGCTTCTGCATACTTAATAACTTTTTTGACTTATAGGTAGAGGGGGGGAAGTCTGTCTGTAAGAATTTTGTTATCTTGCAGTGGCAATGCTCCTTCAGAGGGGTTGAAACCGGAAGAGAGAGATGAAAGAGCTGGTTCCTCCTGACTAGGTGGTGCTAAACTCAGTAACAGAAGTGACAGCAAGGGTGGGGTGGGAGTAGAGAAATAACTAGTCCTCCGAGCCTGGTGCATTGGGGTTTGATGCTGGTAAAAATCAAGAAAGAAAGGTAAGTTGACGGGGCAACTCATCTCTACAGTCCTGCTCTCAACACCACTGAGCTGTGGCACTGTGGGATCCAAGAGAATGAAGTCTGTCTTCATGAGTTGTGTAGTAGATGTTGGAAAGCAGCTACTACTTTAGGCTACAGGGCTCAGTGATAAGGTGACAGAAGCTCATAAATCGCTGCTACTGCAGAGGGACAAGAAAAATGTATTAACTTGGCTATTCAGTTGAACATAAGCTCCCTTGTCTTCTCAGCCTCTGTGTCTCTCCCTTTTGGCTTTTTTGATGATTGTGGAGCTGCAGACCTGATTCTAGTAAAGATTGCAGTGAGTTGCAAGGTGGATGAAGGTATCTTGTGAACTGATCTGGCATATAGGCCATAATTCTGAAATGGACTCATGTATTTCAGTTTTAAAGAGGCTTAATTAAAATAGTTTTAGATGTTTTCTGCAAAAGGTAAAGAAATCCTTTATCCAGATACTCTTCAAGAGTTAATACAATTAGTCATAATGCCCATAATCTCCCCCACCTACTCCTGTTTTCCTTGCAGCTATTCAAGGAACCTCTCCAGAAGCACTGGAAAGGAATGACTGTTAGGTTAATTAGCATTAGCTTTGATGGACCAAGCAAGGAAATGAGCTGATGTGAAAAGTGTCTTTGGCTACTCATATCAGTGGTATATTTCTAGAATAGCATTAATCATTTCTCTTTTACCATGTCTTTGGTCCTGTTGTGTCATTCTGTACTGGCAGTGTTCTGTATTTGGGAAAAGTATTTAAAACTGAATGATTTAAAGGTTTACCATCCCCAAGCAGAAGCCACTTATGCTAGCAGACGTTGCAAGATTTCAGTTACGCTAGAATATAAATCAAAATAGGATAACATAATGTAACAAAAGACTGTCTTGGACTCCTACATTCCTTTTCTGAGTGATGTTCATGGCTTCACAAGTGAGTTTTTAGGGTGTGTGGATAATAAATAATTCCTTGTACCTTTCTCTTTGTCCTCTGTGCTAATTTCTGATAGGATCCACAGAAAAGGTAGAACCCTTCCTGGTAGCTTTAGGTCTGCTCTTGGAAGTTTCAAAGGTCATTCTGATAAACCTTCTCTTTTGAAAGTCGTTGCCCATCTTGACTTGTTGGGTGGGAGGTGGGGGCATATAACTAGATTCCAATGGTGTTATTTACCTCAGATTTTAATTCATAGTAAAGTTGCTCTGTGGCAAGGAGTAGTGATATGACTAGCTCTGCCAAGCTTGCTGTCTGTAATAGCCCCTATGGTGATACCTGGGTATTGGGTAGGGGACAATTTGCATTGGCCAAACTTCTACCTTGAGATCAAGTTGATTGGGAAGCAGACACGCAGAGTATGCTAGTGTAATTTATACTGATTTGCAGTTATTACTCATTTTCTGAGGAGTGAATGTCCCCAGAGTCAACTGACTTAAACTAACGTGAAGCTGTGTATTGTTATATCTGCTCCTCTAGTACAGGGATTTTCAACAAGTGTATCCCTTCTGTCTCAGAGTTTCAGCTCATGTATCCCTTTTATATTTTTTTTCTTGTTTTTAAGGGGGGGCGCAGATTGAGGCCCCCACGATGAGGGAGGGAGTGGGGCTGGGGCAGGTGCTGCACGGCTTGGGTGGAACGTGGGATGGAGTCGCGAGCAGTTTGTGTGTGGGGGGTAGCTCCGGCTGCTGCAAGCACACTGGGAGGGGTTGTCCCTGGATCTGCACATGGGGTGGGGTGGGCTGCTGCTGCAGGCTGGGGCTATGCTGGGCTCTTCAAAGCTGGGGCTGGGGCTGGGCCAGGCTGCGCCTGGGGTGGGCAGCAGTGCTGAGAGGGCGGCTACAGAAGGGGCTGCAGCCACTCCAGAATTTGCCATACCCCCCCCACCCAACACTGCCACCGCCTGCCCCAATAGTAGCTTGGCCCAACATCCCCACAAGGAACAGCCCGGCACTGCCCCAGCCCCAACTGGCAGTAGCAGCCCACCCTTGCCCCTGTGCAGATCTGGGAACACATGTCCCCCATGCCCTCCTTGGGGTGCACATAGCAGCGGAAACCATCTCTTCCCCCTCCCCCCCAGCACTCCCCCTCTCTCTTACCACTGGAGACTCTATCTGCTTCCCCATACCTGTTCCCTTACAGTAGACTTACCAGCTGGACCCAGCTACTCTCCATGCTGCTGGGCTGCACTCTTGGCCACCTGTGTGCTGTACAGCAGCAGGCCTCACGCACGTGCCATTCATCGGCCACTTCAGTTCTGCATACTGTATGAATTTTTTACGTACCTGTGATAGGGGGCTGTCTTCAGCTGCATTTTTTTTTTAAATGTGCCGGTAAGTGTGCCCCCGTCAAGTCTTGCTGGATTTTTCTTCTTTGGGGATCATCTCAACTGTTGGTCCCTTTCTGCTGCCTGACTATGTTTGTAACATATGTGACTTTTTTTAGATCCAGACTTAACTACATTTACCTTAACATTAATTCACAGCAGCCTCTGATGCCCATTCAGCTGATCAACAAATACTATTACGGAATCAGAAAGGCAAGAAGCATAGTTGCTCTCCTCCTACTGTACTTTTAAACACAAAAAAAAGTCTGAAGCTCTTACTGGAAAAAAATCCAGCTACTTTTCAGCTGAGATTTCTAAGGAAAAAAGTCTTCCTTGTCTTTTAAATCTGACTTTTTCTGCCATGCATCTGAGGAGTTTTAATGCAGAGAACATGTACTGCTGAAATATGAAAGTAGGTGAGAGATTTTTATCCTGATCTTCATGAAGTGGTCTCCACTAATTTGGATCTAGAAGGAATAGTTTTTCTTTTTACTTATTTACACTGACCTTTCAGTACTCTTATAGATTGTAAGGGGCTGGAAGGGACCTCACAAGATCATCGGGTCCAGCTCCGCCTGCACTAGGCAGGAAAAACAACTGGGGTTAGGTGACCCCAGCGAAGTGACTGTCCAGTCTCCTCTATCTCCTTGTATATCTTCTCAGCAGATTAGGGGCACATTTTAATTCTTTCTTTCTTTTCTTGAAAATAGGGAACTGATAGAATTATATGCCTCCGTATCTCAAATGTATGTTCGGTCTTATCAGGGAGGTGAAGGTTAAAGCAGTTGGTTGTTGCAAGAACTACTGTTTCTGTGCTGGGAGCAAGCACAAAATTCTAACGTCATGTGATTTTAAGAACATTTATTTTCAGCATCATAAATAATTTCTTGAATGCTGTGTAGCTTCTTTTTGAAGCATGTAGATATTTTAGTGACCCTGCATGTACACCAGCATAATAGGCTGAAGTAGAATGCGTCTTGCCAAAGCTGGATACTTATCTGTGAAAATACTCTGAAAGTGATCTTTGACCAGACTTGAATTCAAGCTAAAACATTCTGAATGGGAGATCAGAGGAGCAACTTGTGAACAGAGTCCAAATCCCAGACTGTGATTTGCAGAAATGGTTCATTGTTTTTCTGCCTCACTAAGTTATGCACTGTGAGAGCTGAAGGAAGAGGGAATCTTAAGGTGGTTAAAGCACTGAGGAAAGTGTTAGGGATCTTTTCTGCTCTAGAGCATACTTGTTTAGGAGCTAGCATCTTTCTCCTATCTTAACTTTCATTGCTATATCATCAGATTTATTTTATGTGGGAAAGCCAGTTCCTCTATCCCTCTATGACTTCAGAATCTCTTCCAAAGCATGCTGCTTTGATCAGTTCTTTTCCCCATATTGTCAAAAACAGTGGTACTCAACTTTCTGGCCCTGTGAAAGGTTCAGGGCCAGTCCCCAGTTCAGATCCAGCGTGGGGTCAGTACCCAGGGTCAGTTCAAGGCTGCAGTCTGGCATGTTGGCTCAGTCCATTGCACTGGATCTGGCCATGGACAGTCTCTGGAAGCAGTGGCAATTAAGGTTGCCACAGCTCTCCCACTGCACAATTTCTGGACTCATGGGGAGCCCTGCAAGCAGGAGGTTGAGCATCACTGATCTAAGCAATAATCTTCCAGCCCCTGTCTACACCAGGAAGTTGAGTAGGCAACAAAAAGCTGTGAATGTGATCTTAATGACTTTTTTAAAAGCAAAAGGTAATACTGAAGTTGGTCTGTTTCCTTCTTCAAGGGTGTTTTGCAAAAATTGATGACAGTCAACAAGTGATCAGCTTTAGAAAAAGATTTGGTTTCAAGTATTGAACTGTAATACCTCTGCCAAATGTTGTGGTTTTTCAGTTGCGCTGTTTTTCTTTTCCTCTCATTCATTGCTATGTGAAAGACCCATATAAATGGAGAAATGACTATATGAATATACAACGAAAGAGGAGAGATTTTTCTCCATTTTTTTCCTTCCTTGAAATTTTAGTCTGTTTTGTGTTCAGTTTTAACAGAAAATATATAAATGTTATTAACTTGCACTATTTGTTACAGCATTATTTAATATTTCAATTTTGCCTCAAAGAAAATAAAAGTAAGAACTGTAACTTCAGGTTGTACAACATCATCTCAGGGGAATAGTTGCATGAAACTGGGCTAGCATTAGAAAAACACATTGACCTATTAAATTTGTAAATGAGTTGAACGGTAAAGCATTAAATTGAGTCAGATGATGATGTTGCACACTTAAGCTGGAACATTTGGTGTTTCTTATTTGGATTTGGTGAAAAAGTGTTCATCTGTAATGTTTAATGTTTTACCATGAGAATGGTGGTTGACCTGAGCTAACCTCAGGTGAATCTGGCTTTTTGTTTACAAAGCAGGTGAATCATTAACACAGTTAATAGCAGAGTTTTCACTTCTAGGGGACCTTCTGTCTGAGACCTTACATCCATTGTTGGCAGAATGAAGCATTTGTCTTCTGTTAGTCATAGTGGTCCTCCTTTCTAATTGTTCTGAAAGAAATATTCTATCCATTAGGTCAGGGGCAGGCAATTATTTCAGGCGGAGGGCTGCTTACTGAGTTTTGGCAAGCCATTGAGGGCCACGTGTCAGGCAGCTAGGGGCAGATAAATATTAATTTTCTAAATTTTTTTAGGGGCCCCACAGGCCGGATAGAATGGCCTGGTGGGCTGTATGCGGCCCACAGACCACATTTTGCCCACCCCTGCATTAGGTAGTTAAGTGGGTGTCACTATTTTATAGAAAACTTTTATAACCTAAATTTCTATGTAAAACTGTAAAATGTAACTTTTTTGTGCATCATGCATGTATCCTAAAAACTATTATATTGCACTGATCATATCTCCCCTATTTTTCCTCCAAAAGAACCACAACAGTTGCACACACCTTATACACAGGGTAGTCTGATAAACAGGCCCCTTCGGTCTTGACTTTTTGTACTTGCAGCATTTGGTGCATTTAATAAAAAATACCAAATCAGACATTCTATCACTGCCATTTGTATTCTGGTATATTTAGTAAATTTTACCTTTTACGTCCTTTTGTTGGAAATTTGAATATCCTGTGGGATTTTGTAGTGGCAGTTGTAGTTCAAAGACTTCATTAGTAGTTATCAACTTATTCAAGGAAAAACCCATTCTCCCCCTTTCCCCCCTTCACCTCCCCCCAATAATTAAACCTGAACATTTCATATTTCTTCTGTGCAGGGTCAGCTTATAATTGAACTAATGAAGGACTTCTGATCCAGTATTTTAATTTCAAGTTTGTCCTGAGTTGTGAGACATAAGGCATTGTTGGTGTCATACTCTTACCTGGTGAATTCTGTGGAGATTATATAATGTATTAATAGAATTTGTTTGCAAGATGATTATAAAAAATGTTTCTTAAAATGGTGCACAAATATTTTACAATTAACAGTGAAGATGGTGTACTGTTTATATCAGGGTTATCAAATTAATCTAACCTGGAAGGAGGGTCTGTGGGGCGGATCAGAATGGGCTGTCTGTGCTCTGTGCTATGGCAGAGGCTCCATGTCCACCCTGCATGCCACATGCAGCATGCACTGACCCCACTCTGGACCCAAGGCTGAGTCTGTGCAGGCTGGACCCAGCCTTGCATGCAGTAGAGTGTCTGGGGCATATGGTTTCCCTTAGGGGTGTGAGAAATGGGCCATATTCAATTTGGATTTGACCCGAATCGGGGACAGTGATTTGATTTGATTAGTTGATTTGAATCACTGTCCCCAGTCGGATTTGGCTGAATCCGAATCTGAAGAGTCGATGCTGATTCGGAGAATCAGTGATTCGACCATAGACACAGCATTAAATGTTTTTTCTATGTACCTTGAGATACCAGGCATGGTTTGTGAACGCTGCAACGGTGGAGCAGATGGAGCATCCCACAGGAGCGCAGGGGGGGCTCCCCTGTGCGCTCCCCAGCAGATCCGGAAGTGGACTGGAAATACTTCTGGTACATTTCTGGGTCCGCTGCTGAGCACATGGGGGGGCCCCCTGGCTTGGTGATTGGCCGCGGGGAGACCCTGTGTGTCCCCTCCCCCCCCCCCGACCCAGGAGGCACCAGTCGCAGAGCTGGAAGGCATCCCCCTGTGTGCTCCCCAGTAGACCCAGAAGTGGGCTGAAGTGCTTCTGATCCACTTCCTGGCCTAGCACACTGTAGGATGCTCCATCCACCCCACCATCTCAGTGTTCACAAGCCACCTGGTACCTAGAGGTATGTAGAAAAACATTTAAAGCTGTATGTATGTCTGAATCATTGAATCTTTCCATATCAATTCAGAGGGTTCCGATTCAATTTGGAGAGATTAAAGGGTCTCCTGATTCAATTCGGATTCAGAGATTTGGCCACCGAATCGGGGTGAATCTCTGCTGAATTGAATCGGTGACCGAAGCTTCGCACAGCCCTAGTATCCATGTAGGACCAGTCCTGTGTGCTGGCTCCAGGGCCAGTCCAGACTGGATCCCATGCTGCCCGTACGTGCTAGAGCCAGCACACAGAGCCAGCTGGTGAGGGCGCTACAGGTAGCTCGCACCCTGGATTCCCTGTGTTGCATGCAGCACTCGGACAAGCCCATGTGGTATGTGCAGCACAAGTCCTGGGGCTGGTGTGTGCTGCATGTGGTACAAAGAGCTGGCACAGGATGCATGTTGCATGCAGCTTAGGGAGCTCGCACAGGATGCATGCTGCATGCAGCTCTCCACCATGCCAGCTCTGCATGCTGACTTGGCATGGCCCAGTCTGGACCAACTTCAGAGCCAGCATGCAGAGTTTGTTTGGCATAGGTGCTACATGCAGTACATATGACATCAGGTCAAGCTTGCATGCTGCATGTAATGTACGAGGCTGGGGCCAGCCCCACATGGCATTTAGTCAGTCCAGAGACTTGTAAGGCTCTGTGGGCTATAGGTTTGGTTTAGATCCTGTCTTGATACCACTGTAACTTGAATGAAATATTGTATTTACTAGCTAGCTGAATGGAGATGAATTGGGTATTGCAGCATCTACTCTAAGCTTAGTCCTAAAAGTAGTAAAATTACAGTAATTACTTATAGTTATGAATAATTGGAAAAAAGATTGCATCAGATACAGCCATAAGATTGCTTTGCTGTTTTTAAATTTGTCTTTAATATTTTATGTATCACTGAGTGTCCACTAATGTGTGTGAAAATGGCAATGAAGAGCATCATACTTTAGTACTCAAATATTGTGAAAGCAAAAACTTGCAGTTGCTGGCAGGATGATTTTAGCAGCCAGCTTATAGCATTCATCAGTGCGAGCAACTTTTACAAGTGCCAAGTTGTAATGGCCTGAAGTTTGTGATTATTTCCCCATATGACACTAATATTCTAGGTGAGTTTTAAAGTTTGAGCTT
This sequence comes from Gavialis gangeticus, assembly GCF_001723915.1. Taxonomy (NCBI): domain Eukaryota; kingdom Metazoa; phylum Chordata; order Crocodylia; family Gavialidae; genus Gavialis; species Gavialis gangeticus. The sequence continues at coordinate 20,426,678 of NW_017729003.1, forward strand.
TTTATATAAAAAGCTAGTGCCCACTTAACATTTGGAGCACTTAACTTTTCCTCTTCTGGATAAAGGCATGAAATCTTGGGAGAAGCAGAGTCTGATTGTGCTGGAATAATACCCTCCAGCCTTCCCCCCTGGAATAGGTTCAGGATCCTTTGCAAGAGAGCAGGTATCTAAGTCTTCTCAGAAACCCTTTTCTCATAGGTAAAAGTCCTATAGCTTAGTTTATCAGGGTGAGAGATGCTGGGTCCAGATACTGCATCTGGCCTTTTTTGTGTTCTGTAGCAGGGCAAACTAAAGAATGGAAATAGTTTCCATCCCTAAACTTGCCTCACAGCTGTCTCTTTTTTACCTCAAGAGCTGGAATAATATGCTTTTCAGTAGGCCCTGAGGTCAACAAACTTGAGCTATGTTGGACCAAGGGAGTGGGGGAGCACACACTCTAAAGCTGAGATGGAAGAGCCACCTATCAGCAGCTCCCTGTCTCCAGTATGGGGAGACTACAATCACAATATTTTCATTGATCCAGTTCTGGTGTCTTCAGTTATAAAAAATCTTGAAAATGTATAAATGGGTAAGAAAACACAGATTTATTACAGTTTATAGCCCTAGAATTAATTATTTAATCTCCTGTCTGTTTACAATATTATGGAAATGTCAGGATATTTATTTTCTTTCAACTTGGGCTCTGGTTGCTTATCAAAAAGGTAGTTTGAGAATTTGCTGAAATCCCACCCCTCTCCCAATTCCTCTCCAGAAATTCTTTTCCAAATAAATTGCTTCATGGAGTGATCCTGATCATATCTGGAAGTAGAAGTTCTAGAATTGGTACCAGTGCCAGACTTTTATTTCATTTTTTGGGCAGTATAATCCTTATTAAAATTCTTTAGATTGGTCCAGATTCTCAGCCTTCAGATTGAAGTCCTCCACAGTTTTTACTAAGGCAGAAACACGAAAGTACTTGTTTGGTTAATCTGCAGTTGCAGGTTAATTTTTAGTGACTTTTATCATCAGCCTTTTATTGTCCTTGTGCTGTAGATGAATTTATGTTCATATATCCAGCTTCTAAGAGCCTGTACTTACCAGGACATAGCACATACTATAAAAGTCATTTATCAAAGTGGTAATAATAGAATTGAAAGAAGACACAGAAATGTATTTGAGAGATGTTTTTTGTTTGGGGAAAAATCCAGATGATGTAGTCATGACTAGGGTCTTGAGAAAATCACAGATTTCTTGTAGAAAATTTGCAGCACATGAGTGGGTAAAGTATCATTTTTCACGGAATATTTATGGAACTGCTGTTGATCTTGGCAAATGGGTCCTGTTAGTTCCTTGAATGTTCTGTGAAAAATGATACTTTACCTGCACGTATGCTCCATGTGCAGCAAGCAGCATTAGCAGTGGGGGAAAATACTATTTAGAGGGGGCTGAGCCCTGCCTGACCCTCGCCCCTCCTTCCCATGGGGCTGTTGCAGGGCTGGCACGCACGTGGCTGTAAACGGCACTGAAAGAGCGGCTGCACGTTGAGTGCTGCTGGGTGCTGCGGCATGGCAGTGCTGTGGTGCTGCTGTCGCTGGCTGCTGTGAAAAGTTTTGGGGGGCTGAGCCCTGTTAGCCCTGGCCTTCCACTGCCTATGGCAAAC
>NW_017729003.1:20428648-20429227 GCF_001723915.1 Gavialis gangeticus
GCTGCAACACTCCAAGAGTTGAGGTTTCCCCTTGCAGGCTGGAACGCTGCCCTTAAAAATCATAGTGTGGTGTGAATTTCATGGTATTCACGCAGTCCACAAAATTGCAGTTGTCTCAAGGACCTAGTCATGACATGGGATGATGGAATGGAAAGTATTTTGCCATCAACCGTATCAGTGACCTGGAAGAAAACAAAATCATTACTGATAAAATTTGCAGCTGACAAAGATTCAAGGAATAGCAAGTAATAAACAGCACAAGTCCCTGATACAAAGCTACTTTGAACTCTAAGCTGCAATCAAACATGTGTTTCTTAATACGGTCATGTGGAAAAGTTAAATGTCTGTGAACAAAGAATGGAGGCCATACCTATGGGGTCAGGGATTATCCTGGGAAACAGTAACTCTGAAAAACTTGGGTTATGGTAGATAATTAGCTGAACATGAGCTAATGATGCCAGGATCACTACTGTAGCCCAAAGAAATGCCAAGTGCTAGAAGGGATGTTTTATTACCTCTGAATGTTGGCACTGCTGTTGGTGCTACTGGAATGCTGTATTCTGTTCTTTTGTCCACAAT
>NW_017729003.1:20434227-20467964 GCF_001723915.1 Gavialis gangeticus
GTAGATAATTAGCTGAACATGAGCTAATGATGCCAGGATCACTACTGTAGCCCAAAGAAATGCCAAGTGCTAGAAGGGATGTTTTATTACCTCTGAATGTTGGCACTGCTGTTGGTGCTACTGGAATGCTGTATTCTGTTCTTTTGTCCACAATTCAAGGATGTTAATGGTAAACTGGAGAGGGTGTAGACAAGGGGCACAATAATTTTATATAAAATAGAAAACATACCTTATAATGAAAGCTGCCAGAAATTCTGTGTCCAAGATCAATTGCTGGAAGCTGACGCTATACAAATTCAGATGACGAAGAAGGCAGAATTTTTCAACACTGTGCTAATTAAATGTTGGAACAATTTTAAGGGTGGTTGTGATGGATTCTAAGTCATTGGAAATTTAAAATCAAAATTGAATATGGTTTTTCCCCCTTCTTAAAAATTATATATATTCTAGTACAATGATTTTCAACTAGAATTCCTTGAAATCCTTTTAAGGGTGCCACAGAGACCCATGCAATATTATCACTGTTAGATGTGCAAACTTGATTCACAAAATAAACTAGAGATTTCAAATAGAAATCCATAGTGTCCAAAGCATTCAGAACTGTTGTGGTCTTTCTTAGTTCTTTGAAACAAAAGAATTGCTCTATTACTTTTCTGTAGTCAAAAATTAGTAAAAACTAAGAGCTAGCATTTTCTGAGGGATGCCTTGAATCTAAAAAGGTTGAGAGCTGCTGCTCTAGTATGTCAGAATTACGTCCGGAATTACTGTAGTTCGGAAGTATTATTGCCTGCATTATGTAGCAAGTCTCATGTAAATGCTCTCATTTTGTCCTTATGAGCAGGGATTCTGGTTTAAAAATTGTTGATACTCTAATAAAAACTAACAAATTCTTTGATTAAAAACCCCAGACTACATGGGTTTTTTATGCTCTTAAAATGAAAGGCCTCTATGTATGCGTGTATGTATCAGTTGAACACAATGTTTTATTGATATATTTACAATTTCAGAGCAATTTAGAAACCTATCTATGCCTCAGTCATTATAATAAAATCAATTCTAAATACCTGTAAATTTTGGCATTTGATTTTTGGGCTTTTTATCATGGAAAATCAGAGCTCCCCTTCCCCCCTTTGCTCATCAGGATGTAGGTCCAGCTGCAGCTGTCCTTCCTCACTGCTTAGTGGCGCTGAGCAACCTTGATATGCTGGTGTTCTGCTCATGCCATTGCCTCACTCTCAACCCATGGCTCCCTAGCCCTGCTGGTGCCCCTTACTCTTGACCCACAGCCCCCTGGCCCTGATGTGGCAGTTACTTGCAGTAGAGTAGTGTGTGAAGCCCGGCTCCCCCTCCCCATGGCATGGCTGGAGCAGAACTTGTGGGTGGAGGGATATGGGCTGGCTGCTGCGGGCTTGGGGCTCTCTGTCCTGCTGCTCTCCCTCTGGGGCCTCCGTGACCCAGTGGGTGGGACTCAGTGTGGGAGGGGAGGTCAGGGCAGGGAGGCTTGGTGCTACCACTGGGAGCCCCATGCCACCATGGGGAGGTATCTCCTGCTCTCCTGGCAGCAGTGGGGGTGGGAGCGTGGAGTTCTGCAGTCCACTGCTGCCAGGTAGGCAGGGTGCACTGCTCCCAGGGGTAACACCGAGCTTCCCTGTCCCGCTCTGCCCTGCTATTCTGGATCCCACCTACTGGGCTACAGATGCCCTGGGGGGAGGGCAGCAGGGTAAGGAGACCTGAGCCTGCAGTGGCCAGCTCTCATCTGCTCCTGCCCTGTGCACAAGTCTGAGAGGCACTTCCCTCCCCATGCACCCCCTGGGAATGTGTGCACTGGCCCCCCAGACAAGCTGCCCATGGCTCCATCCCGCTTCCCATCCAGGTCTTGTGGCTGCTTATTCCTGCCCTGGGCCCCAAACCCCAGGACCCACACACCATGCTGGCTGGGCAGTGCCTGCAGCACCAGCCCTGCCCATCTCCTGCCCTCCCTCACTATGGAGGCCTCTATCCCCCCTGCCCCCTACACTTGCCTGTGGGGAGCTATGGGAGCTGCTCTCATGCTGCCTGGCTGTCACGTGCATGTGTGCATGCATACATACATGTGGCACCCCATGCCTGGCTGCCCTCCTCCCACTCTTCCCAGCTCCTTGTAGGCTGGAACTCTGCCAGCCTACAAGGAAAAACCTAACGTTTCCTGTATTTTTCTCCTTAAAATGAAAAAAAATCCATGTTTTACTACTTTTTTCCATGGTGAATGGAAGACCCGGATCCCCACTTGTGAGGTATGAAAGTGCTGCTCGTGTGTCACTGTTAAAATAGGCTTTGCTGTATTCTAGTCAGGTAATAATTCATGCATTTCTAACAGACAAGCTCCAAAAAATAGATCCTGGGGCAATGCCAATCCTCATGTATTACCCAGAGAACCAACTTTGCTTGAAATTTGGGACTGAGGGCCATCAGATCTGCTGCACTATTTTATTTTAATTAGTTGGGGGTCCCAGTCACATACATCCTTCAACAAACTAAGGCAGCAGGACTGGTACAATTATAGGAGTGATGGTGCTTTTAGTTGGCTTTTGAGAGCAGGGAAAAGCACTCCAGCAGTTGACTTATGTAGAATAAAATCTAATTGATAATGAATGGTCTTTGGAGACCACTATGAACATCTTCCTTGTTATGTAGTCATATAAATATGAATATCTGCGTTGAGTTGAAATACACAGTATCTTACATCAGGTGATTTATAGTCTCAGTTTGGTGTAAATGAGCTTGTTAGATTGAGGAAGAGAATATATGCATGTTAGTCACAGTTCTTTCTTAATGAAAAATTTGGTTAACCATATGATCAGCATAGTTTGAGAAGCATAGTTATATGTAAGTTCTAGTTGTGTGGCACTGATGCAGTAATGCTCATACATTAAAACAAAGGTTGGTAACTGTGGCCTATGGGCTGGATCTGGTCTGAGAGAGCTTTTGGATCTGTCCTCTGGACCCATGGTTTTGGCAGCAGGGGGAGGGCTGTTTCTGTGCCATACCACAGTCAATCACCTGGGGCTCCAGCAGAGGGGAGCTCTCCCTGCACCGTGCTCCGCTGCTGCATGGACTGCATGGGGAGCTCAGCCCCTTGTTGCACTGGAGTCAGAGCTGGAGTGGGGCAGCACGGGTTCTGGCAGAGGAGGGCTTTTACTGTGCCACGCTGCAGCTGATTGACAGGAAGAAGTGGTGCCAGCAGCTGGATCCTAATGCCTTGCAACCTCATACCTGAACTCCACATGCCCTCCTACTGCCTTCCTCCCCGGCCCCCCATCCTCCGGCTGATCCTTGCATTAGATTATTCCCATAAGAGAACTCAGTGAGTTGGTTTCTTAGTTGATCATTCTCAAACTCTTTCCACAACTACCTGTTTCCCCATGTCAGTATCAAAATACCCAGTGAACTGTGTTTAATCATGTCTTGGCATGTTGCCATCACATTATTGCCCTGGCTGGAGAAGGTTGATTTCAACATCCTTGGCTGGCTTAGTACTTGCACAATCTATAATGATAGAAGTACTTGGAGTTCCTTCAACACAGATGAAATTATTGGCACAGATAAGATTGTATATCAGCCTATTTAGTAGAATAAGCAACACACCTTGTATTGGGTCTCTGCCATTTGTATATAAATATCTGACCATGTGTCCATTTGGGCTTCATAATGACCAGTGTCATCCCACCAAACTTCATGTGAAGCACACAGAAAAAGACGACAAAGCGCTGCTGCTTTCTTGGTCAAATTAAGCAAGGTCTAATATTCAACTCAGTGGTATTTCTGTATTTGTGTCTGCTTACATCATTGTAGCTCTATAAGGCTAGGGACAGACATTACACACAAACCGGTTTAAGTGATCAGACACTGGTTTAAACCTGTAACAGAACAGATGTTCAGTGCACATAAACGAGTTTGAAAATGGCTGAAATAGTTTTGAGATAAGTCTGATACTACATTCAAACTGGTTTATGCAATGTCTGTCCCAGACCCCTTACAGGTTTAAGATAAACCAGACTCCCCTCCCCCCCCCCAGTATCCCGGCATGCTCTCTGGGCTGGGCGAGGCTCTCTGCTCCACAGCAGAACTGGCCTCACCCCTCTGTTCCCTGGCTGCAGCTCTGGCAGAGACTTGTGGGCCCAGCAAGATCTGCTGGCTTCCCTGTGCCCACTCCCCGTCCCTCTCGCCACTTACTGCTTAAGCAGAGTTTCCTTCCTCCTCTCTCCCACAGCACAGACTGTAACCAGCATGTGGTATGCTAACTAATATGCTGTGTAATGCTGTGTAAGGTAGATAGGGCAGTGTCCCATTAGGGCTTTTTGGAGGTAATCAACAGCTCAGATGTTAATGTCCCTGCATTCCTTCCTTTGGAAAAAGCTAGAGCTTGTAATGAGTGAGGCTTTGTTTTCTGATGGGGTATTACATGCTGATAACCAGGGATCCAGGTTTTCCATTTCCCATGAAAAAATGAAGAAAACCACGGATTTCCTGGTTTTATCAGAGAAAACACGGATTTTCTCTTTTAGCAGAGAAACCCATGGATTTTCCCCCTTTTGCAAAGAACTCTGCAGGCTGGCTGAGTTCCAGCCTTCAAGAGCTGTTTGCAAAAAAGGGTGGGAAAGCCCCAATCCTGCCCAGAGGGGGAAGGGCAGAGCCTGTGGCTTTTAATCAGTCGCAAGGCCAAGGTCAGGCTCACTTTCCTCCTGGAGCCTGTGAACCGGTAAGTGGAGCTTTCAGGGGGCTGAAGGGTTGCAGGGTAGGGCTGGTGTGGAAGCTGGTTGGGGGCTGAGGGAGCGGGGAGGGGTTGGGGAAATGCACAGAGTGCCTGGCGCCTCCACATGCAGCTTCCCTTAAGGGCTGCTAGAGCCGCTTAGGTTTCACATGCCTCCAGTCAGGCACTCCAGCTATGAGCGGGGAGATGCAGAGCTGGCCAGGCACTCTGGCCGTGAGCAAGGAGGTGTTGAGGAAATGCATGGAGTGTCCGGCTGGCTCCACATCTCCCTGCTCGCGGCCAGAGTGCCCTGCTGGGGGCAGGTGAAACTGAAGCAGCAGGGCAGCAAGGATCTGCCAGCAGGGATCTGTCGGCCTGTTCCCCTCCACATGACCTGGCATGGCTGGGACAGAGGAGCCATGTGGGGATCTCCTAGCTGCTGCTTGCTCTGTGCTGCCCCGGTGATGCGCCTCGTGCATGCGGGGCTGCACCACTCAGAGCAGTGGCAGGCACAGGAAGCGCGGTGGGGGGTGAGTTGATCCCAGCACGGCCCCGCTGTTCCCAGCCATGCTGGGTCTTGCCTGCAGGGCTATGTCGGCGCTGCGGGAGGGAAGCAGGAGGGAGCTCAAGCCCACAGCCTGTCCCCTGTACAGATCTAGGGATGCAGGTCCTCCTTGCTCCCTGGAAGTGTGCACGGCTGCCGGGAGCCAGTCCCAGCCCTGCCCCAGTCAGCCGCAGGCGGCAGCAGCAGCACCAGCAGGGGAGCTGTCTTTGTGCTCCTGCTGCAGCTGCCTTCTGTTGGGGGCAGGAAGCTGTGGATCTGGGTCCCTGGTCCCATAGCCCTGGCAGCTGGGGCCCCCCTCTGGCAAGGCAAGGGGGCAGGGGTGTGGGTGAGGAGCAAGGGGCACAAGCAGGGCTGGAGGGCTGTTGTGGGGGTAAAGGGGGCACCAGCAGGGCTGTGGGGGGCCTTTTAATTTTAATCACGGATTTTGGGGGTTTTATCAAAGAACTTGCATTTTTTATCATGGATAACCAGAATCCCTGCTGATAACATTGCTGATAAATGCTCTATTATCAAGTGGGGGGGACCCCTCCCTAATCAGTGTCCTACCAGGCCTGGCCATGCCCCCTCAGCTCAGTTCTGTGCAAGGGAGAGCTGCTCTTGTGCCCCTCAGCTTCCAGTCTGAGCCACTGCAGGCATGTGCCTGCATTTCTGGGATGTCTGAACAGTTACAAAGTGATTTAGCCTAGCTAGGTTAGACTGACCTGCAAAGATTGAATCAATTCAGGTTCAGGCTTTTTGAGTGTCTGTCCCTAGCCTAAGTGTTGATTCCAATCAACACCAACATTTCTGGAAATATTCTAGGTACCAGCAGAAAAAAAATGGTGGATATAGGTGAAAATTGAAAAAACTCTAAAATTAGGGAGGGTACTAGCAAAAATCAGAACAGCTTCCGGGCTTGCCTTGTCTTGCACCAGTGCTGGGGCTTAAAGATTAAGGGAACCGCAAATGGTTACTGATTTTCACTTGTTTTTCTCCTTTTGTCCTCCTTTTGGCTGCCCTGATTTGCTCTGTAGGAAAGAGGAGCAACCTTTTGGTCGGTGCTTCATAAGCTTAGGAGGTGACCATATCATATGCATAAAATACAGCTATCTGTTGTCTAGGAGCCAATAATTATTTTATTAAGTTCATAGGGTAAAGACTGTATCCTAGATCAACCTTCAGTATCCTTAACAGTTAGTACTACATTTTTACCTGCATATGAACAGGGAGAGGACAGTGTGCATGCTCTGGAACATGAATTGGCATAAAACTTTGTGGCAAGCATCCTTAAAATGTGGAGCAAGTGCGTGGAATGTTAATTTATTCTTTATCCATATAGAACATGTCTTCCTACTGCACATGGCAAATGCACAGCTGTGGCTCATGGGGGAAAAATAGTTAAAAATTCTAATTGTAGTTATTTTTAGTTTTCTCAGTATGCACTCCAAGTGATAATTCTGTATTGACTTCAGATCTCACAATGTTGTATGGTGGCCTGGAATGCCAGACCCTTTTTCCATTCTGGGTAGTAACTCGTAGCCAGTTTCACTGGTTCATCTTCCAGACACCCTGGCTTCTGTACTGTTTGCCAGCTTACTAGCCTACATATTGAGCTTCCCTAATTCAAGACCCTCATTCTTCCTCCTCAGTCTTCTGCTGCTGACTGCAAGGAGAAATGCACTGTAATTCAGTTGGTGGGAACAACTTGAGTGTGAGGGGCAGCTGCAGAGAGTTTATAATAATCCAGGGAAACAGAAAAAAACCAGTTTGCTTGGCTGCAAACATGTGGCCAATTCTACAGCAAAACTGCTGTATTCTGTTGCATCTTGGAGAAAGGCTATAGTCAGTCACACACAGGACTCCACTAAACTCTGATTTGAGATTAATGGGGCAGTTCACACTAGGGGTGTGCGAAGCGGGCAGTATTCGATTCGGATTTGGCCCGGTTCAGGGGACAGTGATTTGATTTGCTGATTCAGATCACTGTCCCTGTTAGATTCGCCCAAATCTGAATCTGAAGATTTGATTCTGATTCAGAGAATCAGCAATTCGGACATAGACACAGCTTTGTTTTTTCTACATACTTAGAGTTACCAAGCGTGGTTTGTGAACGCTGAGATGGTGGGGTGGTGGTGCGTCCAACGGGAGTACGGGACGGTCCCCCACACGCTCAGTGACGGACCCGGAAGCAGACCAGATGCCCCATGCCCCCTGGCTTGGCAGCTGGTGCCTCCTGGGTCTGGGGGGTACCAGAGGTCCCCCTGCGGCTGATTGCTGAGCTGGGGGAGGGCAGGGGGGTCCCCCACATGCTTGGCAGCAGACTCGGAAGCGGACTGGAAGCACTTCTGGTCCACTTCCAGGTCCGCCGCTGAGCATGTGGGGGAACCCTCTGCACGCTCGTGGGACACTCTATCCATCCATCTTACCATCTCAGTGTTCATGAGCCGCACCTGGTACCTTGAGGTATGTAGAAAAAACATATAAAGCTGTGTCTATAGCCGAACTGTCTAATCTTTCTGAATTGACTCAGAGGCTACTGATTTGATTTGGAGAGATTAATGGGTCTTCTGATTCGATTGGGATTCAGAGATTCGGCTGAGGAATTGGGCTGAATCTCCTCCAAAACGAATTGGTGACTGAAGCTTTGCACAGCCCTAGTTCACACCCTTCAAAGTCACTTTGTATACTTCATAAAAGTATCTGAAAAAGTTTTGTTTTTTTTCCCCAGCCTATTCATATTTTTAAGGTTATCTCTGTACCATGAGGCCTAGAAACAATTATTAGCAAAAGCTGAGATCAGAGCTTTGTGGTGAAGTGAATTTTCTAGAGCAGAGCTTTGTGGTGACGTGAATTTTTCTGTAAATGTGTATGCTCTTTTAAGTATAGAAGTAAAACTGAAGTTTTTTTCTCCTCTTGGCTAAGTTCCAATTTCAGTAAGACCCTTAGGCAGTCTTCCAAAAGGTATGTGAGGGCTTTTAGAAATACTGTTGTCTTGGTCTATTGCTGTTTCCCTGTTGTTGCTCAGAGGAAAGGTGGCCCTTGTTTTTTCCAGAACCTCCTGGATATTTTGATGTTGAGTATGGGAAATCCCCAAACAATGTCCAGCTATTATTACAAGGGTAAGAAAAATAGGTGTTCTCTGCCCTGATATCCCACTCCTGCACCCTTGCAGTTTTAGAAGCATCTTTCTGCATCAACTCCACTACAGACCTTCCAGACTAGAGGAAGCGTCAACAACAGCAATGTGTAGCCGGTAATTAAACTGCTTGTAAAATGTAAATTGTATTACAAATCATGGTTAATTCCGTTCCTATGCTGTTTCCCATATAGCAGCAAAACCTCTACAATTCCCTGCAGAATTGGGAAGACAGCACTAGATTGCTGTAACATTCGTTTAACATTTGGAAGAGAATACAGAATTTTAAAAATTCTGCTTGAATTCAACAGAAATGTTATTATTTATTTTAATAAAGTATATCTTCTAAGTTACTGGCAGACTTGTATAAAATTCCAGCATCAAAACAAGTCTTAGTCATCCTTTTACAAAGCACCAGGTCAAAATATAATATACCTTGGTACCTCAGGCAGTACCTCATCCTTGCCTTATATCCATCCAAAACTTAAAACCAATGGGTGGTATAGCTTGTTCCTAAGGTCATAGAATCTGGGGTGTTTTACAACAGAGAACAAAGAGCATTCTGGTACTCCAGTGTCTTAAATGTGAATGCTTTTCAAGCAATCCCCCTTTTGTTATATAGAAGTGAATACAGCATAAGTACCTTACATGATCGCAGCATGTATAGTACGGTGCATAAGGAAAAGCAGTTCCTTAGGTAGTCCTAGGATATCTTGGACTGTACAGGCTGAACTTGGCATCTTTAAAGTCCCTTCAGAAGTGGGTTGGTAATTAACACATTTTTCTGGATCATATTTGTTGTAAACTGCCCTGAGCCCCTTGTTGGGAAGGGAGGCATATAAATTGAATAAATAAATACATGAAGTGCTGTCTCTAAGTGTCCCATCAAGCTGGCAGATGTCTTCAGAACAGCTTCCAACTTTTAAGCAGATTTAAGTAGCTCTGTGTAGAATGAAGGAGTCTGAGGGAGGTGGCACAGATGCTTTATTTTTATTCTATACTGAAAGCAGGAAGACATGCAGAGTACTTACTTTGTCCCAAAAGTACTCCTACTAAGTCTGTTCTGCTTGAGTGCACTGGATGATCACGGATCTATTATGGAATCTGTAGAAGTGCAACACATCTTGAACAGCAGTGACTGTGAAGGAAATTATCCTTTTACCTAAGACCTATGTAAATTTATGTACAGAAAACAAGGGCCAGAATGAAGAAAACTGTTCAAGATGCCTTTGTACATTTGCAGTTTAATAGCCTCAGGAAAAATCTAGCAAAAATTCTCATAAATATCAGTGAGCTGACCACTTTTTAAAGACAACTACATCACTTATGGTACATAAGCCTATGGATGTTTCTCTTATATGTGCACATCTGTATTACCTCAAATACATATTCTGAAATCTCATGAGGCTTGACATAAACTGGGTGTTTGTATTGTTGTGTGCTTGTGAATATATCGTCCTTGTCTATGGTAGTCTGCTTCTGTCACCAGGACTTCTTTTGGCAGACAGAAGCCACCAGAGCCTGTTCATAGATGCTCATTTCCACTACAGCAGTTGTGGAGGCAATGGTGTGTTTATCATTGTCTGTTACTGGTGATGCCAGGAGTATTCTTTGAGTTAGGCAGATGCAGTTACACTGCTGGCAGAAGGAATGAATCCTGCTCTCATGGGGTGCTCTGAACGCAGACGCTTGCAGTTCTGCTGCAATAAATGATATAGTGTTGCCCAGGCCATAGTTCTAAGCAGTAAATGTCTTTTTCTTGCCCAATGGAAAAAGCATATTTTTCATCTGATGTACAATATATGTTGTTTCTGCTTCGTTTGTTTAAAAGCAAAATGCTTCCTCGCTACTCCCTCTTAGTAGTTTAAAAGGCTAAGATGATTTTAAAATAAGAAAGAATGTATGTGTTAAAAACCTGCCCAAGTTGCTTGCTGTGGTCAAACATCAGGCCTCTGTATTGGATGCAGCCATTGGAATCTACATACTTCCAAGCCTACCATAGCACAGCAGCATCCAGATGCTGTTCTGCATCTGGCTTCTCGAGATATTCCTGGGGTACAGACTTCGTGTCTGATACACTTTGGGGTTAAGGGATCCTCTTCCTTGGATCTCTTGAGCATATTTGAACAAGCTAATTCCTGTCCTTGCAGTGGCAGAGCATTGACATCTCTCTCGCTCCCCTCCATTAACTGTGACTAGTTTACAGTGTTTTTCATATTTTGGGTATCATGCCTGGTAGATGTATGTATTCCTTGAAGTTTTAAGAACAAATTTGATAAGCACTAGTCTGTGATGATCCTGCTCTGAGCAGGGAGTTGGACTAGATCAGGGATGTTAAACTCAGCAGCCTCCATGGGCCAGATTAGTGCTGGACTGGTCCTTGGGCCAAATAAGGCCTGAACGTAGGGTCAGTTCAGCATGGTACTACCAGCAGCCTTCGACCAGCCCCATGTGCCTCTGGCAGTGCTTTCCCTGGACTGGCCCCATGCCATAGTGGCATGAGGGTCCAATCTGTGACTCTGGGGCAGCATCAAGGACTGGATGATAGGGATCCATGGGCTGGATCTGGCCAGTGGGCCATATCTTTGACACCCCTGGCCTCAGTGACCTTCTGAGGTCCCTTCCAGCCTTGTTTTCCTATAATTTTATGATTTTGCAGTCCAACAGCCTTAAGCCCCAAGACGTATTCCATTTCAAGTGACTTGGTTTCCACCTTCTGAATTCTGGAGCTGCACTGGTGACTTAGAGAGCTCACTGCACATGTGCTACACAGCCAAAGGGGTGTGGCTGCATCCCCACCTCCCCTCCCCTAGATGTGTCCACATTTTGTAGTTAGCTTTCTGAGGGCTACCTGACAATTAAAGCCAGTACTGCATAGACTTTGCAAAGGCATGTCTAAAATCATATACATATTATTCAAAGAAAAGCAGAAATATTACAGATGTAGGCAAAAAGACAAGCAAACACCACAATTCATTTTGTCTCCATGAGTTTCTACTGCACTCCTGAGAGACTTTAGGGTTTTTGTTGTTGTCCTTCAGGTAATCCATGACCATTCTGAACCTGTGTTTCTCTTAGGCAGTCTTTTATTCATGCCACTGGATTCTCCCTCATGCATTTATGTTTTTGTGTTCCTGTTTCCCTTTTAAAATCAGTCTGAGACACCTTACACTGGGACTTAACATGATCCAACCCCTGAGTCGAACTGAGGTTTCCAACCCTCCTGGCCTGCTGAAGGGCATGTTCCAACCCTTCTGTAGATTAACTGTTAATCTCTGTTCTTGTAGCCTTCATTGTACTCTCTGGGTAGAGCTATTCAATAGTTGATGGCCATTGATAGTCTTCTGTTCAGTCAGACACCCAGGCACCAAGATCCCTCTTAACCCAGGAGAAATAATGCAGTCCAACCTAACAATTACAGTATTGCAGGGTAATATATAAGCCTTTAAAACTCTGATTGGGGTAATATATATAATCACCAAATTGTCAATGTACTGTGCAATTTTTAAAATAGTGTTTGAGGAGTTGTTTTAATATTTTGCAGTGATAATTTTAGTAGGGTGTAAGAGTATGTGCATGTGCTTAAAACTTTCAGTTATGGCTAGAAACAGGACTACAAACCCATAGGTCTGGGGCTACCGTTTTAGTTCTGACAAGTTACTTAAGCCTATTTGTTCCTCTGTCTGTTAAAAAGAGGAGAGAGAGATTCACATAATGTTTTGTTGAGCACAATATAAAAGATTAGGAATTTTTTGTGTATCTTTCAAATAGATAGATTCAGCGTTTATTTATTTGTTTTGAACGAAAATTGTATTGAAATATCTGCATACTGCTGACTGAGTTTGTAGCAGTGTATTCATATTCAGGCTGTGCAGTTCATATACAAAATACTTTACATAATATATAACAATTTTTATTTATTATGTGACTTGCAACATTTTATAAATTTTATAAATAGTCATTTAAAGGCACACTGTCATGATTCCTTCATGTAAATGAGGGCTGTCCAGTGTACAAGCTGCCAGGGACCACATACCACGTGGGCTGCACTAAGTGAGGCATGGTCACCTGGTTTATATGCTGTGTCAATGCTTTCCCCCTCTGCCCCAGGGTGTGCTGTGCCCACATGGGCATCTGCCCCATTGCTGCATTAGGTACAATTTCCCCACTTCCCCTTCTCCCACTCCCCCACCAAATGGGTTCCCACTCCCACACACGTGCAACCCCAGACTCACCCTCATCTCCTTTTGCCATGTGCCACACTGCCCTGCCCCTCTGAGGGGATAATGGGAAATGACAGCTCGAAGAGGAGACGCCAGCAGCTATTATGGCAGGGGTGAAGGCAGGGAGGCAGCCAGGTAAGAGTCCAGAAGCTGCAAGATCTCTCCACGTTGGGTACCTATGGTCTGTGATCTGCCTTTTGGACAGCCCTGATTTATGCTTAACATCTTTTATATCTTCCAGTACTGAGGGGAAGCACCTTCCTAAACAAGAAATCCTCTTCGTTTCTTTCAGAAAGGTATCAACTTTTTTCAGGGAACAGCCTACTTTATCAATACTTTTTGCCTGACCTCAGATTAACACTGCTAACTACCTCTCTAATTCCTTTCTGTTTAGTTCTTTGCTTCCCTGTTTTACAGCTCAGGAAGGGACCTAGTCAGCATCTACATTAGCTTTCCAAGCTACAGAAAATGGTTAGCAGGTAAAAATGCGATAAATACCTAGGTTGCTGTGTAAGATTTAGAATTTGTCACACGTCACACACTTCTGGAGCTCCCAAGATGGAAATGCTGCCAGAGCTCGGACTCTGAAGAGGTGGGGGATGATTCTTTGGCGCCTGGGGCAGGTACCCCTCTCAGCCACACCTAGTTACACTACGGTGTTTGTCCAGTGTGGATTGACAGAACTGTTGTGCTCTTAGTCAAGTCTATGTCTCTGAATTATTTCACTGTCAAAATTCAAATTGCCTTGTGTTGTACTCTCTGAAGGCATCGCTCAAATGTGCTTTCTCAGTTACTTGTGCTACATTTGACCTACATACTGTAAGGAACTGATTGAATTTCTGGGGGCTAGATAGATAAGTTAGATTTTACTTACTTAATGTGCAAAGACAAAAAATATTTTAAATGTTCAGTGCAAGCACACAATTTTCATTAGCCTCTTCTTAATAATGAACAATGAATGCAAACCATTAACATTTTGCTGGGTTGTAGTATCAGGAAAATCACTCATTGCTGGTAGGAATGTAGCAAAAATAAAGATAACAAATCTTTAACACTGAGGTTGAAAGGCAAGTTGCTATACCTGAAGTTGTCAGAGCTTACTTCATTTGTATTAAAAAAGAACAGACTATTAAAAACCACACTAAATGTGTGTTATGTTGATCTGTTCTTTTATGATTCTGGCAGAATGATGCAAATGAATCTGATTTAATGGTACAGAAAGAATACTGCATGCTGAGGGGAATGCAGACGTTTGTTTCATCTGTTCGAGTCAGCAACTAATGTATTCTACTGTAGTCCTCTTCTGTGAGAAGTCTGAAGGTTACTTGAGGGTAGCATGAGTCACTTCCGTGATTTCCTCACTGGTTATTAATCTACAGCAGGAGTGTCAGACTCATCTGGTCCTGTGGAAACCTTTCCCCTGCATGCTGGATCCAATGCATACAGTGTCCACTCCAGTCCAGGACAGGTGGCACATGTGGCACCATCTCCAGCTGGCTGGGGACTCAGCAGGAAGAAGCCTGACATCTTGGACACTTGGCTACTCTGTGAGAACTGAGCTGTGGTACCAAGTTTCTTCCTGCCACACTGCTGGGACTCCAGCACCACTGCTTTCACTCAGGTGCTTGGCAACCAAGCAGGTGATATTCCCCCATCCCAGCTGGGGTTGGGGCAAAGTCTGTGGACTGGATGACCCAGCTCTGGGCCAGATTCAGCTTGCAAGCCATATGTTTGACTCCTGATCTACAGGATGGCACATAGCTTTAACAAAATTAATTTTTGGATACTGAAATTGCATTGTGATTAAAAGGGAAGTAACTGAGAAACATTTATTCTAGTGTGTTTTTTACTTCAGAAGATATTACAAGTTTAGAGGCCAGAAAAGATCTAAATGTGAAAAGAGCCTTGTGTGAAGTGCAGTTAGGGGGTAGAAAAACTTAGCTGAGGGTTGGAAGATGTTTTTAGTCAGCATGGGGATTGGATTAACCATACAATTTCGGTAGACTTTAATTAAGCTTTCTGTAAACAAAACCAAAAACCTGCCCCTGATTGTTCTAAGGTAGCTTTTCAAATACAAATCAATATAGAGTCATCCTTCTGTGTCCTGTACTTACTCAGGTCTTACATTTCTAGTGCACATTCTTCCATACTGCTTGCACTTGCAGAATTAAGCAAACATTGTTTCTGGTCACTTCCATGACAGTCTAGAATCCTGTGAGCAGCACAGCAAGTGTTAAGAAGGACATAATTTATGTGTTGAGTCTAGTATTGGAAAAACTATGCAGGAAAGGTAAGTACTGGACTCATTCTTAGCAGAGGCTAATGGGAATGAATAAGAACAAAAGGGGACATGGTAGAATAGATAGGGCAAAAGTGCCTCCGTCTATAAAGAGGTATAGGTTGTAGCCGTGTGTTGGTCTAAGGACACAGGCAGACAAGGTTCTTTGGGTAAATCTGATATCTTTTATTACTATTTTTTTTATTATTGAGTTGGGCTAATAAAAGATATCAGATTTACCCAAAGAAACTTGTCTCTGTTTACTAAAATACATTCCCCTGCAGAACTTGGAATAAAACCTGGAATTTCAGTCACAGCATTTTTCTGTTTAGTGAATAACTATTAGGCTCACTTACCAAGTGAGTCTCATTTAACTGTAGGGAGTGGTATGTGTAGATGGCAGTGTACACAGTCAGGAATTTTGAACTGGAATACTTTTCCAAGAAAAATTCACTTCCTGCAATACAGGAATTCTCTATAAGAAATGTTCAGTCTTGCCTCTGGGGGAAATTGCTCCCTCCTTTTCCTTGCAATCCAGATTTCAGACCTTTCCAGGTTAGGAGGAATCATCAGCAGGGATCCTGGTTTTCCCTGGTTAAAAAAAAATTGCAAATTCTTTGAATTAAAAACAAAGAAAATGCAGAGTCTCTGATTTAAAAAAAAAAAAAAAAAAACAACCTGGAAATTCTCTGATTAAAACCCCCAAATCCGTGATTAAAATGAAAGGCCACTATATAGGTATCAGTTGAACATAATGTTTTCTCGCTATATTTACAATTTCAAAGCATTGTGGAAGCCTACCAGAGCCTCAATCACTATACTAAAATAAATTCCGATTTTGGGTTTCTTATCATGCAAATACAGAGTTTCCCCCTGCCCCCTTAGCTCATAGAACACAGCAGGTCCAGGCCCGTCACTCCTTCCTCCTCCCCGCCTTCAAACCCCCTGGCCCTGCTGATGCCCTTCACTCCCCCCTCCCACATGCCCCCAGCCCTACTGGTGCCCTTGTCTCCCACCCATGACTCCCTGCCCACCCAGCCCTGCTGGAGGGGGCCCCCAGTTGCCAGGTGTTACAGGGCCAGGGACCCAGGCCTGCAGCAGCACCCAAGCCCCATCTGCCACCCACAGGAGGCGGCAGCTGTTGCAGTGGAGTAGAGCATGAACCCCAGCTCCCTCCCCTCCCCCTGACGGCCTGCTTCCTGCCTGTTGAGGCTCGGCTGGGGGGGCGGGGGCGCTTCTTGCCACTGCGTGCACTCTTGAGGAGGCAGGAAGGACCTGTGCCCCCCAGACCTGTGCATGGGGCACAGGTGGGTGTGGTTGGCCCACTGTGGGCTTGGGCTCCCTGCCCTGCTACCCTTGCCTAGAGGCTCTGCAGTGCAGCATGTGCAACCTGGCACTGCAGGGCAGAGCAGGGCTGCACAGGGAAGATCTTTGCTGCTGTGTGCTCTGTGCTGCCCTGGTGAGGTTCAACCCCTGGCCTGCAGGCCAGATTGGGCCCTTGGTGCTGCCTCATGCAACCTGTGAAGCTCCCCACGGAGCTCTGTGGGGAGCCCCGCAATCTGTGGTCCTGTCTACTAGGTAGGGCCTGCAGGGAAGTATAGGGCCTGATACTGTCAGAGTAGGGGCCAGCACAGGGCCCAGTCCAGCCCATGGACTGTCCCACACCATTCATTTGGCCACTGTTGGAGCCCAGTCCCAATCCCTGTATTATTCATCTGGCCTATCCCAGCTGGGCAGGGGCAGCACAGGGATTGATCTGGGTCATGGTCCCTGTGCCACTCATCTGGCCCACAGGGTCAAAACTTTGAGTAACAATGAGGCTGTGGAAAGAAAGAGGATGTTTTTAGAGTTTTGAATGGTACCTTGGAAAAATGGTTTCTACTCCTGGATCAGCAATGGTTTGTTTGCAAAGCTGCAACAGTTATTTTTCCCCACAGGCATAAGGTGAAAATCTACTCTGCCTTCTACAGTTTTCTTAAACTTTTCACAGGTGACCATTAATTATGCATTCCTTATTTTCTGGTTGCCTGATGCAAGATACAATAGAACAGTGTTTCTCAACCAAACTACTGTGGCAAGCTGGGGTGCTTTGAGATCCTATCAAGGGTGCCAGACGATGTTAGTGCTGTTAGGAGTGCAAGAATGAGTCACAAGATAAACCCAGAGATTTCAAAGAGAAAGCCATAGTGACCAGATTCTGACGTGCTGTCAGGGTTTGAATTATGGGGGAGCTTAGGGGGGGCTGAGCACTGCCATAAGAGATGAGAACCCCCTCCCCACTATGGCCTGGTCAGTCCCTGGCCTGTTCCGTGCCTTTCTAAGCAGCCCAGGTGGCGGCAGCGCCGGCTTCTTCCAGCTGCCACCGCCACACACCTCGCCACCAGGAGTCAAAGTGTAATTCAAACCCTACCTGCTGTGGAGAATTGCTCTGTTATTTTTCTGTAGTGAAGCAGTGTAGGGAGCTGAGGGCAATTCCTGGGGTCGCATGGAGGGAGTAACTGGTGTAAGGGGCAGGGGTGAGGTGCCCACATGTGTGGATATAACACCTGCTAGTATGGCCCCTAGGGCATGTGTCCTCCCAGGACTTTTAGAAGTTGGTCAGCTCTGCAATAAATCAATAGGGCATACTTCAAGCACAACTATTGTAAAACAGTAAAATAAAACCAAACCAAACAAAAACCAACTGAATTGTTTTAGGTGAATGAGTAGGTTGATAAACATGTTTGTATAGGCTGAAACACAAACACCTATTTTGCTTACAAATATTTAACTGATAAAAGTTTTTTGTTAAACTGTATTGATGTAAGCCTAACGTTGAAAGTGGTTCCTTTTTAATTCTCATTTATTCACTGTTTTAGTGTTTTGAGTATCCTGTAGATAAGTGTAACTTTTATGTGCAAGTATATTTGTAACAAGGGACCTAAACCCTGTTACTCAGACACAATGGAGAGGAAACTTCATCAGCACACCCTGAGGCTGTGCCAAAGTAGGCCACAGGCAGGGGGGAGTTTTGGCAGATGGCATCCAGGAGAGGACTGTGACCCTAGCCAGAAAGAAGAGCCAGGTGATTAAGAGGAGGTGGGGCTCAGGGGCACATAAGCACTGTCCCTGAGCCCAAGTGGCAGTCAGGCCCTGAAGACTCCAGGGAAAGGAGCTTCCACGGGGAAGCTGACTGTGGAGAAGCACTGCCCAGAGAAACAAGGCTACCCATAGAGGTGAGACAGGTTTAGCCCTGGGGGTCATAGCTTGTGGGATGCTAGTTTTGTGAAGGCAGTGTGCATGTGTTTTAGTTGTGCTATTATGTATTTGTTTATTGTATAATGGATGGACCAGATGTGGCTAAAAGGGAAGAGGAGAAGATCAGAGGGGTGCTGCAAGAGCAAGTTAGGGTGGAGGATACCAAAAACCAGGGACACAGTCTGGCTATGGCTGAGAAGGCAGAAGCAGCTGAGCCTGAGCCTGGACTGGAGGATTTAGGTATCTAAGGGACAGCTGAGGCTGTGAAGACTGGAAAGGCCAGGCCAGATGCAATGTGCCTAGGCTGTCAATCAACAGCCAGAGTAACCCTTAGGCTTAAGGTAGTAAAAGAGAGGTCTAACAAGGATCTGGGCTGTAGTCATATTGGTCTAAGCATAGAGGCAGACAAACTCTTTGGGTAGCGGTGATATATTTTTTTAGACCACCTAAATAGTTGCAAAAAGGCTGTTATTTGATCAAATTGATTTTGCATGGACAAAGATGCTTGAAGAACTCCACTTATGAGTAACTTCTCTTCCTACTGCTAAGATTCTGTCCTGATTGTGTTTTTCAGCTATGTCCTTTGCGAAAAGTTGTGTTTTGTTCTCAGTATCTTTATTAATTTAGTTTAGAGAGCTAAATGTGGAGTCCAAGGTGACAGAAATATTGTTCCACTTTTGCTGTAACCTTTTCAATTTCTTCTTTGAGTCTTTTTGCCCATTTATTCCCTGGAATAAATATTTCACAGTGTCCTCCATAATACCATGTTTAATGGTATTAAATGTTTACTACCACTGTCTCAACACTAGATGGCTTCCATAGCTGGACAGTTAATTTTCTCCACGTTTTTTTCTCTCCTTACTACCGTCATTGGTTTAATTACACAGCACAAACTTGAATACACTGCCAGGGGCATCACTCTGAAAGACTTCCTGTGTACTGGCAAAGGTATACTTACAGTTATAACATATCCTTGAGAATGACTGACACAAACTTTCCTCAGAGTCTTCTATGAAGGAGCAGAAGGAATATAGCCTGCCAGGAAAGTTACTACATATGATGAGACAAAACAATCAGCAGTCCTTACTTTGTGGCTTTCATAATTTTAGAGGAAGGTTTGGATGAAAACACTTGGAAAAGTAAACTTTTGGTTTGATTTTGAGCTATTTCCTCTACCAGTTATTTTGGCTGTTTTTCTCAGCCCATAAAAAAAATCTGCTTGATTGAGTATACTGTAAACTACAAATCTCAGTCCTTGTTAGATGGAAGGAAGCCTATTTGTTGCACCATCTGAGTTTATTATAAGAGGCCTAGGGGTGTTGCTAATTCCCTTAACAGTCTTGTATATAGGTTGAAGAGGAGGTGCGATGAAATAGAATTTATGGTACCCCAAAGAATTTTTGGAGTAATGCACAATTGTTCAAGACCTAACCTCTGGGATACTTGATCAGAAAATTGAGCCACTCAAGAATTACTTCGTCTGACCTTTCAGTGTCAGCTGGTATGTCAACAAAACCATGTGATCCTTTGAAACTACTGATAAAAGTAAAAGAATCAGCAAGGACACCACAAAGGGATCATTAACCAACATGGTCACTGTAATTGCTGAAACTGTGCTGCATCAAAAGCAAGCTTGATAGGAAATCAGGAAATCCCAGAAATGCATATGTTTCCATAGGGCCTTATCTCAAGCTTCCATTAAGATGATAAATTCAATCTACTGCCATAATGTAACACTATCAGTACAAAGCAGTTTCTTTAGCAAAGGCTTTCACAGGGTATTTAAGTAGTACTGGAAATGCCCTCCCAAAGACATGTGTTAACAATCTGACTAGCATTTCCCCTCTGAATGTTCTCAAATAACAAGAACATGGGTTAGACTTTTACATCATGGTTGTGTACTTTCAAACACTTAGCCACTTAATAATGAATCTGGCTAAAATTTAGGCAGGAAAATGTAGATCATCAAAACAGGTTCTTGCACTACTATGGTCATCTGATTTTTATCCACATTTCAGCAGTTTTTCCTGAGAAATGTAGTGAAAGTATCTCACCACATCTTGACTTTGCAGCTTTATAAACTTTACAGCTTTGTAGAAACTGATTGGGCTTTGGGGATGTTATGGATAAGTGAAATATATTGTTCTTCACCTCTTGTACATATCCATGGCATGCCCTCCTTTGAATTTCTTGGCAGAAAAAAATATCCTAAAAGACTTCAGACTTCTTTATTCATGCTTGCCAAACAGATTAGGCATTGCATTGCAGAGTCCTGCTGGCTATTGCCACTTCTAGGTTGAAAAGTCATCCGATAAGTAATCTGCTTGCAAATTATGCAAGGCAACTACTTGAAACTTCTTGCACAGGTTGAGTAAACAAACCACATTGAATGTTTTGTCACCTTTGGGTGCATTCTGGGTGTTGCATCCCGAGGGCCTGAGATTAATTTAGAATAGCTTTCTTACAGTTCCACCTGAAATGCTTTTGCTGTCTAGACAAGGTTCTTTGGTTGAATGTGATATCTTTTATTACACCAACTTAAATAGCTGGAAAAAAAATTTGTATAGCAAGCTTTTGGGTTTAAAAACTCTTTGTCAGGCTGAGGAAGTCTCTGCAGTTGGTGTGCGCTCTTCCTGGATGGAATGAATGGACTATTTGTTGTGTAGAGGTATTTTTGTAGTGAGTGATTTATATTTGGGTGCACTGTACTAGAGTCCTTCCAAACTTACAAAAATCCAAGCAAGCATCTTGGTAGCACAGAGTAAGGTTTAGCATTATAGGCCAGAAATTTCCATAGTAATAATGGCTAGGGAAAAAAGCCAGTTTAGAAACAACCCTTTCATCCCTTATTTATGCATCCCTTAGGGGACAAGGAAGGAGAGTACTTACCCAGTTCTTGTAAACTAGTAGGAAGCCAGCTTGAATTTTAGGAGAAATTAAAAATTTCAGATATGACTGTGCCAGCTTGTCAAAACAAACTTTTAAACAGGTATCACAAGATGTTTTTTGCCAGGCTTGGTATAAAGCCTGTC
This sequence comes from Gavialis gangeticus, assembly GCF_001723915.1. NCBI lineage: Eukaryota > Metazoa > Chordata > Crocodylia > Gavialidae > Gavialis > Gavialis gangeticus. The sequence goes on from NW_017729003.1 coordinate 20,455,407, forward strand.
TTATCTGTGTTAAATATCAAGTTCTGTTCAAGAACACACAGACATCAGATTTGGGACTGTGCAGTCAGGGCTTTCTGCTGTGGTGAAAAAAATTCAGTGTTTGTAAGACAGCTTTCTCCTGGCCAATTAAAATAGCCTAATAGGAACAAAAGCTTCCAGTTGAGAAGTCCACTTAGATTACCTCAAACTTTGGCTGATCGGAATATTTTCATTATAATTAATTTTTGGCAAGATCATTCTTTTGCAAAATATGTTGGTTTCCACTAACCTTTTATTAGCATTCTTAAGGGCAGTTCCTCATGGGGTGGTTAGGACTGGCCTGAGCTGTAGAGAGAGTAAGGTTCAAATTCCAAATTGGAGAAATGAGTAATAAAAGTGATTCTCTGAATTAGACAGATCAGGGACTCAAAAAAGGGTTTTCCACATCAAGGACCAGTTTCCCATTTAGACTGTGGTGTGATACAGAGAGTTGGAGAAAGAAAGGAAGGCACACACTATATGGGAAATGAAAGAAATTTCAAAACCTTTTAAGTTGGCTTGAAGCAGAATTGTTGTCTTCTAGTTCGTTTTGCTAATAACTTGTTCAAGCTCGAGGAATCCAGGCTACATATAAATGTCCAGAACTTGGAGTTACTTGACTCTCTGACAGAACATTCTTTCTTATAGCAAGGGAATGTCAACCATAATCACTTGTGAATAACACAGCTGTGTTGTATTAGCTCAGTCATCAAGGAGGAGCTCACCTCTTCACTGCAGTTGCTAAAATGAGGGAGGAAATGTATCAGTAACAGGAGCTCTGAATTTATTGTCTCTGCATATTCATATTTGTCTACTCTCAGCACTTCTTCAGACTCTCACTAAATTGAGTAGTAGAAAGAAACAGGCCGTGGCCCTTACCTGATCTCATTTCAGAGCTACTGATTCCAGGGGTAAGGCTTTATGTCTAATCAACTTTTAGATAATTTGATGTCTTAATTACTGTGTTGAATTTCCTAGTAGCGTGGATTGGCAGTTAGCATGCTTCAATTACTTACTGGAGACCAACATGGAATTCTTATATGTGTCGCTTAACATTTGAAAAAGCAAAAAGTAATTTTAAAAACCATTATCTTTCTGAGCTATGTTTCCCAGAAACCAGCTAGAGACCTCTGAATTTTATATTGCCCAATGTCCATCACTTGAAAAAGACAAAACAAAGGTTAGAAGATTGGGGAATGAGAGAGGAAAAAAGCTTCCTTTTCCCCCCTCATTTAAAAAAAAAAAATTGTATTGTAATTAGAAATGCCAGAAATATACCCGTAATCCCCTAATGCACAATCCTGCAAGAAGGTGCAATAATTTGACTATGTGAAAACAAGGATGACTCCCCCCAAGAAGCTGACTACTGTTGTCTTTAAACCACATTACTCCAAAAGTAACACTTTCAAGAAAATGGCCATGGCCTTGCCTTTACTTTCCACTACACTGTCACTCCCATGAGTGTTAAGAGACTTTATGATTTATATAGAATAATACCTTCCACCAACAATGTTGGCTTGCAAGGATAACCTCTCTCCCTCTTTTTATCCTGTTTTCACACCTTAGCCTCTTAAACCACATTTTAATCCTTCATTTGGGTTTCATGTGGGGAAAGCTGGTGTGAAAGACAGAATGTAGTATGCAATAAAATAGTCCTAAAAATAAAAGAGCAATATGCATTGTATTCTAGAAAGAGTAATATGTATTATATTCTAGAATGTAAGGAAACATGCTTATCCTTCTGTGAGAATTTTTTTAACTTTTAAAAGTAATCCTAATTCTATATAACTTTAAATACCTTTTATCTAAAGGAAAAAGTACTAAAATCTTATATCAGGGGTGGGCAAAATGCAGCCCAGGGGCCGGATGCGGCCCACCAGGCCATTCTATACGGCCCACGGGGCCCCTAAAAATGTAGAAAATTAATATTAATCTGCCCTGAGCTGCCTGTCATGCAGCCCTTGATGGCTTTCCGAAACTTAGTAAGCGGCCCTCTGCCCAAAATAATTGCCCGCCCCGCCTTAGATGGTAGGATGAATGAGCAAAGAGGTAGAGATGTAGTGAAAATGATCACCGAAGGTTTTCCATTAATTTTCCTTAACTTTTCAGAGCTCCTTTGGGCTGCTAATTAAGGAAAACATGGAAGATGCATATATTTTGAATGGAATGTATTGATATAATAACAATCAAATATCATTCGCATAACATAATTATCTGTTAAGGACTGGACTATTTAAGATTTTTTTTTTTACCTTTTGTGAGATTGTTTTGTTTTGGTTTTCCTCTAGTCTTGTGACTTGTTTGCATAATTGAAAGCTGTCTCTCTACATATTTCTATAATATTGCAGCATCTGAAATGCAGTTGTTCCCTGGTGTTAATAAGAGGAACTCTCAATAAGAGGAATTGTCAACAGCTTGTGTCTTTGCGGTGCTTAGGAAGTAGAACAAATAGTTTCCAACCCCATTATGATATATATCCAACTTTCACTGCATAGTCCAACTTCTAGAAAGCCACAGTCTGGCTCCACAGGATTTTTTTCTTCTCCTTTAGAATATCTGGCCTGTAATTAAAATGGAAGTGGATATAAGAAGTGGGAGAGGAAATGAATGTAGAAAAAAGACTGAAGTTATTGAAAGCTTTAAATCCAAAATACAAGAAAAAAAGCTTAGGGGATATAGGATCATCTGGAGTATTTTTGACAGTTGCCATCTGGGGATAATGTAATGACAGGGTAAACAAGTAGTATTGTAAAAAGGAACAGTGATATAAGAGTAATCTTCTGTTCACTTCAGAATTCTGTTTTTCAGTTTCAAAAGTTCAGCTTTCTACAGCTCATTCCGGTCACTATAGAGTAATGGATTTGAGGAGGGTGGGGGTGAAAACTAGTTAACGTGAAGTGGAAAAACATCCTATCCTTCCCTAAGGACATTGAAAAATTAAAGATATCTTAGCTGATTTTGTTTGGGAGGTTTTGACCATATATGACTTAAGTGTGGTAAATGGTAAGGGCTAATCAAGTTGAAATAAGAGAAAATATCTATCTTTATTGGCAAGCAAAATATCCTCTATCATTACTGGTAAGTAGTAATAAATTAAAACAGGCAAGTATGTGCGATTTTTTTTTTTTTAAAGTCAGCTTGTGCAAGCTTTGATTTTAATTTGGTATTTATAGTATATAGGTGTCTTTCCTTAGTTTTACATTTCCCTGAATTTGTCAGTTTTTTCTCCTTTTGTTTCCTCCCTTGTAGAGCTATAACTCTAAGGGAGATATCAAAATTGACTCCATGCTTAAGACTGCATTGAGAATTTCAGTGAAAGTGCAGTGGTTTCAGATCAGATCTTATCAGATTTGTAGGATACATGAACCTTTTTCACCTTTTTGGCAGTCTCAACAAGGAGATGAAGATTTGAATGCTCAATTGAAACCAAATGTTTCTCAGTTTTAAAATTGGTCTCTGCATTGTTGGGACAATAATTTTAATGTCAATGCTATATCTGTTCTGCAGAGGGAGCTTTAATTTTCAGTAACATGAACCTCTAACGCTGTAACCAGTCACACAATTAATTATAAATAATTTTTAAAAATACACTTATCCTTGGGGCCTCTGTATTACATACAGAATGTTACATTTTTCATTTTGCTTGAACATAGGAAATAAGAAAACCTGTGCCATAGTTGTACTTAAAGGCTGTTGTCTTTTTACGGTAAAAGTTAGTTTTTCCCTTGGGGTTCATGGAAATTCAAACCTTTTGTGCTGATTTTACTTGTGATTCTTGGCTCTCTGTTCTTTGAATGCATTGCCGTCTTCTAAAGAGAGATGAGTTTAAACACTGTACTGACAATTAAGGTGGTCATTTCTTCTTTAGAAAAAAAACTATTATTGCTTGAAGTCTGACCTTCCAGTCCCTGGCAGTAGAGAGGAATACAGGGTCCCTTTGAATTTCTTCCAGTTGAAGCAACTTCTGTGGCCAGAATAACAGTGTCTGCTTTCCCAAATTGAAGATAGGTGACTATACTTCAATGAGAGATAGTGAGCTGTGTTACTATGAAGTCAGTATCAATTTTTATCTCCATTTTGGTTTATCTGTTTCCAGGATAAGCAGGATCTACAGACCTTACTAAACAAAACAAGGAAAGTTCCAGGTGAACTTGGACAGGCAAGCTTCTTTGGGTAGATGTGATATCTTTTATTAGACCAACTGAGTAGTTGGGGAAAAAAGTTCTTTGCAAGCTTTCTGGCACAAGCACCCTTCTTCAGGCATAGGGAGTCTTTGCTGTTCTGAGATCTCCAAGGAATGAAAGAAGCTAAAAGTGTGACAGAATGTCAGGGAGAATGTAAATAGGTGTGTGACTGTCTCGCTTCGAATATCCATTCATGTGCCACCTTGGTGCGGGCGCCGGGTGATGGGCACGGTGAGGCTTTGTGCAACCTCTGAAAGGGGCCTTGATCACCCCGGGAATACTCCAGAACTCGCTTGCCACGACTTGGCATGTATCTTCAGTCGTGGGGTTTCCCATTAGAGGTCCTTCGGGGTTGGTCGCTCCTCCTGACAGATATTCATGGGGCTCCACCTCCCCTATGCCCCTTCCATATGCCAGCCTCTGATGGGCCACCTGATCTTGATGTGCCTTGCCCTCTGGTCTTGATGATCCTTACTCTTCGCGCCCTTTCTGGTATCGTGTCTTGTCCTTTGTTTTCCTAGCGGACTATGGGTCTGCTGGGTGTTCACCTCTTCTGTGTGTCTCTCCTGCTGTATGCTCGCTTCCTGTTGATTCTTGCGAGCAGCCTCTGTGTTAGGGTGTCACCCAGATCCCGTTGTCGTAGTATTACCAACAAAATAGAAAAAAAGAACAAAATAGAAAAGAAGGAATATGCAAGAAGAAAAAATGGGAACACACAAAGAAAAGAGGGCTGATAGGAAAGGAGAGGTCAGGCTGAACAGCCTTTTCTTGCTGCCCACCCTAGAGCCTGTGCCTGACTGCGTTCCCCAATGCTGCTCCGCTCTCCGCTTCTATTGAGGGTTTCCTCCACTCCTCCCCACGTCAGTTCCTCTCCTGTAATCCAGTGCTGTGGGTGACCGGTGTGGAGAGCCTTAGTCATTTCCAGTGCTACCACCGCTCTTCCCCGAGTGGGGTCTTCTCCTATATACCGGTGCTGCCTGTGACTGGCATGGAGCTTTTCTGCAGCCGCTGCCACCTGGGGCATTTCTTCCCAGGCGGGATCTTGCTTCACATGCCAATGCTGCCTGCCACTGGCATGGAGAGCCTCTGCTACCTGTCCCGCTCTCCCTTCCTCCCTGCTGGTGTCCACTTTTATCCCAGCTGGCCAGAGATCATTCATGATGTCACCCATTGGCTCCAGCTGTAGATACGCGCGGCTGATTATCTGCGCGGGCTTCTCTCCTCAGCATTGTTCGTCCTGTGTCTGGAGTCCCAAAGCAGGTAAGTAACCTTTGATTTTGGGGTCTTTGCTCTGGGAGTGCGTAGCCCCCGTCCCTGGTACCCCTGTGGGGAGGGTTTCTTGCTCCCCTGTGATTGTACCCCTGGGACAAGGTGGAAATTAGGAAAACAAAGGGTACAGAAGGGAAAGGAGGAGGGGAAAATAATGCCAAAGGTAAATAAGGGAGACTGTACTGTAGTTGAGTTTTCCAAGGTAAAAAGGAGTCAGTCTGTGGAAAAAGTAAATAGCTGGAAATTAGGAAAACAAAGGGTAGACAAGAAAGGAAGGGGAGGAAGGGGGTTAGGCAGGTACCTGGTAAATCAGATGTCAGGCAAGTTGTAATGTGTCATAAATCCAATGTCTATACTGAGTTCACAATTTTATGTATCCAGTAGATTTATGAAGTGAAGTTTGTAGGCTTGTCTATGAATGGTATTTTGTAAGTTCCTTTTTGAGGATTAGAACAGAGAGATTGGCGAGGAAGTGATTGTCTTGTGTGAAGTGTGCACCCTTTGTGAGAAGTGAATTTCTATACACTTTGCAGGGAATAAGAATGGTTCTGGCCATCTCTTGGGAGAGAAAAATTAAAGCTATATTTATGGAGGTTATATGCACATTATATATAATGAGGAGCATTGGTCTTAATACATTTTCCCATCTTGTGTTGGCAAGAAAAATTTCCACCTCTTTTCTGTCCTGGTTTATCTTTTGAGAGAGTGATGCTTGTAGGTCTCTGTTCAGATGAGACTAGAAAATGGGTTATACATTTTACAGGTTTTCTTAAGTGAATTTGTTATACAATCTTAGATGGCTAAGAGAGAGAGAGGTTTTATATAATGGAGGTTTAAGGCATTCTCAATCAGGTCCATTTTCTTGTATTTATATTCAATGTCCAGCATGTTAGTTCAAGAAGAAAAAATCATTCAGATTTTCAGAATTTGAAGGTATGATTGTTGGTAATATTCTCTTAGAAATTAAAGAGAATTGATTTAATCATTCAACTTTCATAATAACATAAAGTTCTGTGTTAAGGAAGCAATATTGTTTCCCACTACTCCATCAAGTCATATATCATGGTTACTCAAATATAAGACTAGGTCTCTTCCCCTCTTCCCCCCCATCAGCATAGGAAAAAGCCCTGTTTCTTTTATTACCCTCCTCCTCTTCCTTCTGCCTCATTAAATGAATTGGCTATCGTTAAACTGCTGCTAGAAGCAGCATTTGCTCCTTCCTGGAAACTCAAATATGAAGCTGATTTGATGTAGCTCTTGCTGAACATGTCCATAAAATACATGACCTATGCTGGGGTCGCTTCTTGGCCTTTTGGCTACTATCAGCTTGGCCTTTTGACTAATCATCCTGGCAGGGGAGACACTATGATCATGAAGGTGATTTTCTCACAGTGAAGCCTGTCCCTTGCACTCTGGGCAGGCTAACACCTGCAACTTTCCCAAGGCGATTCTCCCAAAGTGAGACCTGTCCATTGCACTCCAGGCAGGCTGACCCCTTCAGGTTTCCCTGAATGCAGGAAACTCGACTGCACAGTTTTGTGGCAGTGGGGACTGTGTTCACACTTGCCGCTTGGCTTGCACCTCAGCTTTTTGGCTAGGAGCAAGTGAGATTGGGAGCATCTAAACCCCAAGGCCTCTGGGCTTGGGGCTTGCATGTAGGACACCTGCCATAGATTTGGAGAGTATCTGATGCCCAAGACTGATAGCTCTGGGAGGGAGGATACTTTCCCCACGATAGAACCACACACAGACTTGAACAATTGAGCTCTGCTCAGTTGCAATTTGGAACTTGACTACTGGGCTTAAAAAAAATGGCTGGGTGTTACCTCCACAGGGACCTGGCACTGGGCCTCGAGGTACTGCAATACGAGGACAGCACCAGGAGGGCCAGAGCCAGCCCTGACACCTTCCCCTTGGTGCCAAAAATACTTAACCTTATCCAAAAGTGCAGTCCATCTGAATAAGTATAGTGCCCATTGTACTCAGTCCCACTCAGTGCTAATACTTTTTCTAGTCATGGTGAACCACTATATCAAATGCAATGCAACTTCCTGTTTACTCCCATATCTGAGCAGTGCCTTTCTTTCCCATTTCTAATGATTCCTGGTTTCTTCATGTTCCTTAAATATCTGGCAAAAATCACCAAACTTCTTTGTAGCTGAGAGGCTCTGTTGTGCCCCCTCCCTCAGCCTGTCCTGTATAATTAGTATGTGGTCCTGCCCTGTATGGGGTGGTGATGGATCCAGGCAGCCTTGTGCCTCATCTGCGTATCTGGAGTATACATATACACACACTGAGCAGTGCTGAGCTGTGGGGTCACCAGGGCTTGAAATGCTGTTGACTCTGCTGGGGCCCAGTCCAGTGAACTATATGAGAAATCATGAGCCTTTTGGATCTGGACTGATATCATGAAGAGGGAGATATCATGAGGTCGTTTTCAGCCCAGGTGGTTTTACTTACCTGGCGGGGAGATGCTCCTCTTCCTGGACTTGAATGACTTGGTGTAGTTAGAGGGTGAAGACCTGTCCCTTGCACTGCAGACAGGCTGACCCTTGCAAGAGTCTACAAATGCCTCCAAGAGAATCTTGGCTATGCAATTTATGCTGATGGGGGATTCCTCTCAGGCTTTCTCTCTAGCTTACTCCTTAGGCCTTTTTGGCTCGGGGCAAGCAAGACTGGGGTGCATCTGAACTCCAAGGCCTCCAGGCTTGGGACCTGCACATAGGGTGCCTGCCATGGATTTGGGAGTATCTGAAGCCACAAGCTGAAGAGTCTGGGAGGTAGGATACTTGCCTGTGGTAGTGACACACAGACTTGAACAATTGAGCTCTGCTCAGTTGAGAGAATTTGGAACTGATTTGGCTGATTTGGCTTAAGACACAAAATTAAGGGGGAAAAAAAAGTTTGTACTATGTAGAAGTAGGTACAAAAGTGATGCTTTAAAGTGTGTTTATATATAGAGTACCCATTCTGAAATGTGCAGCAGTCAGGGTAGGGGCCAGAGTAAGACCCACAGCATTCTCTAGTTTCCTTATGCAGTTTGTGCCTTCCTCTCTGTCCATTTTCTCCCCTTACTGTCACATGCATCTCATTTCTACATTTTTCTGTGTTGATAATGTATATTCAGCACAGACAATATTCAGATAATTTTGCTGCTCCTCTTCAATAAGTCTCAACCAAGCACTTGTGAGCTTGCGTCCTGCTGCTTGCCCCTTCCCCCAGGGCTATTAACTTGGCCATATTTTGGCAGATTTTCATAGTGCTAACTAAAGGACAACCCAGGCATGAGGATAACCCCTCACTAATTTTTTGTTTCTTATGAAGAAGGAAGGTGTTAAACTTCCTAATGAAACAATTCTAGTTTTTCACATGGGCAAAACAATTTTTACCCAGATGGCGCTGGTCTTGGAAATGGTTGAATCTTTTCAACTGAAACTTTAAAATATATAAATTCAGCCTGAGGAAGATGCTCAGCAATGGAAATTTAATTCCAAATTTTAATAATTTGACAACATTTCATAATCACCTGAAAACAATGTCTGGTCATGGAAAGTTTTAGGCAGCCTTAACTGCTGTTGTAGCTAGTAATTCCATTTGCAGTTAATAAGGTTTTATTTATTCACAATTTGGTCTTTGTTCCAGTAAGGTGCATAAGTGAAACCAGGGATTCTATGAACCTCTGATAGATGTAATCTAACCTTAAGGCAAAGTTTGAGAAGAATCATATATACACTCTGTCCTGTATTAATTAAATGCTGAATGTTTGACATGTTAATATTTTTGAATACAGAAAAGAGAAACATTTTCATTTAATGGAAAAACTTGCAAATGAGGCATATTTGTGTAACCTTTTAGAGTCTCTAGAGAAAGGAGATGAACAAGATCTGGATCACTTTGACTTTTAAGTTAAACTCACAGCTGTCACAGTTTGAAGATGAGTGAATTTATAAAAGAAATGGAAAACATGTTTGTTTGACAGAGAAATAATTTCAACACCATCTGTGCTGTGCTTTTCTGAAAAGGAAAAATTATGTTAATCCATCGGGGTTGCTGCCTGAAGGAAGGAAATCTGATGTTATGGTATTGGGGAGCCTCCTTAGTATAAGAGCTGGATTATTTTCTATCTTACATGGGGTATAAATTCATGGGGTTCCAACCTTGCTTTCAGCATTGACCCGGTACAGTGAATTATTGTCCAAATCCTATCCTCTGTGGATTTTTCCCCTCATTATTATGCAATACATAAACTTTAATTTGAACATTCCGTTTGAGAGCCTGCTCCTAGAACTTCTCCCTAAAAGACATTTTTGCAGTAGCATAATTAGGGTGGGGCAAGCAAGGCACCAGCCCCAGGCACCGACTATGAGGGAGTGTCAGGATTCCCACAGGGAATCTTTGCCATGGCAGGGGCAGATCTGCGCTGCCCTGTTCAGCCAGAGGTGCCAAATCTTAAAAACAAAACCTATAACTCTGTAAACAGAGTAAATAGTTTTAAATAAAGTTGTAATATTGCTAAAGATCAGATTACCCCTTCTGTTGAGAGTGAGTGGGTTAAGCTAACTAACATTTTCAAAAACACTTAAGTAAGTTTGGGTCTGAATCTCATTTTTAAAGTGATTTGAGCTCACTAAATCCCAATATCATTTTTAAAAATAGGATTTAGATGCCTTAATTCATCTAGGCAATTAAAAAACCCCTCTTAGTTCCAATTAAAAAAACCCCCTCTTAGTAACAATATACCAGCTCTTAGATCAAAATTTAATTGCCTTTCACTCTATGTTTTTTGTAAGAGGTAGGTGGAAAACTGGAAGTTTGCTTTTCAGATTGTTGTATAGTTGGCATTACATTGTAAGCACTTTTACCAGATTTTGAATTGAGTATCTTCTATTTTATTTTACCTTATTGTGTTCTTGAGCTTTATTTTTCTGGTACTAGCAATGGCCAATCTGCCCAAAAACCTTTTAAGGGCTGTGCCTCTTTAAGGATATTTCTAGAATCAGATATTTCATAGACATTAGGGCTGGAAGGGATCTTGTGAGACCATCAGGTCCAGCCCCAAAACACAGTGTCTGTTACTTCAGGGGAAAGCCATTCTAGATGGATATGAAGTCTGCAGGGTTTCACCCAAGACCAAAAACTCCATCTAAAAAACTGAGAATGGCAGAGGGAAGTTTTGGTGGAGTAGGAGGGAAGTCATGCAGACATGACTGGAAGATAGGTATACAACAGGCAAAGAGGATTTGAAGGCAGAGAGAAAAAAGAATTGATGAAGTAAAGAGCACAGAAAAAATGAGTGAAGTGATGGGAGAATAAGAGGTCACTGAGAAAGACACTGAAGAAACAGCAAGGTGGAAAAGAGACCCAAAGAAACACAGACTGGAGTCAGTAGTGAAAATTGAATAACCATGGCTCAGGCAGCAGGTAGATCAAGAAGGCAAAAGAAGAAGTGCCTCTGATTTAGCTACTGGTTCCCTTTTTGAGGAGGTGGTGATGGAATGGGAAGGACTGAAATGAGCCTTAGGGGAGCTAAGATAGCTGGGAAGGAAGAAAATGGGTACAACTCTGATTTTGGAAGGATGGGAGAAAAGGAACAAAGAGATTGAAATGTAATTAAGGGGCTTTTTGATCAGTTGAAAGAAGAGGTAGGCAGTGGCAATGAAGGTAGAGGGAAAAGATCAAGAATACTTAATGTTTAGACAACTTAAGGGAATTAGAGAATCAAATGACAAGAAATAGGTGAAGAAAAGAGGCTCAAGGCTCAGAAGCAAAGAAGTGTGAAAGAATGACATGAGGTGAGAGTGTGCAGTGAGCATTTTCAGTTTGATTACCAAGAAGTTCAGAAAATCACCAAGGAGGTAGAAAGGGAAGGAAGTAGTGGAAAAAGGGTTCATGCAAGGTCCAGAAAATGAGTCAGGAGTTGGTAGCATAAAAGTAGACGTAGATGGTTGTTTTGAAAGGTTGAAGGAAGAGTTGAAAAATGAGAATGTAAATCTTATACATAAGGAAGTTGACACAGTTGTGTGATTTGGCATATGTAGTCAGTAAAATATGAATGAGCAGAGATAAGATTTCAGGTTTTAAGGATACAAAATATGGTATGAGAATGAAGAAGAGTTATAAGTACACCAAGTCTAGACAAATAGATACTGTGGTGTATTTAATTTGAAAAAAATAATGAAATTCATATATAAGTTTCCAAATTACTTGTCCTGCTCTGATGAAAGTGATGAAAGAAAAGGACTGAGGGCAGCTAAAATATCAGCCTTTGCTTTGGTTTCCCCTCTGTCCACATTCATGTTCTTATAGGTCCAATCTCACCCCTTCTGGTTGGGTTTTGTTTATTAAAATGACACAGGCATTTCAACTTAAAGCAAGTCTTTCTCTGCTTTATGGTCTGTACAAGAGCCTTTTGCTGGACTGAGTAGTTCTTTCCCACAGCATGTTTGTGCTATCTGAGACTTCCTCAAGCCTCTCTTTAAGCCTCTTTTTAAGGCTTCTGCTCTTGAGGGTTTTGTACTTTGCTATAGGTAGGTCTAAGCAGGACTTCCTAGGTCCTTTCCTTTTACTCTCGATCTCTTGCAAGAACCCTGTTCCCTACATGTCTCTCTTCCTGAGCTGTTTATTTGGGGGGGGAAACGACCCATAGCTGTCAATAGCTATTTGGCCTCAAACCTATCACCTAGCAGGCAGATTTTATTTGAAGATACAGGCAGCCCTCGACTCGCAACGTTTTGAATTACAACATTTCACACTTACGACGTTTATAAATTGACACCGTTTCAACTTTCTGATGTCATTTTTTTTCTTTACAACACTTGATCTGACGCAACACCACACCAGTGAACAAGTTCTCTGTGTCGCCCATCTCCCTGGAGAACATCTGTCCAAACTTCATTGGACACTTTCTTTAAGAAAGCAGACAAGACTGCAGAAAAACCTACAGCCAAGACTCCTGAGAAGACTCCAGTCAAGAACCCTTCAGAAAGTCCAAACAAGAGCCCTTCAAAAAGTCCAGAAAAGTCGCCTCAAAGAAGTCTTTCCAAATCAATATGATTGCTATTTACAATATAAATACATTAATGTAGCT
>NW_017729003.1:20472964-20475916 GCF_001723915.1 Gavialis gangeticus
GAAGTCCTTCCAAATCAATATGATTGCTATTTACAATATAAATACATTAATGTAGCTATATTACTCATCTATAATTGATCAAGTACAAAATTCTGGGTTATTTTTGGTGAAAATAGGCTGTCAGTTCAGGAACCAGTCCCCTATTTATAACATTGCTTCCTATGCGAAAATCGGTTCCAAGTTGCAACATTTCGACTTAAGATGTGTTTTTCAGGAGCCAGTTGTGTCCTAAGTCTGAGGATTGCCTGTACTGGGTTAAATTCAGTCGTCTTTAAGGGCCATCCCACTGTGTGACAGATAAAGAGGACACTGGGTTGTGCCAGAGGAGAGTAAATAGTTGAAGAGCAATGAGAACAAAAGCCAGCAAGTTTAAATGAGCCAGGAAAGTGACTAAGCTGGTGAATGGAGTAATCAGGCCAAAACAAGAGCTATGAGGAGGCTAACAAGAGGTATTGAAACACAGCAGCATTGGAAGGATCATTGAGTTGAAAACTGATGTCACCCCAAGATGTGGGTGATGTGTAGGTAAGGTGAGGGGAAGAAAAGTTAGAGAGTTATTTCAACTTTGTTAAAAAGGGAATGAGAAGTGCACAAGAGATGTAGAAAGAACTCTGTAAACAATATGCACACTAGAGGTAAAAGATTAGAGATGTGAGGTGAGATGAGGTAGGAAATAGTGGGAGCATAAAAGGTAGAACTCATCATTGTTATAATGGCCTTCATCTTATGGGAAATGAGAAGAAGAGGTAGTGAAATGTGCTGAATCAGGAAATCAGTAGTTCTGTGAGTGGAAGAAGGTGATGGAGCTGCAGGTTTCAGGTCAGTTTAAGTTTGTCAGAAGTTAACTATGGAGAGCAAGTTAGCCATGTTAGTCTGAAATCTATCTGATCCTACTCTGACCCATTTAGTTTCTAAGGTGCCACCCTGCCCAGCCTTTTGCCAGTGGCTAAGTATGAGGGGTGAGTGTAGATAAGACCTGTGGCAGACATTACCCTTAAAATGTGATTAACCAGTTAATCGTGTTTTAAAGAGTAGCCACACATTCAGTCAAATAATGGCGTGAGAAAAAGATTAACCAGACAAAAAATTACGGCACCAAAAATGTGCAGTAATTTTGTGGCTGGTTTTCTTTGTGTCTTAAATTGAATGCCTGACAGGGTGGACCATACCAGGGCTGTAAGTCAGGCACAAAATGGTAAAGAACTAATCAGCTGATTGGCAGTTGGCAGGAACCCCACCAGGGCCCTTTCCAGCCCTGGTGTAGGGCTGATGCTGCCAGCAAAAAGCTGATTAGCAGCTGGCAGACCATTCCTTCCCCCATATGGTTCTGATCAGCTGATCAGGAGCCAGTTCCAGGGGCTTTAATTGGCCTGGTGGATCCCTAGACTTGGCTAACCATCAGCTGATTGTCAGGCACCTTTGCTGGTGCAGAGGGAGTTCAACATCATGATCCTGGGCTCCCCCTGTAGTGGCAAGTAGGGTGTGATCCCTGATCCCAAGATCATGTCCTGCCATGTGTATGCCATACATTATCTCCTGTGTGGCATGGCAGGAGGTATGATTGTTGGGATCACAAATCAGATCACATCATGCCTTTAACAGAACGTTTATCAGTGGTCTGGGATAACAAAGATGAAGAAGGGTGTGAATGTTAGACCTAGAATAGGATCACTGTCCCCAAAGAAGGCAACCGAGAATTAATTGGGGTATGTATGTTGGCAGTCCTAGAGGAATGGTAAATGACTAGACAAGATCTCCATGATACCTTCAGAAAGAAAAGATTAAAGAATATTGACAGCAATGTAGAGAAGCAACCTTTATCCCCAATGATGGTGGTGGGGGTGATATTGTAGCTTTTGTCTGGGGGGGATATTGTAGCTTTTGTCATAGGCTAGAGTCCCATTGTACTGCATACTGTACAAAAATAAAAGTGTCCGTGACCCAATTTGTATATTGGGGACAGTAACAAATAGAGGCACTCCGATGCAGGAACATAAGGAAACAATAAGACTGTTTTCTTCAGCAGACAGGCAGTGGTCTCAGAATGCTAATAGCCAAACGCTTGTCAAGGTTTTTACAGACATGATGGAAAAGGAGGCATTTAAAGGAAGAAATTGAGACAGCTGTGTTGTTTATAGGAGCTCTTCTCAAAGTGTAAGGGACAGTCTGAAAGAGACCACAATGATGCTTGTCTGAAAAATTAATACCTGGGCAAAGAAAACTAACATTATGAACCAGTTGCAGGTAGGAGTGGGATTTCTGATAGTGGATGAAAGATGGAAGCATAGACATAGGCCATGAAAGGCCTGGTAAGTAAAGACAGGTTGCTTGTATTTGATGAAGGGGCAGTAAGTGGAGAGGATGAAGAGAGAAGGTTGATATAGTTCACGCAATGGGCTAGGAAAATGAGCTTTGCCCCTGTACTCTGCATAGATATGAGCAGGACCAGATTGCATTTGCCCAGGGCAAAGGAAAGCATGTTGCAATAATTGAGATACAAGATAAGAGCCCAGACTAGTGTTTTAGCTGCGTGGAAGGATAAGAAAGGCCATATCTTAAAGATGTTATGGAGAAAGAATCTTCAGGAGTTTCACGTAGTTTGGATATATGGAATTAAGAGAGGTTGTAGCTGAAGAAGCACCTAGTTTAGAGTTCTGACTGATAGGATGGTGTCATGATCCTCAGTGATGGTGAAAGGAGGTAGCATGAGAGAAGATTAAGGGTTCTTGTTTAGCTGTGTTGAGGTTTCAGTGACAGCTAGATATTTATGTAGAGATGTCAGAAAGAGAGGCTCTGATTTTTAGTTTGGACGTAAGACAGATCTGGAGTAGAGAGTTAGATCTGTGAATAGTGAGCCTAGAAATGGTAGATTATATTATTCAGATGTAAGATGTAGATGGAGAAGAAAAGGTGACCAGTGCCACAGTTGTCCCTTCTGGAAGTGTCTACTAT
>NW_017729003.1:20480916-20487050 GCF_001723915.1 Gavialis gangeticus
TGTGACCTGATTACAAATGCCACTTTCCTACTTAGCTCTGCTTCCTGTGTACATTGATTCCCCTATCTGATTAGCAACAAAAACATATTTATATTATTAGCATTTCAGTACCACCATGCCATAAGAAAGGGAGCTGAACTATGTTCTGAGTCGCACATCAACAGAAATAAGAATATTTCACCTGGAGGACTAAGTTTTGACTTAAGTTAAACTTATACAATCTATAAGGACAAACGGTGTACTTGAGTGTAAAATATGAAATCTAAGGGTGCAAGAATGTCTACAGAAATTTGAAAGGGTGGTTTGGAAAAGAGACTTCTCCAAAGGACTTGCTGAAGGAACAGTTAGAGGAGTACCAGGAGAGAACAGTGGAAGCCGAAGGAAGGACAAAATTCAAGAAGAGCATTGTCAACTATGGAAAGGCTCATTAAGGAGTTTTTTTCAAAGGGTAGATTCTTTGGAGTACAAAGTGGAGCAGCTACTTTGGAGAGGGCCTAGGATGGAATTGGAAGTGGGGGAGGTAGGAACTCCAGACAACACCTGTAAATAGCATATCCAGTTAGCTTAGAAAAGAAAAATAAATGTGGTAAGAGAGAATTGCCTGTAGTATTAGCAATGGAGTCTTAATATGAGAGAGACTGAAGTATATTAATCTAGTACCTATCCTGAGCAACTACATTCACTCAAATATACTTATTTATAAAATATTTATTTATAAATCTGATTATCTCATAAAGTTTTTTATAAACTACTAGCAGATTTTGAGTAGCAAATAAATAACTCCATTGCTATCACCTGGAATTTATTTTAATGGCAGTTTTTTAAAAATCTGTCTTTACAACATTATTAGTTCGCTACAGTGGGGACAGACAATCCTAACCACAAAGGGAGCTAAAGTTTACTAATAGACCTTATTCCCAGAACTGAGCTGATATCAGTGATGGGCATCTATTTGGCTTTTGACAGAGTAATGGTGGAAAACTGTGGAGTCATGTTGGTTCATACTGCAGAAGAACAGACCTTTGCCAAAGGGAAAAGGACAAAATCCATTAAAAAAAAAGAAAGAGAAAAAAGTTCAAGCATTGTAAACATAAAAATTAAAGGTGGACACACAGATTAAAAGCTGCTTTTAAGAAATGAATGGCAAATATACTATTTCTGTCTGAAAAAGGCCATAAAATGACTTCATACTTATGCATAAGTATATGCACTGACCTTTATTTTTGTGCTTCAGTTATCATGTTGTCCTCTGCTAAAACATGACTTAGGTTTGAAATGCTATTAAGAATAGCATGCTGGGGTTCTGTCCTCATTTCTGTTTCTCAGCATAAGATTTACTTAGTAAAAGGAAGAATTTCCAAATTGTAGGAAGCTTTTCTAACTGGCTTGGGATGTGAATATCAGGCTGTTCTGTCTGATATTGCTGCTTTAGACAGATCAGCTGGAGTTTAACATTCTTGCACCCTTGGATTTCATATTTTACACTCAAGTACACCGTTTGTCCTTATAGATTGTATAAGTTTAACTTAAGTCAAAACTTAGTCCTCCAGGTGAAATATTCTTATTTCTGTTGATGTGCGACTCAGAACATAGTTCAGCTCCCTTTCTTATGGCATGGTGGTACTGAAATGCTAATAATATAAATATGTTTTTGTTGCTAATCAGATAGGGGAATCAATGTACACAGGAAGCAGAGCTAAGTAGGAAAGTGGCATTTGTAATCAGGTCACAGAACAGATTTACACTGTTTCGGGGGGGTTGTTTTTTTAAATACTTTGTTGTCTTTAGGTTCCTATCTTAAAATAATTTGAATATTGTTTTATGATGTCTTCACTCTATCTATGACATCAAACTGTGTTCTTTCCTAGCTAAACTTTAGTCCTGTATACACGCTTCTTGGAGTTACATATTGATAGGGGACTGACTGCATTTTACAGCAAGACCTGTTTACTTCACTCTGCATTCAAGTACTGTAACTAAAATACAGTTAAACCTGAACAGTCCTGGTGGTGTGGGCATGTGTGTGTTTAATTTCCCAATGCTCATGCTATTTTCTGGTTATGTTATGCCACTAGCCTACCAGAAGGCCAATGACTCATTCTCAGAGTTGGCTGTCAGCCAGTTCATAAATAAAAGAGCTCCAGCTGGCCATTGAGAATCCCCCTCTCCCTCTGCTACAACAAAGGAGCTGCATGAGGCGCTGCCATTGCCAGTAAGGAGTATTCCCTTTGTAGTGTTTTATATAAATAGTATTCAAAAATAGTGTTCAAAATGTCTGGCAGTCTAAATGAGCAAACGTGATGGAACATGAAATGAAGATGAAACTTGTATAATAGTGTGTTTTGAATAAGAAACATCCCAAAGTTTAAAAGGTTGCTTGGAGAAATAATCACTTGAATTACAAAACTGCCTGATCCCATCCTTGTTCTCCCCAGCTGAAACAGATGAATTCTGAAAGGCATTACTAATACATTGTACCTAGAATTTTTAAACTTAGTTCTAAAAATACAAAACCCGGAAAATACTTTCTGTCACATTTTCTTCAGACTAAAGAGCTGGGTGTGTTCTTACAGCATACTGAAGGAATGTTTAGCAGTAGCTGAAGGTGCAGATTATGACCAAATTTTTGTTAAAGAAGGAATGTTTGGATTTTCTTCACAGATTCAAAGTTAGCTTGAATGATTATCTGTAAGATTGGGCACACTGTGTTACCAGTAATACATGAATCCTGTGGCAGTTAGCCAAGACAGTAATTGAAGGTCAGGGATTGTGTGCTAAGTGCAGTTCTGTGTGCTGCTTGAGTCCATAGGGGACTGGCAGTGCCAGGGAACAAAGACAGCTCTGTTTTTTGAGCTTACAGTAAGAATAATTTCACAGAGTTTATGCCTGGTTGTGAGATGAAGCAAATGGTAATTTAAACTAGTGCTAAAATAATGCAACTATAATTTGTTTTTCAAGTGCAGAATTTGGCATATCTCAAAAATAAACTTGCACGTTAATACCTGTCTATGGGTCTCAGAAATGTTACCAAGTTATCTGTTACAAGCCATTCACCACCCACCAGGTATTAGTATTTTAAAATGTGACTTCAGTGCTCTTTCATGATTGACTTGACTGCTTTAGGTTCCAGGAGTCAGCCAGACTGGAATAAACTTGGTTTACATTGGGGTAGCACACTTATATTAGCATTTGCACAAGTTGTAGCTGTATCAGGATAAAGGGATCTTTGCCATATTTAGTGGAGTTTCATTGAGAACATCTCCAAATAGTGGAAATCAATGCATCATTCAGTTTATGTTACTACTCTATGGTACTAGTTTAAAAATGTTTGTCAAAGGTTTTATGTAAATAAATGAAGGCTGCTACACTGGATATTCATATTCTTTGTTACTGAGTTATACTCTAGGAATAAAACTTTATGCAAACACACAAACTCCTTGTCCTCCACGTGTGATTTGTGGTTTAACACGTGCAGGTCTTGGATAGTATTAAGGATTGCCTGCTTTGTTAAAAATGTACTATATGGTATTAATAATTTAATATTAATAATTGAAAATATAGTGTACTTTGTAGTAGACGTAATTCAGTTGTTTCCAGTTACTGAAATAAATTAGAGCTTCAGAACTGTTATGTTAAAGGCTCAGTAAAGAAAAATTGTGGGGACGCTGTTAGTAAAAGAAACAATGCCATGTCTTTCTTTAGAATGATACAAAATTAGGGTCATTTTAAAGATGAACTAAAATGGTTTTTATAAAATTCTAAAAACTTTCAGATCATATTAGAATCCAATTATAGAAATAAAAATAATAAATACAATATTTTGTTTTGAAATATATTTCTTTTCAACAGGAGATTTTATATATATATATATAAAAATAAAAATTCAGTGGTGTTGTTTCTCCTGCAAGAGTTGATCATATTAATAACTAAAGTTCTTATTTTCAGAAGTGCTGAGCCCTTGTTACTGTAAATGAAGTGAGCGGGGGAAGCTTTCATATAGCTGAATTCTCTTATATACCTTCTGCATTGCCCTGACTCAGTGGTAGAGAATTGATAAGCTGCTGAAAAACATACAAAACTGGTTTACATGAACAAGAAATAGCGCTGTTTCTTGTTGTCTCCACTTCTCATGCTTTATGTTAATAAAAGTAGTTGAAGCAACATTCCCCAAAAAGTCTCTGAAGACTTAAGTTGAGTTGGTGTCACTAAAATATCTATCTTAATATCTTTGGGTGTAATTGAGGAGCTCTTGCAGTTGACTGGCGGTAGGGAGTATGGATTGATTGGTTAAAAATGTCGACTTGTGGTGAAAGATTACATTCTTCTAAATACCCATACACACCCATTTGATTAATTTTGATTGTGCAAAGATAGGTTTGTCCCACTGACACTTTAAATCACCTTTCTGTGGTTGAATGCAATAAAGGACCTAAAGATATAATTTTGGGCACATGAAGCCAGTTTAATTCCTAGTTGCGTGAAATCAGACAAGCAATTGTTGAATCCTCCAACATCGGGAATAGATTGAGTATGATCAGTGCATCCCTGGCTTTTCTGACAGCCTGATTGCCATATACGGCAATTAGGCAAAGCCAGTCAGATTTTGTCATTTTGAATTGGTCAGGCCTCAAGGGCCACTTAAAAGAAACCTTCTAGTTAAGCTGCTTTTGAGGACAGGAGACATTTCCCATTGAAAGAAAGTATAGTCTTCACACTTATGTAGCTTTAGCCAGGCTACACCATCCCCAGAAGTGGTGATTTGGTTTCCTTTCCTGGTCCTGTGTGTTAGGTTATCACAAATTTAGGGAAGAAAGGTCCTTGGTGGATAAAAAGCTCTTCATTCACATGAGATCCAGACAACTATAAAAGCATGAAGAAGGTAGATTAAAATATAATGTATAGCAAATAATCAAAAATTAAAAATCTGCAACATGCCTCTGTGTTGTTATTACCAGTATAGTAGAGCAGCACAATGGGTATTTATTCAAATACCCAGTTGCCTGCAGAGGGGAACTAGCAAGCTGTACTTGGAAAGTGAGAGAAATTCAGAGTTAAAACGTTCCTTTTCTTTTGCTTTGTGTAACTGCTGGTCATTGTGGGATATAATGCACCCAAAGGCTTTGAAACAGGAAAACTGCCAGCCCCTGCAAGTCATTGACTGTAGAAAGCAGAAGAGGTAT
Source organism: Gavialis gangeticus (assembly GCF_001723915.1). Lineage (NCBI taxonomy): Eukaryota > Metazoa > Chordata > Crocodylia > Gavialidae > Gavialis > Gavialis gangeticus. The sequence continues at coordinate 20,486,097 of NW_017729003.1, forward strand.
TGCTTCATTTTCTGGCTATGAATGCTGTTCTCCGTACTGTCCTCTGATCCGATTGGTGGTTGGTCTTCCAGCAGACCTCTTGGGGCTGCTAGAAAAGTTGTACCTTTTATAATCTGTGGGATTTAGTGACAGTTTTAGGGATAATTTGCTGCCAGTGTAAAAATAATTAACTGGAAGAAAATGTAAAGGGGGGGGGTGGGGTTGGCGGAAAAATCATAATCCCAGCTCTTGTAAATGGCAATCTGCCAATATATTTTATTAATATTTTATTTTCCTAACAAAGAGATTAGATTGGGGAGCTTGTGCCAATGACCACTCGTGTTGATCTACCCACAGTCTAGAAAGTAAGGATTGATCGGTAACAATTTGGCTTTGGTTTTAGAATCAAAACTGAGGCTTTCCTTCAGGAAGCAGGGGGCGAGAGCCTGGAAACGTATCACTTGCTTTCGCATCTCCTGTCTTTTTCAAGTAAATCGGGACAGTAAATATTTGATACCTCCATTGGCTGAGGGGGAGGAGGGTTTATTTGAGCTGTCAGTCTCACCACTAGTCTGGCTTTGTCTGTAGTTAAATTTATGACCCACCCTCCCCGGCCAGCCAAATGAGTAATCAGTAATGTGACTCGTGCTGGAAGTGACTCCATCACCACCTGTGACGAGGGATTAGTTACAGTTTGCAGAGCACCGCCTCTTCCCCTCTCCCCCAGTACCCTAGCGCTAGCTCTCCTCGCGGCGGGGCTGTCGGCGGGCGCAGGGAAGTGCGGCCCGGGGCTTTCTGCGCGGCCTGCTCGGTTATGCAAGCGGCCTCGCAGAAGTGATCATGACCCAGATCCGGGAGCGCTACTACCGCAGGATTTCTTAGTCGTTCACACCACAGCGGTGGCGACAAAGAGCGAGTCGTGACTCGCCTCCGCGCCGGAGACGCTCATTTGCTCGACTGGCCTCGACCCGGGCT
>NW_017729003.1:20492050-20509979 GCF_001723915.1 Gavialis gangeticus
GCTCAGCCGGGCCCGCGGCTCCCCCAGCCCCGCCCCGGCCGCCCCCGCCCGGAGCGGCGATGTGCCCGAATCCGGAAATCGGGGCTTGAGAACCATTTTCTTCTGGTCTGCGGAGCCCAAGGACTGGCTGGAGCGAGCCCCTGACACGCCGCGCCGCCACCCTCCCACCTAGCCGTGCCGCGGCCATGACTTGTGAGCGGGGCCGGCTCGCGCCGCGGGGCTCCCGGCGCCTGGCCTGGGCCCACTGAGGTTTGTATCGTCTCCGCAGCTTTGGCCGCCCACGGCGGGGCGGAGGGGCCCTGCGGGTGTCTCTTGCTGCAGTAGTCGTCCGATTTAAACAGTATACTCGGACCCAGCTCATTGCTAGGACAGGAGAAAAGAACTTAGAGCTAGATGGATAGAGATACAGATGCATAACATATATGCAGATATAGACAAATACTTGTGTGTGTATATATATGTCTATCTATCTCTGTACATATATAGAAATATCTATATCTTTGGAGTTTTTTCAGTTCCTTATATTCCCCCCCCAGCTGGCGGAGCCCGTTCTCCAGCAGTATTTGGTGTTTTCCCAAGCCCCTGGCTGGGAGCCCTGAAGGACCCAGCGATGGGGTTGTTGGGCTGCACAAAACTTGAAAAGCCCCACTCTGCTTTGAGTTCTGTTCAGACTTATTAATTGCAGACTTGGTGTTCGAGAGCCCATGTGCCAGCAAAACTCTTGACAAAAAGATTGCCTTTTGGAAGGACTTGGAGTGGAGCTGGAGCTTATATTTTTCCACCATTTTGAATTGATGTATGTGTTTCCTATTACATTTTAAATGGTGTGCTTTTAACATGGGGTGTGCTGAGCAGCTGAGTTGTGTTTTAAGGACTGTGGCTGATTTATTTAAAAAATGCCTTTCAGGGAGGGCTGATCTGGTCTGTTTTTTCTCATGTGAAAGGAATGTAGTGCAGCATGGAGCTCCAAACAGGATGCAGTTGTTCTGAGCATTTCTTCGTATATAGTGATAGGCCATAACAGAAAGGCAGACATCTACACAGCAGAGGGGGTTTATTTTAGTTTGCAATATGTAGCATGCAGTGCATATGTCAATTAATCAGTTAGTTGGTGCCATTTTTGTAACCAGTAGTTGAATATTTTTTTCCAGCTCTGAATATTGACTAGAAAAGCTATTTTTGCATTGCTTTACTATGGTGTCTTTGGTAGTCCTATTGAATAATGGTCCATCTGTTAGCAGAACTATCCCACAGTGACTTTCATCAAATGGCAGCTTCCCTAAGGCTGTGGCAGTACCTTGCAGAATAATAGATCTGCAATCTTGAATTACTGATGCATAAATTCTGCTTGCATTTCCTCACATTCCAGTATACTTGGATGTATTATAAAGTGTTTATTCCAAATTAATTTGAGAAGCCAGATACTAAAGCATTTGCTATATTTATAAAAAATGATAGATATTTCATCCCTTTCAGATTTAAAGAAGCTATACCAGCATTTTACTGCACCGCATAATTATGTTCCACATTCCTTAAGTATTTACATGCATAATGGCTACACTGTTTGTCCCTTTTAAAGCTGGCTGTATGTTTATCTTATAGATGTGGCCTGAATTTTGAAACTTCATAGGTTTCAATTTTCATCAGTTGCATAGTAAATACCTTTATTATGTTCCTGAAACATTGGTCAGAAATACATATAGGTAATGGGGTTTTTTTTGATGCACACAGTTTTAAAATAATGAGTAAAATACGTTTTAAAATTCTTTTGTGTGTCTTATTTACAAAAGCAAAGTACTGTATTTCCACAAATAAATACTGAGCCTTTTTTGTAGATTCAGAATTCTGCCTTTAATATTGAGGAACAGGAAAATACTATGGAAGGTTTCGACTTTTTTAATTATATTTGGAGCTATCCATACATTTTTCTTCCTGATGCAGCAAAAAAGAAATGGAAAGAAAAGCCCCACCAAACAGATTGGCCCGAAAGAAGTAGAAACCCTTGCTTGATTGCTGCTTAAGTTCTAATGATCATCATTACTGTTTTTAGTCCGTTTTATCGATTGTTTAACTACACTCTCAGAACCCTTTGACATCTTAGAAGGAGGTGTGTGTTGGGTCATGTGTTCTAAATAATGTGTTTTTCAATTTAGAAATAGGCTAGCTGGGCTACAGGAAATACAAACAACCTATACTGCTTGGGTAAAGGGAGACTTGCACAAGGAGGAATGAACCAAAAAGGGACTGAAAATACTACTTAACTATCTTTTTTATCTTTTAAATTTTTTCACTTGGTAGTTTTGTCTTTGAGTCATCATACCAACAAACACGTATGGGAAGAAAACTATAGTTCTTTTGAGGTCTAACGATTTAGTAGCATGATGAGCAGGTGCCAGCATGTTGTTCTATTAAAACAGCTAGATTAAAACAGCTGGAATAGAAAACAATATATGAAAAGGTTTACTTAATAGCGTGCACTTATTTTTCAGCTATTATAGTTTAAATGGTAAACTTTATAAAATCACTTCTGTATGTTGCCAAAGAAGCTGAATACTATGACTTTGTAATTGAAAACCTACTTTTGAATTTAATGCATCCATTTATATAATTAAATCATTTATACAAAGTTGTACATTTTCAGTGTAGTTTGTTACTTTAGGCTAATGAATAGTTTAAAAAGGTAAATCGCCACATAAGAAAGCTATGTAAACCATATTGATTTGGAATGAAGATTGCGCTATAAGCAGCTGGGCCACCTAAACAAGAATAGTTATAATAATAATAAATTTACATAATCTGGCAAACAAACCACACCATTGTTTTTCCATTTCTAAAATGGGTATTTTGAGATGAAAATTAGCTAGTTTAATCACTGTGATTTACATAAATTTATATTCTTTAGTAAGCAGTTCTTAAATTTGTGGTTCCTAGACCACACTGGTAATCCTCTGATCATGTGCTGGAGGCCCCCAGAGAACTGGCTGGTCACATGGTATCAGCTTCCCTTGTTTCCAGCAGCTTACTTCTTGTACTGTATTTAGCACTGAAATTGCATTATATGCTTTCTTTATGTTGCTACTTCAAGGAAAAAGTGCTTGTAATTGCTACCAGGATGCTGTGATGATAAATGGGAAGGCAGTTTGCATGGTTTCACATGCAAGGAAAAGGTACCCACAAGAAAATTTTATTCTCTGGAGATTTGATATTCAACATGAACATGTTTAAGAAACTGTTATGAAGTAACAAGATTTTTTTCAATATTTTAATCCACTTAATTTCTGCATCCAATTCTCAAAAGCCTGAAAGTGACTTTTGCCATCAGTTTGAAAGCTGTCCCAGTTGCCCCTGCCAAGCAGTACAAAGCTGATGAGAAGGATGAGTCAGTGTAAGAGCTATGTATAATAATGACCTTGGTGATACAGAAATTTAAACATTTGTATTCATAAAATTCTTGTTGCCAAGGTCTGGATCATAATACAGGCAAAGAGAGTAAGATTGAAGGAACCAGTTCAGAAAAAGACCTGTGTCACTTAAAGTTAAGCATGTGCTTAAGTGCTTTGCTTAATTAGGATTTTTAGAGGTTTAAGTCTTAGTAACAGATGGAGATGGTAAAACTATGAGAAATGTCCTGGTAAAAGAATTAGTTGGCTGAAGTTGTTTGGTTTTCCTTGTTTCCAGCAAATGCAGACCTCCAGAGATTTATCTTGTTCATTGATTGCCTTGTTAGCTGAAAGAGGGGAAATTCTTTTCTCTAGAACTTTATAAAGAGACCATTTGAGCCTTTCCTTATATTTTCTTGTTATTATATGTTTTACGTGCTGTTTAGTGGTAGAGGAGGCTTGGATGATTTTTTTGTAGTCCTATAATGCATGGGGTGCAACACTGCATGTTGGGATTCTCAGCATCTAGGCTACCAAGTAGAAAAAACAAACCTTTCAAGAATTGCTAACATTTTGACTGATATAGATATAGGGTTTTTGGATCCCATTATATATGGCAGGTTACTGATTTAATGATACCCTTTTCCTTACAGATGTTTGATATAATAATGCTTTCTGTTACTGTTTGGGAAATCTCAACCTAAGCATGTTCAGCTGGCCAGTTGCATCTTTTACAAGGTTATGTAACATTGTACAGTTCTGCTTTATTTTCTTTCGATCTGCCATGTGGAGCTGTGTTCCCACAGCTTTTTGGGGCATTGGCTTGATAAAGGATAAGAGAAACAGAATTAATTTTCTGGGGAGAATCATATTTTAAGATAGTGCTTGGGACCAGGTTTTGCAGTGCCAGGAATCAATCTGGTGGTTCACATGTAACTTACTACGTAGTTTTCTACAAAACCCGAAAGAAAACATTGTGCCTGTAGTGTTTGTTTAGTTAATTACCTTCTACATACAGGTATTTATATTAAGAATAAATTTTGTTGCAAGAATAATTTGACAGCACTAAAAAAAATTAATTTGAAGAGCAAGTAGAGTGCAGATGCTAATCCGTAACTTAAAAATAGCTATCAGAATCTGAAATGGATGAATCCCCTTTTTTGTTTTATATTGTGTGTTTAGATATAGATGGTACAAACTACATCCTTGACTTACTCAAATGGCTACCTATCCAAGGCCCCAATATGTGAAAACTGCTTTAGAGCAAAGACCCTTCAGCAGTAGAAGTTAAGTAATTATCAGCCATTTGGAATCCAGAATTTCCAAACTTTCTGCCACATACTGCCACATACTTCCTCTTCACTTAGCCCCACATATAAAGAGATAATCATGAAATTAAATATAGAAGCCTGGCATGTTAAATCTGGATATTAAATGTATAGCAAAATAATCTTAAATGGAGTATTTTTATAATAAACTAAGATATAGGACTCCTATAATAGGAGTATCCCTTTTCACTTGTACAAATGCCAGATATATTTAGTGCTGGAATTTTTACTCATACCACTAGCAAGGAACATCTTTATATGCTTGACAGTACCTTCTGATGACATAGTCCTATTCCTAATTTGTAAATTACTATGAATGAGAGGTTTGTTTCTTTTTTCTAATTATTATTCAGACTTTTGAAGCTCTTTATTTAGGAGAGTTTAAGAGTCTGATTATTTGCATTTTCATTATTTTAGAGGAGTTACTATAGTGAATGCATTGACCACACTTTTGGGTAATGTTGTATTGGGCGTATATTTGGACTTGAATAAAGCTGGGTGTAAATTTTTAGATTTGGAGACAAATGAAAAACAAGGGAGAGGAATTCAACATGAAAAAATAGTTGCATGTGAGACTGCGCAATATTTGCCCACTTGGGCTGACGGTAGTACTTTTTAATGGAATAGGCTCTCCCCCAAATTTTCTCATGACATATTTTACATGCCATAGTTTCTGGATTCTGCCCTGCTTAGATGTCTGTGGTGAAATTGATAGCTACAGGTCAACTATTTTATGCCGTGTTTTCATATAATCATGCATACAATCTTCTGTATTAAAGGCAGTCTGGCCAAGGCAGTGGAGCATTACACTGAAACTTGGGAGAACTTCACAAAATGCTTAAAACACTTAATGTTTCTTTCCTCTGCTCCTGGCCTACTAGGTGATGTTGAGCTTGGCCCTGCCATTTGTCTGCTGAATTACCTTGAGCAAGTTGCTTCATTTTGCTGTACCTCAGTATTCCTATCTGTAAATGAGGGTAATAATAACTTTCTTTATAAGATACACTGAACTCTGTTGTTGAAAAGGGCTGTGTAAGTACTAGGTGTCATCCTTATGTCTTGAAGCATTGCTTAGTATACTGTTCACAAAGCTTTGTATACTTTTCGTTCTTTCCTGTGTTCTAACCGTATGCTTTCTGTCTATCTTTTTGTGATTTTTTTTTCCTTATTCCTTTTTCTCTATCTTGTATAATAATTTTCTTCTTTCCCTGCTTTTTCCCTTTGTGTTATGCACATGGTCTATGCTAATAGTCATAGCCTCCTTCCTTCTGTTACCTCCTTCCTTTAATAACTTCCTCTTCCTATTATCTGCCCATTTTTCAGTTCCATTCTTTCTCCTTTACCTTCAAGTCACTTTTCTGGGATTCATTTTACCATTCTTCTCTTGATGCATCCCCAGCCAGTCACACCCATGCTCCACTTCTGTATTTGGAAATCGCACCAGTGGAAGTGATTCTTTGCTATCTCTCCAGGAGAACCTTCCTCCCCTATTTCACTCTCTTCCCACACATTTTCTCTGCAAGATTTTTTTCTGTCCCATGAAATGGGAGGGTTTACAAACCTTCTACAGCTAGTTCTGCCCACTTCAGCCAAATGCATCATTTTCTCCTGGACAGAATGTAGGAGCTAGTAGGACTTTTTTTCCTTGCCTGTATTGTGGAGGAGGTTTCCTACTTCCTGCCAAATGCCCAAGGGAGGAGGGGGAAGGGAACTTAAGCAGAGAGGCTAGTCAGGTCTGAGACTGCTCTGTAGGAGCAGCTGGCAGTGGGGAGGAGTAGCAGGGAGGAGGGAAGTAGAAGAGACGTTTAGAGGCAGTGAAGAACAAGGGAAAACTGCCTAGGGAGAATGGAAGAGGAGATTCAGCAAGAGAAGGGAGCAACTCTTACCTGCAGTTCCTTTCCGTGTGCTTTCTTAAGCAGATGCATCTGTGCTCATCGTCTGCACGCAGGAAGTGGGAATTTCAGTGTGAGCTATGGTACAATCCTGGGCTCTGAAATGGGACTTTGAGCTTCTGTGATTAAAGTTCTTGCTCAACAGTAGGCAAAAGGAAGAATGTATGTTGTAGTTCCCTTTTCTTGCCCCAGGTTTTACAATCGTAGAAAAACAAAAAGCACAACTTAAAAAACATTTTAATCGGTACTTGTTGCTCTGATTTCTTAAGAGATAATTAAGCATTAACATGTTTTTTATTTAAAGAAGTGTTGCTGTTGTTTCTGTTAAAACACCAGTGTGTCATTATTTTATGTTTGCTGCAACTGTGGGGAAATTGGATTTTTTGTTTTGACCCGTGACAGCTTCCTTTTTTAATTTTGTTTTTAGACATTCAAGCCCTTGGTTGGAAAAAGTGTGTACAATTCAATCACTGCAGTAGAATTCCTTGTGGACAAACAACTGGATTTTGTAACTGAAGATAGTGCCTTTCAGCCCTATCAGGTAAGAAGCATGGGTAGTGTACATCTAGTTTAATTGAAGTCTACTTATTTTCTTTTCCACATACTTTTTACAGTTCAAGTCCTATGTAATAATCAGCATCTCATTTCCTGGTATTCATTGAGGTCTAGTGGTGCTCAGCATGTCACATGGCCAGATTTTAGTAGTGAATCTGATGATGGGGTGCAGAAACACTACACAGCCCCTTATCAATACAATTTTTATAAGTAAAATAGCTTACTTGATAAAGATTAACCAATACCAATAATGGCCAAGTAGATAATAGTGTATGGTCTGCCCTTCTGAAGCTGTACTTTGGTTTATTGAGCCTCAGGTTACAGTAATACTTGATTAAATGGAGTAGCTGTCCATTTTCACTTTAAAGAAAGAAAACTGTTTCTTCCTGACAGTAGACAAAATAGGTAATTGTCCACTATTCAAGATTTCTTAATTGCAACCTTTATTAATTAGAAAAATGTTCTGATATGAGCTTATATTTGTGATCAGAACATAAAGTTTGTGCAGGATCTGATGAGTAGAACCTAAGAACAAGAATATTTTGTGTTCTGTAAGGAAAAGTTTGCAAAAGATTTCTTATGTGACAAATACAAAGAATTGAATGTTTGAATAAACACTTCAGTTTGCCACTACTTACTTTCTATGAATTCTCTTCTGATTGTGATTATATTCTATAGGATATACAAAGATAGCATTTTGAAACTGTTTGAGAGATTGTTAACAGCTGATCCAGTTCCGTATAATATCTTTCCCACGCTCAGAATTGCTGGAATTCCCCTCCCCCCACCAAATACATGGAAAAATAAGAACTATGTAGCTAGAATTTAATTATTTTAGTTTACTTAATGGTTTGGTTATTTTGTGATGTAGCATTAATATTTAAGGATGCTAAACAGACTGAAAACCTGTACTGCCTAAGTCCAATTTCAGTCTCCCAACTCCTTCATTCACTGAGAAAATGCCTGCTTTAATTTTCTTGTGGTTTGTATGAGACACGCACAAGTTCTTTCTCTCCAGAAATGTTATTCCAGTAGATGCAATCATCCTTCTTTTGGCAGAAGGTTGTGTTGCATTCCTACAGAGCAGTCTGAGCAAATTTACAGTGAAGCTAACTGAATTTATGGGGAAGAAATGTTGCATTTTGTCAAGCCATCTGACATCTGGCCAACTGGCAGACACCTACATATGTCCCATGCAGTAAGTGTTTAGAATCCTTTAGTGTAGCAGATGATTGTCAAAAAGATTGTGTATGCCTGGGCACGCACACATGCATTCACACAAAATTGCGCTCTGTGTGTCTCTCTCTCTCTCTCTCACACATGCTTGCTCTTATGCTCTCACACGCTTGTCCTCTGCACTCTCTGACTCCTGAGTTTATTTTGAAGAGAGAAAATAAAATGGAAGTAATGCAGTGATTTTTGAAAATGCCATATGACTTGCTGACTACATCATCATATTTATTGATTAACACTGTCACAGTTACAACAAAGGAATATCTAAGGTCCAGTATTTCATAGTATGTTTGCATTTATTTCTATTTTAAAGTGTTTTGAGAGTTGAAGAGGCTTCACTAAATTTTTCAAAGATTGGCTTTAGATTTTGGAGATTTTTAGTTTAACTAGAATTGGAATCCTTGGAATTGCTAATGCTGACATAATTGGTTTTAGAAAATATTTCAGTCCATTATGGTCTTGCATTAAGGACTTTCAAAGATAGTTACATTCATACTAATACTTTAATGAGTGGAATTTCATGGCAGATTTGATATTGGGGAATAGAATTCATCACTTCACCAAAAAGGTGCAATATGATTCATAATACATAGAGGGCATTAGTGTAAGATTTCCCTAGCTTCTGCTTCCAGTTGGCGGGCTTTCTGACATGGAGTAGACAGTCTGAGTTACTGGGAGGTAAATTTGGTTTCCGTACATCTTTTGTGATGACCTAGGTGCTAGAGCACTAATTTATGACCATCCTACATTGCTAGGTCTTGAGAGAAACCTAAATTAGCATTCTGTGCTATACCAGTGAGGAGATAATTGAAAAGGAAAGTTTTTTTTTTGTTTTGTTTTGTTTTTTAGGTATTGATGGAATAATAAAGACTGGTTCTGACTTGTACATTGAATGCAGATCTGTGCCAGGATTCTGACCATCATTGACCAGTTGTGCAAATATTTAATGAAAAATAACTGAAATAGTTAGCAGTTCCCAAAATATTTTGGAAACAGTATTCAGAGGCATAGTTTTACCTTCACTTCTGGGGACCGCGGTGGCTTGTTACCAAGCATTTTTGTTTCTAATGTGCATTTAAAAATTGTGAGGATTTCTTCAGCTTTAAAGGACACTTCTGTAAAATGCATCAGTAGAATTATATGTGCATAATATATTAAACAGCTTTATTTACTGATATGCTGGGTGTTCTCTTTTGGAAGATCTGTGACTTAACATGCTTTCTTTTGAAAAACTACTAATGTGTTGAGTACCAACATTGAAGTTACTGCCATGTAAACACACGTGCCCTCTTTCAGGCTGTTTAAAATCTAAATTAGTTTTAATTTTTTTATCCTTTTTTGGAAAGGCTTAAACCAGAATACTGTTATCATACCATTGAACACAAAGCACTTAACACAACTTTGCAAAAATCATTCACCTTTAATCCTTTTCTAAATGTATTTAATCTTCTGGTTTGGGCCCTTAACAGTAGTATTTTCTATGTGTAATACTTTAGGTCCCTAAATGTCTTAAACCTTCATGGTTGAACTACATTTTTTTTTTTATTGTGCGTTGTTGTAGTCTGAGTTCTAAGGGTATTTTTTACATGGGTTTCCAGCATGGCGCTGGGCACTTTAATGAGCCATGCTAACTAAAACTGCCTGTGTGGTACGTGTATCAGCATCACCATATGTCCCCATGCTGAAAAAATGAGAGTGGGGCAATTTGAAATAATGCTCATCAGATACGTCTTATTTCAAAGCTCGCCGTTGCCTTTTTGTCAGTGCAAAGATGCACGATGACACTAATACACATGACACACGAGGCTGCCAGAGCGCATCAATTTCCATGTTTCAGCAGACTCTATTTAATTGAGTCTGCTCCGATGCACTGGATTTCCAGTGCATCAGAGCAGGCACCCTGCATGTGTGTAGGAGCTCTACAGTCTTAATCCTTTAGTGCCAAAACAAGCAAGGTTTAAATTTTTGTTTAAAGTTTAAATGGGAAGACCCTAACAAAGTTCAGATTCAGTGCTTTAACACATGAATTTCATAGATTTCATAGAATCATAGAAAATGAGGGTTGGAAGGGACCTCAGGAGGTCATCTAGTCCAACCGTGTGCTCAAAGCAGGATCCTCCTCAGTTATATCATGCCTACCAAGGCTTTGTCTAGTCAGGTTTTTAAAACCTCCAAGGATGGAAATTCCGCACCCTCTCTGGGTAACCTGTTCCAGTGCCTTACTACCCCTGTAGTGAGAGAGTTTTTTTCTAATATCTAACCTAAACTCTTGCTGCAACTTGAGACCGTTGCTCCTTGTTCTGTCATCTGCCATCACTGAGAACAGTCTAGCTCCATCCTCTTTCAAACTCTCTTTCAGGTAGTTGAAGGGTGTTGTTAAGTCCCCTTTTCTCTAGACTAAATAAGCCCAGTTCCCTTTGCCTGTGCTCAGAAGTCATGTGCCCCAGCCCCCTCACCATTTTCATTGCTGTCTGCTGGAGTCTCTCCAATTTGTCCACATCCTTTCTGTAGTGAGGGCCCCAAAACTGAACACAGTACTCCAGATGTGGCCTCACCAGCGAAGAATAGAGGGGAATAATCACTTCCCTCAATCTTCTGGCAACACTTCTACCAATGCAGCTCAGCATGCCATTAGCCTTCTTGGCAACAAGGGCACATTTTTGGCTCATGTTCATGTTATAGTTCATTGCAGCCCCCAGGTCCTTCTCTGCAGAGCTGCTGCCTAGCCAGTCAGTCCCCAGCCTGTACCCATGCAAGGGATTGTTCTGTCCGAAGTGTAGGACTTGGCTCTTGTCTTTATTGAACCTCCTGAGACTTCTCTTGGTCCAGCCCTCCAGTTTATCTAGGTCTCTCTGAATCCCAATCCTACCTCCTGCATATCTACTAGCCCTGCTCCCTCCCACCCCCCCCCAAGTTTTGTGTCATCTGCAGACTTGCTGAGGGTGTACTCTGTGCCATTTTCCAGGTCATCAAAGAAGATACTGAACAAAACTTCCCCTAGGACTGGCCCCTGGGACACTCCACTTTGATACTGGCTGCCAACTAGACATAGAGCCATTGACCCTTTGAGCCCAATTATCCAGACTTAACAGTTTTCTATCCACCTTACAGTGTGTTCATCCAGCCCATACTTACGTAGTTTGCCTGCAAGAATGTTATGGGAGATGGTATCAAAAGCCTTGCTAAAGTCAACGTATACCACGCTGGTCTCACCACATTCACAGAGCCAGTAGCCTCATCATAGAAGGCAATCAGGTTGGTCAGGCATGACTTGGCCCTGGTGAATCCACGTTGACTGTTCCTAATCACCTTCTTCTCCTCCAAGTGAATTTGTTGGTAAGATGATAATAAAATTTCCTGTCAGGAAGATAATAAACATATTCATCATACTGTCAGTATTGGACACACAATGTTTCTTATAACTTTATTTTTCTGTAGAACTCCTGTATGAGCTCTGACCATATCAGTTTTGACTGAAATACATTACCGTCTCACAACAGTTATATGACCTATATGAAATTAGGTAGCTGTCTTAGCCTAGTTCAAAGACAAAATTCTCAAGCTGAAGGAAACAGAATAACTGGTAGTTTTTTTAGTTTTAGCTGAAAAAAATGCAGACTGCTTAATCAAGGAAATTAAAGTATTAAAAATGACCCCTGCAAAAAAAAAAAAAGAAAGAAAAAAGAGGTAGAGGCCACTTGGCAGGACTTTCTGAGGAATCTTGAGCGTAGATTCCCAGAGTATATTTATATAACTTTAATTTCAGTGGCTGTAAATTCAGTGCCGTTTACTGGTACCAAATAGACATACTTGCTGTATCACAAGAATTATCTTCTCCTTATCACCTTCATAAGTTCTAAATTTATTTATCAAGTAACACACAGATTCATAGATTGTAGAGTAGGAAGGGACCACAAAGGATTATTGTGTCTGACCCCCTGCCTCTGGTAGGAAAGAGGACCATGATCAGTTGACCCCAGCCAGGTGACTGTCAAGACTCCTCTTGAAGACCTCCAAGTTAGGTGATAACACCACCTCTCTTGGAAGCCCATTCCAGATTCTGGCCACCCTTACTGTAAAAAATCATCTTCCTAATGTCTAACCTGAATCTACTCTCTACTAGTTTATACCCATTATTCCTAGTTACTCTTATGGGTGCTCTGGTAAATAGTGCATCTCCAATTCCCTGTTGTCCTCCCTTGATAAACTTATAGGCGGCTACAAGGTCTCCCGTCAGCCTTCTCTTGTGAAGGCTGAAGAGATCCAGATCCCTCAACCTCCCCTTGTAGGGTCTTTCATGGAGGCCACTTATCATGAGAGTGGCCCTCTTCTGAACCCTCTCCAGATTCTCTGTCTCTCTTGAAGTGCGGCGCCCAAAACTGGACACAGTACTCCAGCTGTGGCCTGACCAATGCCACATAGAGGGGGAGCATGACCTCCCTCAATCTGTTGGTCATGCATCTGCCAATGCACGACAAGGTGCGATTGGCTTTGTTGATGGCATCGTTACACTGCCAGCTCATGTTCATCTTGGAGTCCACTATGACTCCAAGATCCCTCTTAGCTGCTGAGCTGTTGAAGAGGTCATCTCCCAGCCTATAGGTGTGCTGGGGATTCCTCCTCCCAAGGTGGAGTACCTTGCATTTTTATTTTTGTTAAATTGCATCCTATTTTGTTCTGCCCATTGATCCAACCTGTCCAGGTCAGCCTGTATCTGCTCCCTGCCCTCCAGTGTGTTTGCTAACTTGGAGAGGGTCTCTCCACACCGTTGTCCAAATTTGCTGATGAAGATATTAAATAACACCACTGCCTACCTCCTTCCAGGCCAAGAATGACCTGTCCAGCACCAGCACTCTCTGGGTGCGGTCCCTAAGCCAGGTGGCCACCCACCTGACTGTAAGGATCCACCCCACAGTCTGGTAACTTCCCTATTAGAATAGGATGTGAAACTGTGTCGAAGGCCTTCTTAAAGTCCAGGTAGATGACATCAGCCTCAGCTTCTGTGTCAAGGCAGCGTGTGACCTGGTCATAAAAGGCTATAAGGTTTGTCAGGCAGGATCTACCTGCGACAAACACATGCTGGTTTCCATTCAGCATAGGCCCCTGCTGGGCCTTCACAAATGTGCTCTTTGAAATTTTTTTTTTTTCCAGTATTTTCCTAAGGATAGAGGTAAGACTGACTGGCCTAAAGTTACCCAGCTCATCCCTTCTCCCCTTCTTAAAAATGGGCACCACATTGGCCCTTTTCCAATCCTCCGGGATCTGGCCAGAGCACCATGAGTGTTCGGACAGCCCTGCCAGAGGTTCAGGTATGACACTGGCCAGTTCCTTCAGCACCTGTGGATGGAGGTCATCCGGGCTGGCTGATTTGTACCCATCCAAGTGCTCCTTAACTAAGTCAGCACTAACCTTTGGTGGTCTGGTGCCTTTTGGATATCTGTCTATGTTCAAGGTGGGGGAAGTGTTTTGGTCAGTACTTAGCAATACTGAAGCAAAGAACTCCATTAAAGAGCTCTGTCTCTTTCCTTGCGTCAACCACCAACTGTCCTGATTGGTCCTGCAGGGGCCCTATGTTACTCTGCACCTTCTTTTTGCTCGGTATGCATCTGTAGAAGGACTTTTTATTGTCGTTGATTTGTTGTAGCCAGCCTAAGCTCCAGCCCTGCCTTGGCCTGTCTGACTGACTCCCTGCAACAGTGTGCCAGGATGGTGTATTCCTCTGTGATGACTGCCCCCTGCTTCCATTGCCTGTAAATCTCTTTGCCCCCAGTGTTTTCTGGAATTCCCTGTTCAGCCAAGGGGCCTTTTGTATTCCCTTACCCCCTTTCCTCCTGTTGTGCCCCAAGGATCACTTCCTTGAGAAACCTCTAACCCTCCTGGATCCCTGTTTGCTCGATGCTCTTGAGTTCTGCCACCTCACTAACTAGACTTTTAAATTTACTAAAGTTGACCCTTCTGAAGTCTAACACTTTGGCCTCACTGGATATTTTCCCACCCTTTGCTAGATAGTGAACTCTACCAAGTGATGGCCAGAGTCTCCCAGGTTACTGTGTATTCGCAGGTTCCTCAGGAGATCGTCCTTTGTTGCTAAGACCAGGTCTAGCAAGGCGCTACCCCTGGTGGGACTGGATACTACCTGGGTTAGGTGGAGGTCCTGCATGCAGTATAAGAACCTATGTGAGCGGTTTGTTTGGCACCTCTCAGCAGATGTCTGGGTAATTTAGATCCCCCATGACCACCACCTCCCTTGCCTGAATGGCTTCTGAGAGCTGCCTGGAGAATACCTCATTCAGCTTACACATCTATCTAAACTTCTCATTGCATGGAATTCCATTTTCCCATTCATACATAGGTGCTGCTTTGAAGTCAAGCCACTCCTTTATAATTGGCAACCACTTACAATTTGTGCCTGCAGGATCTTGTATGTGCAGTGCAGCCGTCACTATATAATTTTTGATTGCCTGCCAGATGCACACCTGCAGTTTTTATCATCTTGGTTGCTACAGAGAGGGTATAAGAGTTATTATTTCCTACATTAAAATTGTGTGCGACTCGCATTCATTAATATGAGGGTCAGACCAGTTAATAACAAATTTCCTTGTTAGCGGCAAGAGTCTCCGTACTGCTGAGGAGAAGACAGACATTCAGAGGGCTGATGCAAACAGGTTGAGCAATGACATGAAAACTACCTTCTTGCAGTAAGTGGTAGATATTAAAATGCTTGCTTAAAAAATTGTAATGATACTTTGTATTTGTAATTGACAAATAATGGATTTGGAATGTGAAATATAAAGTCACACCCCAATATCTTTTGTATGTTGCATCCAAAATACATATATTAATATTGTCTCTATATCCATTAAAATGCTGTAATCCATGAAAACATGCTTTGCAGAAAACTTGCAAGCACTGAGGAAATATACCAATACTAGTGGGCAACTGAGTCAAGAATAATACAGGCAAAATTTATTGTTTTTTCATCCACCTAAAATTTCACCTTTAGTGTTGATCTGCTACTTCCATTTTGGCAATCTGTGCTCAAATGGCCCAAACTCTGTCAAATTTTATGTTGCAGCTCATTGAAGATAAAAAAAAAAAAAAAATGTATTATTTTCAGACACTGGAATGGCATACTATCCTGTAGTTCTACCCCCGTAAGCTTCAGTTAAAAAATAATAGCTCAGCTGTAGTTCAGTTCTCATATTTTTGGTGATTATGAGATTTATGTAAACTATTACTGCATCAGATTTAAATACATCCAGGATAGTTACTACAGTATATTGCAGTGCTGTTTTTGAATTTACACAAAGTAGGAGTTTGCTACAGTTTGCATATTCCAAATGGAAACAATTCATACCCGACTTCTTGACTCATAGCCAAATGTCATGTTAAATATCATCACAAATTTCATAGTGCACGAAAAATCCTTACTGTTTTAAAATATAACAGTAAGATATATAAAATATGATCAAATATTAAACAGTACACTGACGTCAAATTATACTTTGAGAGTAGTCTCTTTCCATTTATATTAGTGCATTTCCCTGTCAACCAAAGCAAAACTACCTTTTTTTAAACAGCTGAGACCAAATCTTATAACTTTAAACAATACTACTTAAAAAGATGCCCTTTTATTTCTACAGATGGTCAAGAATAGATATTAGGAGTAATTTAATCTGAAAATTTAAATATTTAATCATGGTGGAATATATTTGAGGATTTTTTTGGGGGGGGGGGGGGGCATGTCTGTCCTCTTTTCCTCCCTTCTCCCCCCCATTTTGAAATACTAGTCTGGCTCAAACTAAAAACCTATACCGAAATAACCTAATTCTGTTATTTTCTGATCAATTCGGACCTCAAAGATTACATATGAATACTGAAGTGCAGAACCAAGACCATATATAATACTCAGGTTGTGTGTTGTTTATGTTTTTAATAGCCTGAACAGATGGTCAAAAGCAACTAAATATATGCAAAACACAGTTGTCAAAAGTTTTTTGTTAAAATATTAGTGAACTTATAAGAGAAACAAAAATATAAGTATAGCCAGTCATTAAAACTGAATTAGACTATACTGTTTCTGCAGCTCTGTACAGTTGATAGGTAATATTCAAATTTTATATCTGTTTACCTACAATAATAACATGTAAGCAATTGTATATTTGTTTTCTGTAGTATGCAGTATAAATGAAAGCTCTACAATTACAGCAAAGAAGAGTTAGTATATTCATTTGTTTAAAAAGTGCAGTTTACCTGAAGAAAAATGGACAATATGCTAAGAACTAAAGCACTATATATGTTGTGTGTAGTCTCATCAACATGGTGTTTTTTTTCTGAAAGATGTTTGGCAACTTTGGTCTTTCACAGGCACAGAGGTCTGCTTAAGCACTTGTTGTGTCATTACTGACTGATGCTGGGCACCCTTTTTTGCTAGGATCTGTTGAATTGCACTTTGGACAAGCAAATAATCAACAAAAATAAATCTTTTTAAAACAAGACAACAAAATTCACTAAGTACTATAAAATATAAAGAATCAGGCCCCAAGAAGCTCAAAATACGCACTGCAAAGACAATTTTATTGCTGCTTTGATTACTGTCTGGGTAGAACAGAGCAGGGTGTGAACCCACAGGCTGCAGTTGTGGTTGCTTAGTAACCAGAGCTGGAAGTTTTTACTTTGCCTGCTGCTCCCAAGACAGCTGAATTGGTATTGGAGAATCTGCAAATGCTGATTTGTAATCTTAACAGCTGTAGGTTAAATTTTACTGAGAGTTTCTGAATACGACATGACCCAACATGGGAACAAACAGTGGCTGGTTGCACAGATGAGTCAGGAGGTTAGCACAAATTCAGATTTTGTTCCTTTAAATTAGTTACATTTCCTGCAAGGGGCATTTCACCACATAAGTCAGGAAATACACATGACCATCTTCAAAAGTTTGTTTCTATGAGTCCTTTCAACAAATGACTGAGACAAGGGCTTTTGAAGACATGCCTTGCCAGCTTTCCATTGAGTTGGAATTTCTTTTTGGTCCAAACATGCTTCTTCAAATTCTCTCAGAATATATGGGAGATAAAGCTGCAGCCAGAATTTAGCTGCATTTGACTGTATCAGTACTTTTATCAGGGTAATTAGAAGTCAATTTGTCTAACCTACCCTAGTTCCAGACAGGATAAGGTGTTAAGAACTGAGAGGTGCTGTGTGCAAAATGAAGAAGGGTAAGGGTTAGTTAGTACTTCAGATAATTCTCTTTTTAAAATGCATGTCATACTTTTTTAAGCATTCAGGTTTAAAAATCATTCAAGTTTTAAGCATTCACAGTTATAACCTACCTAAAAGATCAAATTTACCAAAAAAAGCCCCCAAATAAACCCAAATCAACTTACTCATTAAAAAAATTGGTCCACAGTTGTAGGGCTTTGCTGCTAAAATCTTTACTTAGCCCAAAGCTAACCCAGATGTGGATGTTTCTGTGTGTTAAGTTTTCACACACACACACACACACACACACACACACACACACACACACACACACACACAC
>NW_017729003.1:20510012-20511904 GCF_001723915.1 Gavialis gangeticus
CACACACACACACACACACACACACACACACACACACACACACACACACACACACACACTTACTTTATAAATAAGAAAAAAATAAAACCCTTTCACTCTCCTTTTCTGTTTTTTGTGAGTAGGCAGAAGGCATATGAAAACTAGATATTTTGTTTTTCATTACCCTGTTTGCTCATAAGAGCAAAGCAAGTATCATGGTTTAGACAGTATTCACATGTGCATGATAAAACATGTTACACATCTTTTTATAGGATAAATACCTTAACAAATAGTATACTCTGAAACCTTGAGAAGGGAAGTGAAATAAGTGTGGTTTATGAAACTTTAAGCAGTCTCTAATCATACACCGTGGACTGTTTTGAGATGTAGTCAACTACTGACTTAGAAAGAACAACTGCAACTGAAATGAAGCTTCTCTCATAAGTTTATACCTCTGCTAATCAAGCAACTCAGGGGCTTTTTGGTTTGTCCCACTCATTAAGGTTGAGAGAAACAGATTGAGAAATTTCAGTGCAGACCAGCTGGCATTCGCCACCATCATGTGCTCAGCTCCCAGTTTCATTTCCTCCACAGATGACAGAGCAGTACACAGCATCTCAGTATTTAACTCTTCTTGGTGTTCTTTTAAAAATTGTTTCAATTCTTCTCTGTATTTGTTATCTGGAAGACCTGAAAGCTGTCCAGCTGGCTTTCTGGCAGCATCTTGAACAGTGATGACTGAACAACATGCTGCTGACACCATCTACACCTTTCAAACGCATGTTCTCAACATAAAGGCAGACAAAAGCCCAAATCCATTAGAAATGGGTCAGTTGACTACATCCATCTTCTTTTTACCACTGAGAGAGAAGGATCAGGTTCATCATGACACCAAGAAGAAAGGAATGAGGGTTGCTGTATGTCTTCCAGTTTATTAAATCAGCAAAGGAGCGGAGCTGTGCAGGCTTACACCATCTCTGCTAACCCAGTATGAATGTCTTCCTTAGAAAATGAACTGTGACTTCCCCGAGATTTTAATGTCTGTTCTCAACCCAGAATAGGTTGGATAAAAGTCTGACAGGGTTTTTTTCCCTCCCCTTTCCTCTTACTGTGATCAGTTAAGTCAGTGGGAGCCAGCCTTTTTGGCAGGTATGCGACATATTAGCCCTGCACCTACCCTGAGTGCCACTCTGATCCCCTTCTCCTGCCCAATCTGCTGCTGTTTTCTGCTTAGTGGCCTGTGATCCCTGCCTGACCTGCTGCTCTGCTTTCTGCTTCCTGCACCATCTGCTGCTGTGCTGCAAGTCCCCTCCCCAGCCTGCTGTGTACTACACAGTACACCGCAAGTTGGCCACCCCTGAGTTAAGTTATTGATTGCATTAGTTAAAGTTCTTGTGGAAACAGATGTGAACTAAATGTCAGAAAGTATAAATCAGGTGTTTTAGAGTAGTAAAAGAAATGTAACTTTGAACAGGAGGTCTGACCTTTTCGGCATTGGTTTCTGTATCTGCTCTTACTAGATCTCAGTACTAGTTTTTAAACTGATAGATTTGATGTACAAGCAGATGATTATGGGGCATTTTTTGTGTGGAAATGTTGTTTCTCTAAACTTGTACATTGACCAGTGTACAAGTTTCTTGCCTTGAGGGAAGCATCTGTGCAGCCATGTGCACCATAATGGAACAGTTTCTACCTTTTAGAATACTTCTGGTGGAGCTGGATGGCTGGTGGTGCTAGCTAAGTTTCATTGCAGTTTCTTAAGCTGTCATTGTCATTAACCGTAAATGGACCTGCCTCATAGCAGCGGTACTGGCTTAGTGCTGCTGTGGGCTCTGCAGCCAAGGGTAAGCAGAGGGGGTGGGGAAGGACAACATGGAGGCAAAAGCAGCATGGGGAAGCTGGGGAGCATGGAC
>NW_017729003.1:20516904-20529664 GCF_001723915.1 Gavialis gangeticus
CTTCATTGCCGCTAGGCTGGAGGCTATTTTGAGCTGGGCTGGGGTCCCCTCTGCCCCCCCTGCTGACACTTTGCAAAGCATGCCAGGTTTTGGGGCCAGAGGCAGGGACAGTTGCAAGGTGGGAGGGATAAGTGATGAGGGGGAGAGAGGGGTCAAGTTGCCTGCTCCCTGTACTGTTAGAGTCTATACATGGAAAATTATAACAACTTTTCCATGTCTAGAATCTAATTACTGGGGGAGTAGTCTTAAATTAGGGTCATCTTGAATTCGGGTAAATATTGTGTAACGGGGCCTTCTCAGGGCCAGTCTGCCATTGGCCCACCCACCTGTTCCTGGACTAACTGCCCGCCACACTCACCTGCCATGCCTTGTTGTTTCATAATTGGTTCTAATTAGGTGGGAGGCTGCCCATTCATGCCCCGATGCCAGGGGGCGCTCTCTGTGGCTCTGATCCTCCCCTATACCACAGCCAAGCCTCACAGATGGCATCCAGGTGACAGTGCTCCTGGCCTACAGCCGGACCAAGCTTAGCCCTCATTGTCAGGCCTCATTTGTACATACACTCATACCATCCTAATCTCACACTCCACCCCCTCTTACGGGGTCTCTTTCAAGCATCGATAAGTTATACCGCCTTGCTCCCTCTTGGAGTGGCCCCCTAAGGCCATAGGCTTTATCTAGAACACACCTTGGGTGGCAGACATACTATCTTTTGGGTCTTCTTCGTGACCCCTACCAGGGTAGTGGCCAGCCAATTAACTGACCTGGGGCAAGCTTGCCCTGGCACCTCCCAGGGCAACTCTACACAAATCCACACACACATACTGGGCTCCCAGCCCTGTGGTTTCCCTCTCTTCACTGGGGCTCCACTTCTACTCCCTCACAGGGGTTCACATCTGCCCCCTCACTGTGTCTACAGGGCTTCCCTCCCTGGTGGAGGCTCAGGTGGCCATAGCCATGCCTGGCCCCAACTCTTACCCACACTGATGTGGGGGCTAGAGGTTACCGAGGCGCTCCGACCCACCTTCTCCTGGGATGGTAACTGGCCTGGTATTTCCTGAGGGGCTCTTGTGCCACTGGGAGTCCCACCAGGCCACGCACTCCCAGCAGGGGTGCAGTTTTAGGTCATGGCCAGGACCAAGAGCCTCCTGCTCCTACCTGCAGATGTTCCATTCAGCAGTTCAGCCAGGCAATATTTCTGCCTGCCAGCAGCAAACTGTTCTGTTTATATAGGCGGCCATGGTTCTAAAATGGCTGCTGCACTCAAGCACCTGCTGGCTGCTTGACTCAGCCCTTAAAGTGGCAGGCACCAACAGTGCCCTTCCACATATGATAATAGATGACAGAAACTGGAAATTTAAAATGTCTTTCCTGTGTGACAGCTGCTATGTTAGCTGATGCATTGTGAACTGAACCCAAAAACTACCAGCAATAACCTTGAGTCTTTTATAGTTTGAGTTTTGCAGCTAGGCTCTGTAACTCTGGCATTCTTACCTTTTGGATTGGGCAATGGAGGTGGGACACAACACATGCACAACAGTAACAGTAATTTTTTACTGGTTATGTTGTTGGTTTACTTTTTGTGTTTCCTTCCAGTGCCCCTTTTGATGCACAACTGATTTTTAATCAATTTACATTTTCTCATATACTTGGTAGCAAATTCACTGTACTTTTGTAAAGGAACTCAGAAATTTGATTGGGGACATAGTATTGCAATCATTCAAGTGAAACTAAAAAAAAAAAATACAAAAAATCTGTTACAGTTGGAACTTAAAGTAAGTCATGGGAGAAATTCTGTGAGACTTAAGTTCTGTAGAGACTTTTCCTAACAGAACTTAAATACTTAAATTTGGTCCCACCAACAGGATGGAATTTGTTAGATGAAATATGGAAATGAATGTCTGCTTTGTTCTTTCCCTTGATAGAATGCTGTTTTGTAAGAAGCAGGTATGTTATGTTCTATAAAACAATATGGAAAACATACTGTAGTTAGCATAACATTGACTCAGCCTACAAAGTAAACTTACTATGCTCCAGAGCAGGACCCTCAAAAACTGCTTTGGATGGGCTGCTTCCTAAGCCAGAACCAGCATAACCATGTGTGTTTTGTACTTTGGATGGGTTGCTGTGTGCTTCTGAGTGGCAGTATCTGTCAGTCTGCCTGTGATGCCACATGGGTATAGCTTTATATTGCTTCCAGTTTATGAAGTGGTCCACCTGGGATGCCTGATGATGCTGTGAAGCACAGTAAGTTCACAGAGTAGGAATGGGAATTGTTTTCATGGAGTGAATGCTGTACTGTAACAGCAGTTTTCAGAGAATTTTGTAGAAAGCATCAAAAGTTCTTATGCCTTTAAAAAATATATATATTTGAGGAAACTGGAGGTAGTACATTGTGGCTGGTAGACTCATGGTATAGGTGACACCCTCCTGCTCATGCAGTGTAGATGAATAACTTACAGAAAAATTAGGGTATCTGATATTTTGAGGTAGTGTAGGCTTAAATTATGTCATGAGTGAAAGCTTTAAACAGTACACTATTAAAATTAACTGCTATTGGCAGAAGTAATTTCCAATTAAATATATTTCTTAAAAAAAAAACCTAGCTATAAGTACAGATTATTTATTTATTTATTTATTTATTTATTTATTTATTTATTTTAACTCCAGGATTAGTCCTCTACAAGAATTCTACTCCAAGACCTTCAGCAAATTGTAATTAGTGAAAATTTAGTTAATCCTCATTTCATCTGGAACTACTATATGTGGAATTCTGACGGCCAGATATGTTTAGGAACCCATGTAACTTTTATCGAAACTTTTAAATTTGTTTAATAAAGACGAGGGTGATTAGCCAATAGTTTTTTTTTTTTTTTATTTCCTTTGGCATTGGCATGGCTTTACTAACAAAATAGAAATGCAGTTTTTGTTTTGATGTAAGAGACTTGGAGTACAATACATTTCCTGCTCATAAAAGTATACTACTTAATTAAATATAGTTCTGAATTATTATTTTTTTACTACCATTGTTTGTAAATACAGATTTTTGTCCTGTTCAATTTAGTAAACATTTCCTGTCTGTTGAATGGAGTTGAAATTAACATTACTATTTCTGTTTTGTTCCTGTGTGTGCCTGCCAGCTTTATTGAGAATAGTGCTTTAGCTTGTGCTTGTAGAGCAAATAAGAGCATGAAACATTGATTTTGATGGATTTTGCAAATATTAATTTATATTATAACTTAACATTGACAAGTGATGAATTTTGAATATAAGTTGCATACATTATTTTAAGATTATAGAGGCTTTCTTCCTCCCCAGCCAGAATCTCAATTCCTGAAAAGCAGAGCTGAACATTTGGGAAAATGTAGTCCTCAGCTATAGTTATTGCAAGTTGATTAAATTAATTCTTGAATTGATTGACTGATGTTCGGCATCCTATTTCTTGCATACCTCATGAGTACACGATAATTAGTTACCCACATGCAACTCTTGTGAATAGAAAAGGATTGTATCCATTTTGTAGATGGGATAACAGATGCTCGAAGGGATTGAATGACTTGCTGAGGTCACACCAGGCAGAACTAGCCATAATACTCTTATGCAAATATGCAAATCTCAGTCCAGTTTTTCTTCTCTACAAAACCATAATTCTTTTCTTTTTGACAATCCATAGAGCCACTTTTTCAACAGAGCTGCAGATAGCCATAACAGATATCAAAATACAATATATACGTCAAAATTATGAGACCAGAAAGGACCATTTTGATCTAGTGTGGCCTCTCATATAACAAGCCAGATGACTTGAGTGAATTAATACCCTTTTGGATCAGAGCATATTTTATAGAAAAATATATAATCTTGAATTAAAATTTCCACGGAGAATCCACCATAACTGTTGGTAAGATATTTTAGGTAATTATTTTGTTGAATTATAACACTGTTAAACTCTTATATTTAATTCCCAGTCTAATGTTGGCTAGCTTTTAACTTCTAGCTAGTGAATCGTATATTTTTTGCCTGTTAAATGGAAGAGGTCTCTCTTATCAAATTTTTGTTCCCCACGTAGATGCTTATGGATTATGCTAGTGTCATCCATTATCTGAACAAAAATAAGTCTTGGAGTCTTTGATTATTAGGCTTTGTTTTCCAATACAACAATCACTTTTATGGTTCTTCTCTGAATTGTACTTGAATCGTGGATGCCAGAACTAGACACAGTATTTCAAAAGTTGTTTCACAAAATGCAAAGTACAGAGATGATAACATAAACTTTCAGTAGCTTTAAGATTCTCAGATATGTTCATCCAAAGTATAACTGCATGAAAAGTCTGTGAATCTTGAGCTATGACTCTATGACTCTCATTGTCCTTTGAATCTCTGCAGTTCTTTCTTTTAGTATGTTAGCAACCCATTGGTATGAATCTGGCTCAAAGAACCAAAAGGTATGATTGGTATGTGCCATAAAAACACTCCTGCTGAAGATAAGCACTGAGTTCATTGGTATTGGCTCCAAAGCTGTAAAGACTACCATTGTTGATGGTTCTGGCAATGAGAGTACACCAGAGACAATCATATGAGTTCAGTCAGTATGAGAGCATGATATATGTGGATCCCTGCTGCCACCTAGAATTAGAAGGCTTGTGATAGTCCTTTAACTCCCCTGATCCCATTTTGAAATGGGCAGAATGTTTCTAGAAGGTCTCCTCACAAGAATTTGAACATTTTTTTTTCTCCCATCCTGTGGGAATTCCTTGTCATAGATAGAGGCAGCTAAGGAAAAGGCAAAGCAAGGACAGTCTAAATCTCTATTGACAAGTAGAGTCTAAAGGTTGGACATCTTTGATAGGAAGATGTATTCTATGTCTAGCTTTCCAGTGATTCTATCCAGTTAGTACAAAATAAGCTTTTATAAATTTAGAATTTGTTGCAAAAATTGTATGACAAATTTGCAAGGCATGTATGGATGATTGCATAGTGGTCTAAAGCTGACTGACCCACAGTTCAGAACAAAGGCTGTTATCGTTTCTGTGCAGGGTTCTGCTTGGATTTCCTCCTTTGGAAGGTACAAACTATAAACAGACAATACTGAAGGAGGCAGTCTTTGACAAAACAAATGACACCTAGTATAGTCTCTAGGGTGCACGAACACAGGATGTGTACTAGGGGTGTATGAAGCTTGTGTTGCTGATTTGATTCGGCCTGACTCGGAGGCTGAATCACCAAATCCGAATCAAATTGGGAGACAAAAAATCAGAGCCGGTGAATCGATTTGGAAAAGATTCGGAGGTTTGGAAGGCAGTCTTTCAGGGGAACAGAAACTGAGAAAAGAGAGGGGGAGCAGGGAGGAAAGACTGACATCTGTAGCTGGCCAGTGACTGATCTTTCCCTGAGTTCCCTTCCAATTACAGGGCTCTGGGGGAGGGAGGTCAAAACAGCATATAAGCCTCTGTCTGCAGCCTTTCTGTCCCTTTTGTGAGCTATTTCTGCCTGAGCAACAGAGTCTGAAAGCTACTACTGGACTTGTGTGGCTTCCTAGTCAGTGTCCTGCTAGTCTCTGTTTTTGGAAAGGATTGGATACAGCTTACTTATTACCCTTGTCTAGAATCTCTCTACTTATCCCCATCCAATCCATTTCTTTGAACTTATTCTTCCCCCAAAAACGTCTTATCTGTTCTTATTTCCCCCTCTCCCCCCCCACACACACACTTTTTAAAAAGAAAACTGTGTTTTTCCTGGCAGTATGATCCATCACTGTGCAGGAAAGCACATACGCTGCACGCATGCATGCACACACAACAGAGAAGAAGAGATATTAATTACATACATGTACAGTAATCAGAAAAGAGTTTAGCTAGTTACACAAACAGAGAAGAATAGATTGAACACACACACGAACGAACACACTTTCCAGAACAGCAAAGATTAATATGAAGTGTTCCGGGAAGGCAGGTGCAAGGTCTTCTGGCAGGGGAGGGAGAAGTGGGTAGGGAGAGTGCTGCTAGTGGTCCCCCCCCCCCCCCCAACATAAATGCATCCCCTTTCCTGGCAGTGATGAATTTTCTGCTGCCAGTCGGAGCAAGGAGGTGGGAGCAGTATCTGCACCACGTCCCCTAACACCAGAAATGGCCACCAGCATGACACCTCCAATCCAATTTCATCTCCCTGTGTAAACCTCCCAGTGCCAGAAGAGGAGCAGGATTTGGAAGCAGGAGACCTGAGTGCCCTAGCAAAAGAAATTCTGGGGAACAAGGGGGAATCTGAGTTTGTGTTCCACACCCCTCAGAGTTCCCCTAGAGCCAGGTGTCCTTCTCTGGAGAGCACCTTTGAGGAGGTTGGGGTTGTGGAGGCAAGTGGCTCAGCTGAATCAGCTCCTCCTGTTGTTGTGCCTGTGCTGCTGAGGAGGGGGATAAGACAGGATCCTCACCCTCATCCCAGAAGCAGAGGCGGAGGGGTGGGTAGTGTAGCATGGGATCATTTTGAGGTGGCAGATGATCCCAGTTATGGTACCTGCCAGCAGTGCCGAAGGCAGATCAGCTGGGGAGTCAGATGTCAGGCAGGTTGTAGTGTGTCATAAATCCAGTGTTTATGTTGAGTCCGTGAGTTTCTGTATCTAGGAGGTTGATGAAGTTTAGTTCATAGGCCCATCTGTGAAGGTGGATAGGAGGCACCTGATAACTTCCAGTCACCACACAGTCCTGGCTGGGGAAAACCCAGACCTGTAAGATGTTTGAGAGGCTTCAGGCTTACTGGTTGCAGTGGAGTTGTGAAGGTGAAAACTGCAGGGATAGTAGCCCCTGTTTTCATCCCACAGCACCTTAACACACACGAAGTCACACGTTGCGAGATTTGGTTTGAACAGTTTGAGGTGCAGTTTCCCAGAAACCCCTGCACCTTTCTCGTTGAAACCTGGCAGGCTTCATGCCCTTAGAAGGGGCTACCATCCCTGCAATTTTCACTTAAATCTGCCAAAAAATGACAGTTATAGGTATTTCAGTGATTCCTCATTATAGTCTATGGCCGAATCACCAAATCTCTCCGAATCGGCGCCAAATCTTCTGAAACCAATTCCCCTGAATTTCATTTGGGACATGATCTGAATCTCCAAATTGAATCACTATCCTCCGAATCGGCCAAATCCGAATTGAATACTTCCCTATTCGCACAGGCCTGATGTGTACTTCTGTCCCAAAAAGAGAGCATTACAAGCTGCTATTGGTTTCTCCCAAGAGACACTGTAAACCATAGGAGACATTGAGTATATACCTCAAGCAGCTCCTCTAATCAGAGTCTATCCTTTTTGAAGTAATTATTTTGATTGTTCAGTTGAGAATAGTTTAACAGACAAGCAACACCTTCTGTAGCTGTCTTTCCTCAGGAAGCAATTCTTTCATTGTCTCAGTGCCTGGACCTCCATAACTACAGGTTGGTGGGCTCTAATACTGGAAATAGTGTATACAAACCAGTTTGTTATTGACCCTTCCCTTTCTGTGCAGGACACTTTTCACAAGATTGCATAACTTTAGTAACTTCAGTTACAACTATAAAGGAGGTTTTTTTGCAACATAGATGCAAAATATTTGTTTACTCTACTTCTTCACTGTCAGGTTTTGGAGCATGTTTGGTACACACTCTACTACTAAGAAATGCATTTTATAACACAAACCCTAAAAATACCTGCCGATTTTAAATAACATTTCATATGTGGCAGCTAATGTGCCAGAAACACGCTATTGCTGCAAACAGGTAGCTGTGGCAACCCATTCAGTATATTTTGTTTTTCTTAAGGGATGAGCATTGCAACTGAGAGGATTTGGTCAGTATTTAGAGTTCAGAGCTCGCCACATTGGGACATGGCTGCTGGGTCTGTGGCCACTCAGGGACTGGGGCACTGTATTCATCCATCCTGGGTCAGGATGGATGAATACAGCCTGGTGACAGACTGGGTCAGGGAGCCAAGTCAGTCTGAGAACAGAGTTAGACAGCATGTCAGGTCAAGAGCCCTGAAGAAGTAGACAGAGGTCAAGATTACCAATGAGCAGTCAGGAAGCCAGAAGATCCAGCTGAGAGCAATATCTATGAGTAAGCTGAGTCAAGAGCACTGGAGGAGCAGACAGGAAAAGCAAGGCTACCAACAAGCCTAGTTGGGAGATCAAGCTAAGAGTGGAGTTGAAGGAGTCGCAGAGTAGTCTTGGGTCAGGTTGCCAGGATGCTTCCTGCTCCCTTTGTAAGGGAAGTGGAGGCTCAGCTGACCTTAGCCAGCCACTCAAGTGACAGAGTGGGCAGAGAGCTAGGCTCTGCTGCAGGCTTTGGGTTGGCTTTGATCAGTCTGGGGGATCAGCTGTATGGTAGCAGACCAAGATGACCAGTTGTGTTGGTCAGGCTGAGACCCCACATTCAAGGCTGTGGTCTGATAGACATCTATACTCTGCCCATGTTCCAGAGACTCTATAGAGACAGGAGTTGGAACAGCATATTCCTGAAGATCTTGAAAAGTTCCTAGACTGGCTCTATATGCCTATATACATTTTATCTGGAAGGCTGCTGATTCTGTAACTGCTGGGAAGACAAGTTACTGGTAATACAAATGATAAATGTGAGTACGATTCATTGAAATTACATTAGTGAATATTTTTATTTTTGTTATTTTTGAGGTTGAGCTTTGCTGTTAATATTTGATAATGTTTCATTTCATAGTTTCCTTGTAAAGAACTGGATTTTGAGACCTTTGATCATGTAGAGTAGTAGCTTGCTGTGTGATAAATCCTATGGATGTTACTTGTCAAGGGATAGTGTTGCAGCACAAATCTTATTGATGGGACTTACGAATTGTTATTATTCAGTTTGTTACCACTTAATGTACGTGGGCCTTCCAATTCCACTGGTCCTAGTACTGCAAATAACTTTTATTATTCCTGACACCTAGTGTTAGCTCAGATTCTAGTACTGTTTAACATTAGTATCTTTGATTGAAAGATTGCTTCTCAGTCAAGAAAGTTTTAGTCACTCTTCCTGACTTCTGGGTGTAGCAGATTATCCATCTAGCCACTCTCCAGCCCTGTCAACTGTCATTCAAAAGAATGCCTCTTTGACAGTGTTTTTTGTGTAAAGACTTGCCATATTTATATGATTTGTTCTCTAGTGAAATGACTTGGAGAATTGTTACTTGCCTTCAAAGGGTATCTCAGTCCATAAATAACATGTTTGTATCTAGGCTTAAAATCCCATACCAGAGTACAAGATTGTCCTGAATCATGCTGGTCCGCATTGATCTTCTCTAATTACTCAGCCTGCAGAGAAGAGAGTCTGTGTCCTTCATTCCCTAGATTGCCTTTAGTGCCACCACTGGGGTGTCAGGCAGGTGTTTAAGGACATAACCTGTCTCTTGTGGCTTTCAGAGCTGCTGGTTGGGGCAAGAGAAATGTTCCAGGGTTTGCTCTTCATTTTTTTTCACTGTCTCTTACAAATGAGACGGAGAGAGAAAACAAAAACTGGAGAATGAGTTAGTTGAAATGATGATGGTGAATGTGTTGTGTGTGAAATGCATGAGGAGGGAGAATGATTGATTTAGTGGAGTAGGAAAGAAAATGAATGAGTTATCAGTAGGAGAAGATGGAAATGGGAGAGACTGCTTATAGTTTTTAGACTTCGATGTTCATATTGCACATAGGAAAAGAGGAAGTAGGTATACTGATTGGACAAAGCTCATGGTCCTCGAGTTTTATTTTTTATTTGGTTTGCATTATTCTCAACTGTATTAGCCTTTTAGTGTGATTCTCAAGTGATTTGTGTAACATCTGCCTGGCCTTGGGGTGCAGGTCTGGTACAGCTGTCCATTGATGGATACCAGATTCTCTCTGGGGTACTTTATTCTTCATTAATTATTCAACTGCTACCAAATGAAATGGGGAAGCGAATGAGAATGAAGGCTGTGGTATACTTCATTCCACAACAGTGTATGTATTATGCAGTGGTATACTGTAGGCAGTGAAAAGGGGTGAAACCACAGGAGGCCTAAATGTCTGTTGTGGGTTACCTAAACTCTATTTGATCTGTGCAAATGTTGTAAGAATTCTGTTTAACCTGACACCCCTACTCCTGACCTGAGAGAGAGTCCAACCCCTGTTATTTTTTTCTGCTTCACTGTCAGTGTCCCATCTGTAGTTGCTGCTGATCACCCACATCCTTTTACTTTAGGCTGGGATCTTTATCAGTTCAGTTCCTCTGCCTAACCTAGGTTCAGGCCTGAGGAGAATATACCCTTCCTGCCTGGTTGCAGCCAGGCAGGTGGGCAACTTCCAATTAATAGCTCCTTTCACACTCTCTTTTGAGGATCCTTGGGTTTTTTTTGTAGAAGGCAGGGCAGGGTGGCACCTTATATAGAGTAACTCATTCAGAGAGGAGTAAGCTTTTGTTAGGGTATAGTTTACTTTAGAGGTGCTCAGTCCCCAGCCCTAAGGCGAGATCTGGCCAATGGAGCCATCCAGCCTGTGGGGCTCCCCATAGTTACAAAAATCTTGCTGCAGGAGAGTGGTGGCAGCTAATTGCAGGTCCCCTGCTGCCAAATTTCTGGACCGGTGGGAAGCCTCGGAGACCAAAGAGTTATGGCCCTGTGTGCTAGTTTGGGCGGTGTGGGGCCCAGTCTTGCCTATTGACAGTCCATGCACCATTCATCTAGCCAGTAGAGGCAAAAAGGTTGAGCACTGCTGGTCTACTTCATCAGATACTACCTTATATTTCATTGCTTCATTTGCTTGTACCTTTCTAAGAGCCTCTTCTGATTTGATTTTCTTCAGTGAGACATGATAATATTGAGCAGAAAAGCTGACCTAAGTATTACACAAAAATAAGCTTCCTCCCTCTTTTTTTTTTTTCATGAAGCAGAAGAGATGATAGCTAGAAAAGAAGAGAGGGAGTGGAGAAAAGAAAAAGGAGAAGATACAGCTGACATGGATGGCTGTAAAGGATGGAGAAATAATGTAATAGAACATTTTGGGGGGCAGAAGCTGAGAAGGAAGAAACCAGGAACGGCGATTAAAGGTTTCGTTGTCTAGGAGGGTTAAGAAAGGTGCCATTTAATTTTTTTTTTGTTTTTGTTTGGAGAAGCCTGTTTCTAAAAACTTATGTTTGATGCCCCATCCAGTAAACCTGTTGTTGGGTTTTGCATCCAAGAAGAAATAATGCAAGCATTTGGCAATCTGAAGGTTAAAAATGACATTTTTATGGTTGTTGTTGTCTGAAAGTCTAGAAGCAGCTATAAAGCTGTTAAATTCCCGAAACTGAGGACAACTTCAACAGTTGCACAGACATCTTCTGTTAGGAGTGCAGTCATAGCCATTGTAGTATCTTCAAAATAATTCTCCTTGGAAATGAGCATAATAAATATATTACCCAATTTGATCTTAAATAAACTTATTTTTGTTAAAAATCTGTGTGTCCTTCATAGACTGAGATAACAAATAAACAGTTTATCAGAGTTTGAGAAATTGCATTGTAGCCAGAAAAGCCTGTTTTCATCATGGTGTATCTTGAGGCAATACCTGTGTGGAAAAGGCAAGTGGTGATCTTGTAAAACTAATCGCTTTATTAACTTAGTTCTGGAAACTGTATAATCTTAAGTGCAGCAGTTGATGATTGTGTAAGTGGACATCTACCTTACTGGTTATGTACTGGTTATAAAATAATTTCTTGTGTATAGAATGGATCTGACGAATGAAGACAAGCTTTAAGCTTTTGAAATACCAGGTCTGTCTGTAGTCTTACAATTACTGAGCAAATTAACCTCTAATATAAGTGAGAATAATTCCATTGTAGTTGAAATTAATACCAAAATTGAATTAGTTTCTCTGGCTGTCCTGAATTTGGATGACAGCCCCGTACATTAATATTTAAAAATAAATTATTGCAGTACTTATTTTCTACATGTGTCTAGTGTAAATGTATTTTTTAAGTTGGTTATATTCACGTTTTTATTTAATTCAGGCCTTAAATCATCAGAAAATCTCTAAGCACCCAGAGGAAGCTATAGTTAATTAAACCACAGATGGTGAGGACTAATGTGGTGCTGACCTGTGCAAGGATTGCAAAATCTACTTAGTCTTTTTTTTTCTGTAAAACGTTGCAGTTGTAATGAGTTTTTGTTCATATTAAAACTTGTGATTCATGCATTAAAGCATGTCCAGCTTCAGAGCAGCTGGGGCCATACACCACATTGACTACGTGCTGCAATACAGACTGCCTGGGACCCCCAGTGCAAGAGCAGTGCAAGCCCCCTGCTGCTGCTACCATTTTGTGCGTGATCCTGTGCATGCTCCAATCCCCCATTGCCACTGCTGCATAGGCAATTCATCCCCGCCATGTCACTGTTGCAGTGGTAGGTCCATACATACAAACCTACACAATTTCTTTAAGTCCTGCTGAGGCCATAGCAGCCTTGACAGCATGCCTCGGGTATATACCAGTTAAAGGGACCCCACTTTCTTTTGTAAGTTATCTTTTTTTAGTCTCTCCTGTGAAGGGACCTACCCCAAACTTCCAGAAGAACTGCAATTTACTGGGTCAGGCCATAGGTCCATCTTGCCCAATATCCTGTGTCACGATGGCAGAGCTAGATGCTGAGAGGGAGAGTAAACTGGGTATGGGCAGGGATTTTTCCATTGCTCCTCTCACTTGCAGTCTTCAGCAAGCTAGGAGGAAAAATGAAGGTTAGTTGCTTGTATTGGGATCCTTTGAGATGCAGTTTGCTCTTACCTGGGGACCAGGG
>NW_017729003.1:20529762-20534312 GCF_001723915.1 Gavialis gangeticus
GGGGGGGGGGGGGGGGGGGCGTGATGCTCTTCTGTTTAAGGTCTCACCACTGAGCAGCTCACACATCCTGTGCATGTGATTATGCCATGTGTCCTGGAAACATTCAGTGAGAAGCTTCACTTTCAGCATACTTTACCATTGTTACATGTTTAATGTGGTAACTTTTATTTTGTAGATATATATACAGTGAGAAATACTTAGGTTAATCTCTGAAGGGATGTGTGTGATATCTTATATAGCTTTCACATGCTTGTGCGTGGCTTTTTTGTGACTCCGTATATTGTACTTATCAGAGATGCAATAATATGTCAAATGGCAAACAGTGTGTAGGCCTGGAATTCAAGTGTTGAAGTTTATATAATTTTCAAGCTGATTTTCAGTTTCCTGTGCAAAGTATATTTTACCTCTTAGACCTGTCTTTTGATACTGTATGCACCCTCACTCTCATTTTTAAGCTTAGAAGATGCAGTTAAAGATGGACTTGTTTTAATAACAGGATGTATTGAAAGGAAATGGATCAGTTATTACAGAGGATTTCCCCAGTTATTTTAATTGTAGATGGAAGTCTCTAGCACAGCTACACATACCTTTTATCTACTAGTTTCAAGGAGCTGCCTATGCTCTTCTCAGAGCCACCAATCAGCAGTGCTGTTTTATTGTTTTTCTGCCACTGAACACGAATGCAGGAGTAGGAAATATACCTTGAAATGCCACCGTTTAAAGGTGAACCAACAGATTGTACCATGTCCTGTGTCTCTGTAAGCCATGCGTTAGGGAAAGAAAAATGGTTTGTATCTATCCTGGTATGATGACAGTGCCACCAAGAATGCATCGTTTAGCTGTCAAGATGCTATCTCACTAACTCAAAATAGTACAGTGGCAAGAAAATGTACATTTTAAAATTAAATCTTTGTTTAAGAGCATTTTAACCATTATTGAAATATGATCTTTGAGCCCATACTGTTAACAAAATTCTATTCAGCCTTAAAATTGTAAAAATGTTTCCTTTTTTTTACAGATGTATAATGATAAACTTAAATTGTTTCTGTCCATGTGCATGCTTGTGTGTGTGTGCATATGTGTGTTCAGTATATATTCAATTAATTTAAAAAAAGTAAAACTGAACTAACTTTCTAAATTCTTGTTATTGCATTTTATTGTCCTTTTTTGCTGTGTCCTTATAAACACTGAAGTCTTTATAGGGGAATTAGCTTGCAGTGAGGCATTATTTATAAATGTCTGATCCTATGAATAACTTATAAGTCTGACCACATGTGGAAATTGTATACTTTGTTCATGCGGCAACCCTTTCTTCTATCTTGCATTTTTTCCAAGAATAGTACATAGATTTGTATTTAATCAGTACATTTAGGGCCAGGTTACTTCACATTTGTATTCCAGGTTATATTTAGGAAAATATTCATAAATGTTATGAATAAACATAACATATGGTGCTTTTTAAATCTCTAGGACGACGTAGACAGTCTAAACCCAGTTCTCAGGGACAACCCGCAGCTACATGAGGAAGTAAAAGCCTGGGTAAAAGAACAAAAGGTTCAGGAGATTTTTATGCAAGGTAACTACTTGGGCAGTGTATGTATTTGTTCTGTTTTGAAGCTAGAAATGTGACTGAATAGATTTAAAAACTTGGGACATATTACAGTAGTAATTTAATAATAGTCAGCTCGTGGATATTTTATTTAGGATTTTGATGTTGAAACATGTGATATCTTTATTATAAACTAATAATAACCATGTGTCCTTTTTCATCTCCCAATACACTATTATGCATTCAGAACAAGGAAGCAGTCTTGGGTAACGGAGTTTTACTCCAAAGTAAATAAAGTTCCCTTACAGTAGCTCAGCACTGATAAAAATCATTGATAGTCCTTCTTTCTAACCAGTTATTGTTAGGTCAGAGATCATTAAGATTTTCTGACTTGATCTTAATTCCTGTAATTACAGATAACCCATTACATCAAAAACAAAAGGGTACAGAGAGAAGCAAGGTATTAAGCTGTGGCAGAAATGTGTAGTTTGTGGCAACAAGTGAGCCAGTGTTATATGTGGTTTTAAGAGGTAGTAGGCCTTTGTGACTAGGGAAGTATTTGATTCAGATTTGGCCGATTCAGAGGACAGTGATTCAATTCGGAGATTCGAATAGTTGTCCTGAATCGATTTGACTGAATCAGCTTCAGAGAGATTCAGTGATTTGGATTGGCTGGGGAGAGGCAAGTCTGCCTCTCCCTGGACAGGGGGGAGCTGCAGGAGAAGCCCCCATGTCTGCCCTGTTTGGCCCCATCCCCTGCCCAGCCCCAGCTTAATACAGGCACTTAAAAAAAAAAGCCCCATACTCACTAGCTGCAGGAGTGTGATTGGGGCCTCTGGGTGCTCGTAGCGTAGCACCCCCCCACCCTGCAGCAAAGTGTAGTGGGGGACAGCGGGGATTGTTTTCCCCCCATCTGGTACCCACACAGCAGCTGCCCAATTGTGTGGCAGTGCAGCTCGGCAGGGTGCTGCTGGGGCTGAGCACTGTCAGGCTCCGGCTGACTGCTCGAGCCACCCTAGCTCCCAGACAGTGCGCGGCACTCTGCTGAGCCACACTGCATCCGTGCGATGCATAAGCTGCTGCATGGGTACTGGGGGGGGTGGGGGATGACTTGTGCTGTGCTGCATGGGGGGGGGCTCTGCTACAAGCACCCTGAGGCCCCAATTGCTGCTCCTGTAGCTGGTGACTGAGAAGCTTTAAAAAAAACAAAAAAACAAGCCCCACACTCATCGGCTGCAGGAGCAGTGATTTGGGGCCTCTGAGGGCTCATGGCAGAGCAGTGGGGGACAGCAGGGATGGCCCCTACCTCCCCATGGCAACTACCCCATGGTGCGGGTGCAGCGTGGCTTGGCAGGGCGCCATGCACTGTCTGGGAGCTGGGGCCACCGGGGCTGAGTGCTGCCAGGCTCAGGCTGACTGCTGGAGTGCCTGCCCTGTTGAGCCACACTGCACCCACGCCATAGGGCAGCTGCCAAGTGGGGGGTGGGGCGATCCCTGCTGTCCGCAACTGCCGCGCACTGGGGGGTGTGGAGGGCTCTGCCACAAGCCCTCAGATGCCCCAGTCGTTGCTACTGCAGCTGGTGAGTGTGGGGCTTTTTTTTTCTTTTTTAATTGCCGGGAGGCTGGGCCAGGCGGGGGGTGGGACCAGGCAGGGCAGCCATGGGGGCTTCTCCTGCGAGTCCCCCAGCTGCGCCTACCTCTGCCCTGGTGGGGGGAGCCGCAGGGGCTATGCCCTGCTGCTGCTTGCCCAGCTGGTGCTGGGGCAGGGGGTAGTGGGGGTGGGTGTGAGGCAGGTGCAACTCACTCCGGGCAGCGGCAGGGCATGGCCCCTGCTCCCAGCGCTGTCGTGCCCTCATCAGCGCTCTCTGAGTGGGGGCTTGGCCCTGTTGCTTGCCAGCCAGCACGGAGGATGCAGGATGTGGGCGCAGCAGCATTGGGGGCAGGGGCTATGCCCTGTTGCCCCCTTCCGCCTGGAGTGAGCTGTATCTGCATCCCGCTGCCTTCCTCTCCCTCCCCCCTGGCTGGGCAGGTGCCCTGCTCCCAGCGCTGCCATGCTCACATGCCGTGTCCCCTGCCCCCCTCTCTGAATAATGTGCCCTCTGCCCTGGCTGGGCAGTTTGTCATAGCCCCAATCCCTCCCTCCCTCCCCTCTGCCCCTTTCCTCCCCCAACCCCAACAGACTTAACAGCTAGAGGTAGCTTTCAGCTGCCTGTTTAACCTATGGCCAGATCAGCCAAATCGAGC
This sequence comes from Gavialis gangeticus, assembly GCF_001723915.1. Lineage (NCBI taxonomy): Eukaryota > Metazoa > Chordata > Crocodylia > Gavialidae > Gavialis > Gavialis gangeticus. The sequence goes on from NW_017729003.1 coordinate 20,533,556, forward strand.
CGCATCTCCTGTGAATCAAATCAGCTACTGAAGCTCTGTCTGTCTTTTATTTATATGCTGCCTTTCCTGACAAAGGCCCAGGGCAAATTACATTAAGAGGACAGAAGACAGGCCTGCAACAAAGGAACAAAATAACTTAAAAAGGAATTAGAATATCAGTGTAAGACTGATCCCTCCCCCACCCCCCAATAATATTTCAGCCTAGCTTTGCTTGCTAAATGCCTACCAAAATAGGAAGGCCTTACAGCTCTTCCAAAGATGTCCAGGTTCAGTCTCTAGTGGGCCTTTGGGCCTTGAGGGAAGAAGTTCCAAAGCTGAGGAGCAACTGCTGAGAGTGACCTCCCATGCTTTTTTGCCAAGCAGACTTGGCTTACTAATAGTACTTGCAGGAGGTTGTTCTCAGCTCACCTTACGGGCCTGGCGATGGGGCAAAGGGAGAAGGTGGTCCCTTAGGACCATTAATGTGCTTTGTAATGTGTCCTTGTCACTCCATTTGACTAACCATGCTTGTGTTTATATATATCCAAGTATATTCATGCTTCCCCTTACACATGGAATGCCTTTTCCTGAACTAATCTATTAAACCATTGTCCTGTCCTTCAGATCTCCCCTCCCCTTCCCCCTCCCTCAAGATTCACTTCTGGCATGAAGCCTATAGTAAGTTGCCATCATATAAAGGCTAGGCTGGTTGCCAATGGCAATTACAAATAACATTGTTTATATCTCTTTTTGTTTAAAAAAAAAAAAAAAAAAAAAA
>NW_017729003.1:20534700-20560196 GCF_001723915.1 Gavialis gangeticus
TTTTTTTAAAAAAAAAAAAAAAAAAAAAAAGACTCCAAATGTGGAAATTTTACTGTGTCAGTGTAACCTCATGTTACTCTGTTACCCAGTTCATCTCTGTAAACCAGAGGTGTTCAACCCCCCAGCCTGGAGGCCAGATGTGGCCTCCAGAGCCATATTGTCTGGCCTACAGGATTCCCCAAGGGTCTGGAAGTTTGGCAGTGGGGAGGTGGGGTACGGCTCTGCTACTGTCAGCTTTCTGGACTCATGGGGAGCCCTGCTGGTTAACATGGTCTTGAACATCAGATCGCAACTGGTGTGCAGCTGGATCCAGTCAAGGGGGGGGTGGGTAGCATGCAGCTAGATTAGAACAACAGGCCACATGTGGCTGGATCATGATGATGTAAATTCGGACCTGGTAGGCAAGCTGTGCGGGGCCAGATTAAGGTAATTTGTGGCTGGATCAAGGCACTGCAGGGTTGGGCCCATGAACTGACCCTGTGTGGGATCCAGCCTGCAGACTTGACCCCATGTCACACATCTGACCCACGAGGCCAGAATTTTGGGCACTGGTGCTCTTAATTGCCCATCTCTGTTGTTTACACTTGGGATGTCTTAATTTAGGTGATAAACTCTTAGGTTTGCTTGTACTTGTTTATTCCAGCTGCATTCCACTAAGGCAGGAGTTTTCAACCATTTTTTAACAAGTGTACCCCTTCTGCCGTGGGGCTTATAAAAAGGTGATATCTTTTAGTAGACCAACAAGATTTTTGCAAAAAAAAAATTGTTTAATTGCAAGCTTTCAGGCACAAACACCCTTCATCAGGCATCAGAGAAAAAATTGTAAAAGTTCTGGGTAGAAATGAAAGTTCATATTTCATAGGATTTTACAGAGGATTCAATAGATGGAAAACTCTTTTGGGTAGCAGTTCTCAGTTGATGAAAAGCTGCCTTTTTTTTTTTTTTTTGGACAGTGGATGTTTGCAAATGTAAAAAAAAAAACCAACAAAAAAACAAAATTGGCGCTTTTAACTTGGCATGTTCCCACACTGAGTCCCACGCATGTTCAGAAGAGGCAGTGCATTACTTTAACCTGGCTCTGCGGTGTATATAAAGATGGAGCGCTTTAGTGGGGTTTTTTTGGGACTTCTGTCTAATACCTAATTGAATTGGCTTTACCTAAAAGTGCCCAAAAGCACCGCTGAAACACCTGATCTTTACAGATGCTGCAGAGCCAGGTTGAAGGTACATGCTGCTTCCAGTAAAGCATTTTTTTAAACACCTGCAAGCAAAACAGCTGTGGCTTGTGGTGCTAAGCAACCTCTACTTTATTTTCAGTGGGTGCTTGAGCCCTGGAACATCCATGGAGTCAGCACCTATATATGCCAGAAACTGAAGTTGAGAAAAGAGCAAGAAATACATGCCAAAGGACCAATTAAAAATATTAATAGACTTCTAATCTTTATGTGAATGACAATTGGGTAGGTGGGTTATGTACAAATATTTGAAAAATTTAAACCAGGGGTTTTCAACCTTTTTTTAACAAGTGCACCCCTTCTGTCTCAGAGTTTCAGCTCATGTACCCCTTTATATTAAGGGGTACTTTGTATTAAGACAGCCGCCTCCACCCCATGCACAGATTGGGGGGGGCATGTGCCCCCTGGGCCTCCACTGGGGTGTGTGCAACGGTGGGAGCCCCCCTGACCACATGTGACCTTTTTAAGTACACCTATGGGTATGTATACCCCTGGTTGACAACCACTGATTTAAACTATAGGAAGGGAAGAATGTAATTTAAGGTGGTACTTCAAAAGATGGCATTGCCATGTAATGGCACCTTGTATATTGTCAGCTGTTAGCTATGCAACAATAGCAACAACCTTCAAATTTAGTTTATTAAATTGTGTGACAGTCTTCCAAGGAAAGTTGTAGACACCCCCATTTGTTCCCTTCTCCCCCAGTTCTGTTTTCTTTGGACATTTAAAGCAAAACAGCAAAAGCTGTCAAAATACGCTTTAAGAAAGTATCTTTCACTGATGAGCATGAAATAGATGATGACATTTGAAATGGAGAAGTGCACAGTATGTTCATCATGAATCACTGTAGACCTCCACTTTGGTTCAGCTTTGCAATAAAATCCTAGTTTTTGAAACAAAACTAGACAAGACTTTAAGATCGGAAATGGTCAACTCCAGTTCATTCTTCTATATGTTATAGACACCAGCACCATGAATTTCTTCTATTTGCAATAAAATTATATGTGCCTTTATATTAAATATGTAATATTGTATTAGCATTATTTTCTCTTCTTTTCTTGTTTGAAAGCAGCTTGGGATAATGAGGTTCTGAGAGTCGCATATTCAAAGACTGCAATAAGAACTGGACAGATTTAGAGTCTTGATCTAAGTGAAACTGTCTTTTCATTCTTCCTCAGGCAAAGATCTGTGTCTTAATAGATTGGACTGAACAAACTAGTCTGCTTAGTCAAAGCCAGCTTGACCACACTCTGTAAAGTTAGAACCAAGATAATGTGATATATTTAAGGAGTGTATATGCTGGAATACTTTTAACCTATCTGTGGTAATAAATCCACTAATAGTTCAATGCACATAGAGTACTAATACTGTTAGTATCTTGTACATGAAAAAAACATGACTTTGATTTTATAATGACAAAGGGTCATTCTGTTTTGCTTATTCATGTGAATAATAGCTTCCTGTGCGATATTTTGAATAAAATTAGTGAAACGAGTAGCAGAGTAAGATTCTGCTCTACATCTACAAAGAAGCTAGCCAGAAATGCATAAAGGAGATTTAAAAATTGCACATAAGTTTTTCATGCCTTAAAATGTGGGTTTAGTTAATTATTCATTTTAGAAATGTATTCTGCAATATAGCCAACTCCCAATTTTTATTTCAAATCCTGTAGAATTTTTTTTATCAAAGTCCCAGCTCCTTGCATTAAATAATTACACAAGAATCTCAGTGATCATACTTTAGGGTCTGATAGCGCAATATGTTTTTTGCCTAATGTTTTCTACTATAAAACCAATTTTACAGTTGATTTTAACTTTGTTGAGCACTGACTCTTCAAAAGGAAAATTTCAGCCTGAAGTGCTTTTTAAGATTTAATTTTCTTGTTCGGAAATTTCAGTCAATAATGTTCAGTTATTTTCCCTTAGCTTCAGATGTGGAAACATGTTTTTTGCCCATGTCAAAAAGAATCTGTGAACAACTGTCATACCCCCCATGCTTTGGATTAGAGGCTTGAAATTCGGCAGGGGATAGCCTGTGCGCCAGGGATGTGCCTTATGTCATTGCTGTGAAAATACTCCAAAATTTGGACAGCCTTTGAAAAATCATTTCGCATATGTCCAGTAAATATATATATTTTTAATATTTTTTAATTTTGGCAGCTAAAGATCTCTGAAGATTCTGTCCTCCAAGCATGTGTTAGCCTGCCAGCTTCTAGGGCTGATCACATTTCCTGAGAGAACTTTGAGAGCAACTGAATGTGTTCTGTCCTTTTCAAGCTCTTTTATATGTGGTTCACAGCCCATGTACCTTCCTCAAAGAGTGGCTGAACATGTTCCAGCCCAGGGCTAAAAGGACAAAGCCAGACTTCCTTTGCAGAGGTTGTTTCCAGCTGCCCTTGGCCAGAGTGACTGTCTCAACTGAAACTGCTCTTAGTGACCTTCTAACTAACATCAGGCAGCTTGGAAGAGGAAACTGTCTCATTAGAATGCAAAGGAGGACACAAGCTGGGCTGGGAGGGAAGGAAAGCAATAGTTGGGGAATAGTGAGGAATATGAGTCTAAAGTAAGGGAAAAACTTGGAATAAATCTGGCTGAGAAAAGACTTAGGAGGCTGGGTGGGGAAGACTTGGACCTGGTACAGTACACTGCCTACGCCAGAGCACCAGTCTCAATATTACTCTGTCAATGGATTTCACAGATATTTGCTCACAGCAAAGTGTAAGTTTTATCCATTTCTAGGCAGGCCTCCAGGTAAGGGAGGAAGGTGTACTGCAGGTATTGTTTAACCCATTAGTTCAAGAGGCAGAGCTCATTATTGATGATTCATGACTACAGTAAAGTGTGTGTGGGATTGAGGGTGATGCCACATGATTTTTTAAATATTTGATGATTGTTTTAAATGTAGATAATTACACACCAAAACTACAAAAGAACATTATTAAGTTTGCAGGGCTAAGTGCTCAGAGATTGGAAATGTCAGAATTCAAGTTGCTTAAACAACCTTGATTCTGCCTCCTTGTGCATATGCATAAATGCTACAGCCCTGAATTTTCCGATCATGTAATCTCTTTCTGGAGGTCTCTTGTTCCATTCAGAGCATAGGAGAGATCTATTGTGGGGGTGAATCCAGTTTTTTTTTTTTAGTGTAGGATCCCTGCCTCATTGCAGAAGTAAGGAGGTATGTAGTGAAAGAAGTAGGGGGCTGCAGGAAGAGAGAGGACAGTTTTGTGGTATAAAGGCAAGTGAATTCTATCCTAGTAAGTTAGATTTCATCCCTGCCTCTGCTACAGAGGTACTATATGATGCTAGGCCAATCATTTCAACCAGACTCTTATTAGTAGCTTCTAATAGTTTGTGCTCTTCATTTTCTGCGTACCTGACTTGAAACTCAGAAGTAATGACTTTTCACGGTTGTAACAGAATTGAATGGGAGTATATATGGTTGTTGTCTTTTCAAACCGAACACCCTAAATTAATGGAAACTTCAGACCTTAATCTCTGCATCTTGGTCTGTAAAATAGATATAATATCACCCCTTCATGGCACAGGGAGATTCTGCCACTAAGGGAGAAGTGCAGTTCCCTGCTGTAACTGAGAGCGCCTGGACCAAACAGAAGTTCCTTGTTGGTTCCAGGAGGGAGTGGAATCTAGCTGCTGGATACCAGACTGCAGCTGGTTTCCCCTAGCGATAGCCCCTCCTCCCTCTCATCCTGTCCCTTTTTCAGAAAGGGAGGGGGGAAGTGAAACAGAGGGAGCTCCTCTTACAGGCTCCCCAGCAGGCATTGGAGGGTGGGATGGGTGTATTGGAGCTCCCTAAGGTGAAGGCTCCAGTACCCCCACCCTCCACATTGCTGAAAAACCCCCAGACCAAACTCTCTCCGCTTCATTTCTTCCTTCCCATTCTGAGAACAGGGACCGGCTGGGAGGCAGCACACACACAAATTACAGAAGATGCTGTGTTTTGAAATGTCATCATCTGAACCCTCATGCAGTGAAGGTTCAGAGCTTCATCCTGTTGGTCATTTTTGAAGTGAGGTGTAGCCATGCGCTTGTTTAGACACTTATAGACCATTTTCTGGGGCCAGATGAGGTGAAAATTGTCATTTTTGTCTGCAACCTATATGAATGTGATGTTTAAGATTTCTTAACAATTGTATCCTTTGCAAAACTGGAGCAGAGTTCTTACTAGGGCATATAACTGCAGCTTGCTATGAGGCCAGGAGGAGGGGTAGGACTACTTTACTGGTTTTTTGAACTACTGAAGCAGAGACGAACTTTGTGGTCACTTATAGGAAAGACTTGGCAGCTGCAGAATCCGAACAACACAATCTAAATTGTTTCTCCACCAGAAGCATCCGGGCGTGTAACCAGCCAGTTGAGTAATTGCTTCTGTATAACCTGCTGCTACACACTGTCTTGCCTTTCAGATAACTTTGCTATGGTTACCTTTCGTAGTAAAGATTTTTTCCATTATTTATCATCATAGATGCATAGAGTTAGATAAGGAAATTGTGTGTTGAAAACATTAGCATAGTTGACTGTAGGTTCAACCAAATGATCCTAAAGATTCCACTTGAATTTTAGAATGTCTTCCTGAGTGAAAGTAAAGTGTATAGGTGGGCCATTCTGCCAAAAATGCATGTGGTTTGTTCCCGTATCCTGTGGATGACGCTATACTTGCGAATGGTTGAAAAACATTATATGTGTCTTTTTTTTTCTGAATTTCTTAGCATCTTTCTGTAAATTTTTCCTTTTAAAGGTCCATATTCCTTAAACGGCTATAGGGTGAGAGTATACAGACAGGATTCTGCCACCCAGTGGTTTACTGGTATAATTACTCATCATGACCTCTTCACTCGCACTATGATTGTTATGAATGACCAGGTAATTATTATATCCACTACTTGGAAAAGCCTTGGGTTAAAAAGAAATACTTGAGATTTTCGAAAGGTTTTGTAATCTCTCTTAGATTTATTATACTGTTCACTTCAGATGTGTACAAGTATATCCTTCTTGCTTTTAAAATAGTGTTTGAGTCCTTGGGATCAGTCAAGTTTTTCTGAGTGTGAGCATTTATGCAAAATGCATTTCATAATTAATTTTGATTGTAAGACTTTAGCTTCTCTTATGAGGTCATTATCTGACTAATGAAGTGTTAGAAATGAAGTAATTTAGTAATACGAATTAGTCTTTCCTGTCAGCACCATTTGGAAGTCTCTTTTAACACAGAAGTTTCCTGTATAACTCCAGGAACAACTGGTGGGGGGGTTTTCCCCTGAACAACTAAAAGCCTTCACTTTGAACAGTACACTATAAGTATTTGTTATAGTACTTTTCAGTTATGGATCTGAAATTGTTCTTGGCCAAAAAAATTCCTAGTTATTTTTCATGGCAAAAATTAATTGCATCCCAAGAGAAACATGAGAATATTGGTTAGCTCTGAAATAGCAGATGTCCCATCTTCCTTGAAGTGACTAAATCAGGGGTCAGCAACTCCCGGCATGTGTGCTGAGCTTGGCATGCAAGGCCGTTTTGCTCGGCACACCACCACCAGCCCGGGCTGTAAGCAGCTGCTGCCAGCCACGGAGCCCAGGCTGCTCCCAGCAGGTGGCTGGGAGGCTGCAAGCCCTGTTGTGAGTAGACTGGGCTCCATGGGCCAGCTGCAGCTGAGAGGCTGCAAGTAGCTGCTCCAGCCTCTGGCTGGCATGTTGGCACTTCGGCACCTTCCAAGGCAGACGTGTTTTTTCCGGCACTGTGGCCAAAAAGCATTGCCTACCCCTGGACTAAATGAAAACACGGTCAAGATACAGCTATAAACCGTATGTTCAAGTTCTTTCTTTCCCTTTCTTCTAATTGTTTTCCCCAAATATCTGTTTTATTTCGGTCTAGCACTCATAGATCTCTTTGTGCCTCATCTCTCACTTACCTGAAAAAATGTCTTCACTTGTAGTGTTCCGTAAATTTATCTTGTTAGTGGTGGCTTTCTGTATAGATGTGACCATCTCCTTTCTGTGTTGGCATTTTCAAATTCACTCCCATCAGTTACTTTGTTTTTCTATTTGTGGCTAGAGTGTGTTGTTTTTAAAACAGTTGGTTAATGGTTCTCAACTAAGGACAATTCAGTGGCTTTTCAATGTGTTATCTAGCAAACTGTTATCTGGAACCAGTACAATAGTGCCTACAGTAGAAATTGTAACCTTCAAATTAAGTAAGAAGGTTTGGGTTTTGCTGCTGCTTCAATCCCCAGTTAAAAAATCTGCAGTCTGATGGTCCTAATCAAGATCAGCTATGGTTTTCACTTGGATGGAAAAAGGTAGTTAGCTTTGTTAGTCTGAAGTCAGTCAGAAGACAGGGTAGATTTGTACCTTATAGACTAGTAAATCAGAGATGTGTAGTATAAGCTGTCGTAAGCAGCAGGTGTACTTCATCAGATGCTGCAAAGGGACTCACTGCTTTCTATTTAGAAGGTCTCCCTCCTGCAGTCTTTTCCCAGCTTGTGATGAAATAAGTCCGCTGCTTACAAAAGAATGTATGACTCATCTCTGATTTAGTTAGTCTAAGGTGCAAATCTGCCTTGCCTTGTGTCTTCCCTTCAGCTAGTCTTTTAGCTTACAAATAAAGTATATAATTTAGCTTGTGTAAACATGTGAACCTCGCTATGAAAATACAGGTTAGAGTGTATCTGAACACCTGCTGATTATGGATTTTTTTCTCTCTTTAATAAACTAGGTGTTAGAACCACAGAATGTTGATCCTTCTATGGTTCAGATGACCTTTCTAGATGATGTTGTTCACTCTTTGTTGAAAGGTGAAAATATTGGCATCACATCACGCCGCAGGTCTCGTTCCAACCAGAACAGCAACACAGTCCACGTAGATATATTTTCTCTTCTTATTTAAAGTATTATTGTTTATAGCAAATGTTCAGTATCTGTGATTAAGCTGCTTAGTTAGGATCATGTAGATGAACTAATTATGTAATTACTTTTAGGGTCATTATACCCGTGCTCAAGCAAATAGTCCCAGACCAGCAATGAATTCCCAAACGGTAGCACCAAAACAGAATTCTCACCAGCACCAGCAACAACGGAACAGTCGGCCAAATAAAAGGAAAGGCTCAGATAGCAGCATGCCTGATGAAGAAAAAATGAAAGAAGAAAAATATGATTATATAGGTCGAGGAGGTAGGGCAGTTATTGAAATGAGAGGGCAAAAGATTCTTAAAGTTGTATGGAACTAAAAATATAACAAGCATTTCTTTCTCCTCTACAGAAAATCCCAAAAGTAAAAATAAACACTTTCTTAGCAAAAGAAGAAAACCTGAAGAGGATGAAAAGAAACTGAGTATGAAAAGACTGCGGACAGACAATATCTCAGACTACTCTGAGAGCAGTGACTCAGAAAACTCAAACAAAAGATTAACAGATTCTTCCTCAGAGCAAAATTCAGAGAATGAATTGAAAAGCAAGAACACCTCAAAGATAAATGGAGAAGAAGGAAAATCCCAAAGTAGTGAGGGTGGAGAGGAACAGACACTAATAGACCAGCAGTCTCCCTGGGATGGAATACAGGAAGATAAAAGACATCAGGGGGCAGAAAGACTAAAGTCAACTGACTTAGACCTGCAAGAAAAATCTTCACCCCATCCAGCAGAGCAGCCGACAGTCTCTGATCAGAATGCCAATGACCTACATGTTCAAGAGTGCAATATTGAGAAGCAGTATGCTATGAAATTGACAAATGAGCAATTTGTGCCCAGGCCTCCTACACCAAAATGTGTTGTTGATATAACTAATGAAAACAATTCTGATAAAGAGAGCCAGGAAAAAGCTGCAAGTACCTTTGCTTTGCAAACAGTTCAGAAAATAGAGTCTTGTAGCAGTGATTTAAAACACCAGTCTACAAATGCAAATTTTCTAGAAGTGAGAAAACAAGAAACTGATCAGAGTTGGGTTAGCACTATTGTCAATAAAATGGATTTGATCCCAGCTGGGGTTACAAAAACAACTTTATCAGTGAATGAACATCTAAATCCTGAAAAAGAAAAAGTTCAGTATGGCTCCTTTATGTCTTCATTAAATGTAGTTTCTTTAGCAGAAGAGGGCAAACTACGTAAACGAAGTCCAGCCCCTGATTCTGTGAAGTCAAAGTCTAGTGCTTCAGTTGATCATCCCAAATCAAAGTCAGATTCTTCACCTGATGTTAAGGCTAAACTCACCCAATCTCCTGATACTGTGAAGTCTAAGGTTAGTTCACAGAACAGTCATGTTACTGGAGTAACAAGGTCAGCAAATAAAACTGAGTATGATTTGCCTAGGTCTAGTTTTCATCCAGTTCCAGCTAGAGTTAGTACTTTAGAAGCTACTAAAAGTCCTCTTATCATTGACAAGAATGAACATTTCACAGTATACAGGGATCCCACACTTATTGGACAAGAAACAGGAACTAATCACATTTCACCTTACTTACATCAACATAATTATCCTCTTCATTCCTCATCCCACAGAACTTGTTTAAATCCAAACCCCCCTCATCCTGCTTTATCTGGTGCATCTCATCTATTAGCTGGGTCATCAAACCAAACTCCGTTGTCTGCTATTAACACTCATCCTCTTGGTACTACATCTCACCATTCTGTTCATCACCCTCATCTACTTCCTGCAGTATTACCTGGAGTGCCTACAGCCTCCTTACTAGGTGGCCATCCACGACTAGAGACTGCTCATGCCAGCAGCCTAAGCCACTTGGCATTAGCACACCAGCAGCAGCAGCAGTTGTTACAGCACCAGTCGCCACATCTACTTGGACAAGCTCATCCTACTGCTTCATATAATCAGCTAGGGCTTTATCCAATTATTTGGCAGTATCCAAATGGAACACATGCTTACTCAGGACTTGGTCTACCTTCTTCTAAATGGGTCCATCCAGAAACTCCTGTTAATGCTGAGGCTTCCTTAAGAAGGGTAAGTTATACTGATTTATTCAGATATGTTTTATGTAAGGATAGCATTTTGATGACTGGTTTACATGTTCAGTTGAGTGGCTCCTAAATATATTTATTAATTGATCATGGTGCAGCTGTGCCTTTGGGCTTGTACATGACTTTTTTTTTCTGACACACACAATGGGTATAATTTCTAATCAAGTAACTGTATCTTAATGAACATGAGCAGAGGACTAAATTAAGCTTTTGTGGGAAACCTTAATTCTGACATTTACTATCTTTTCCTCGCTGGGCTTCACAACCTCAGGCATCTTTAAGAAGTATTATTTTATACTTAAATTTTTTGAAGTTTTTAAAAAAAGTCTTAACCAAATATTATTGAAACATTTTCATTTGCAACAATACTGGGTCAATAACAGCAGCGGAATCTGCACATCCACAATACAGGACTTGATTACTTGAGCTAACAGTGTTTTGGGAGCGATTTGTTACAGGGGTTAAGTGTTAGAAGACATTAGATTTGCCAGCGGATTTTGTATCTGCTAGGTGACAGAGAAGTGTTGAGACTGGAGAAATTTTGGGTTCAATTACAGGTTGTGTTGGGAAGTGTGCCTTTATATTTTATACCTTTCTTGCCCCATCAACTGCCACTGCCTTGTTCTTCTCTGCATCTGTCCATGCACTGCCTATTAGATTTCTATGCCCTTCTGTTCCTTTCTGCACACATTCTTTATTTTCTATCTCTGCTTCCCCATCTGCTCTTTACCCACTCTGTATTCAAGTGTGGCTGACAGTTTCTTTCTCCATGCCTTCTGGATGTTGGCAAAAGGAAGCCGTGAGATCCAGTAGTGTAACTAAGGGTGTGCAACTAGAACATCAACTCCAGCCACTGGAATGGAGACAAAGGGGTTTGAGGCTCTGGTTGTGCAGGGTCAGGAGTTCTCTTGTCAGGCTACCATCCTTCTCTCCCTGTTGAATACACTGCTTCTCCCCTGTTCCTGCCAGGGAAGGTGCCTGGTGTTGCTAGAAGAACCAAGCTAACCCTTCCTTGACCCTGTAGGTGCAGTCAGATTAAGGGTTTTTGGACGAGAAGACGGTTAATCTGATTGTTGGTGGCAAAACCTCTTCTTGCAAGCAGCATCCTACACTACTCTGCATGGCCAGAGCCTCAATCCACTCTGGCCTCTATTCTGGCACCCCAGGGTGCAAACCCTATCAGGTATGAGCTTGTTGTCCTAGGTGCAAACTCTACTAGTTACAACTCTGTTGAGATCACAGTAGAAGGAACTCCATTGTAGGCAGCCACTGCAGGAAAAGTCTTGTTCAGCTCTGGCATGGAGCATGCTTAGTGCAGACGAAATCTTTGGAAACCAGTGCTGCCAACCTCTGTCAGACTTCTCCTGAGCATGTGCAGGTGAAAATTCTTCAGTATGGCCTAATTTGGGAATATTTTGTCTTTACATTGAAACCTGGAACTTCTCAGTGGTTGTAAAGAGTTTTTATCATGCATTAAACAATTTTTATTTTTCCTTAACCTTATTCACAAACATGACTGAACCATTTTAGTTGAACCTTTTTCCAGAAAAGAAGTTTGAGTTGGTATGGAAATATTCAGTGAGAAGTTTGATAGTGATAAGTAACAGAAAAAATTGCCTTGTAAGAGAAAGCAGAAGGAAGTCTTAAATATAGGCGTTGCTCATTTCGCTTATAAAGTATATGTGAAAATATTAACCCAGCTTTAAGGGATTATCATAGACTATTTCCCATCAGATTCTCTGACCACATGTAATAAATTAGTCTGTAAATATGGAGATTTTTAATTATAACTATTAGCTAGTCACTGTCTTCTGCTGACTGTTGTCTTCTAGTTATAGTACTGGAAACTTTCTTTAAACCTATGACATTAGTCGAACAGTAAAAACTACATTAAGACGGTATCTAAGGCAGGGGCAGGCAATTATTTTGGGCGGAGGGCCGCTTGCTGAGTTTTGGCAAGCCATCAAGGGCCTCATGACAGGCAGCCCGGGCAGATAAATATTAATTTTCTAAATTTTTTAGGGGCCCCTGTAGGCCAGATAGAATGACCATGTGGGCCACATCTGGCCTGCGAGCTGCATTTTGCCCACACCTGATCTAAGGTCTTCCAGTTAAGTGTTTAAAAGTCAGGAAATAGGAATATTAATGTTTCACCTGCGTATTTGCAATAATTTTTTTTTATATCTCGCATGTGACAAACACTGCAATGTTTCAAAGATAACTTGTAACCATTCATTTTCACAAAACTTTTCAACTGTATGTGAAAAATGATATGATACAGTACCATAATCTAAGGCTGTCAAATGTGTGTTAGTGAGGGGATGAAGTTACAGTTGTGTTTCAAATTTAAATTTTATGTTTCCCGACCCCTGAGTACTTAAACATGCAAACTTTTTCCTTTGTGTGAAATTATTTGGAAAATTATAACAGATTACTTGGGTGTATATGTAACTAATTGTTTGTAGCATGGTAGGAAAAGTAGAAAGGAAAAAAGATAATTATGCTTTGATCTGCTTTATAAGTCTACCTAAGAATTACACTTTTTAAAGAAAACATTTTTTGTAATTTATTGAAATCCGATTCTGTTTAACTGATAATTATAAGTATACACTACGAAAGTATTAGCATTTTGTTAGTTTTAAGCAATTTTTTTTAACACAGCCTTGAGGTGAAATTCTCTAGAAACAAAAGATGCTTGCAGACGTTAAAAAAACAAAACGGCGTTTTGCTTTAAACTTGGCGTGTTCCCACGCCAAGCCCTGAACATGCCCAGAAGAGGCAGTGCCTTAGTTGGACACAGCTCACCCAACGTCTGTATAGATATGGTGCTTTAGTGGGGCTTTTTTGGTGCTTTTATCTAATAGCTAATTGAATCAGCTTTAGCTAAAAGTGCCAAAAAGACCCACCGAAGTGCCTGATCTTTACAGACGCTGCAGAGTCAGGTTAAAGTAACGTGCTACTTCTTCCAGTAAAGCAAGGGGGGGTTGTTGTTGTTTTTTTAACATCTGCAAGCAGCCAAACTTATCAAAAGAGGCATTTGAAAATTAAACTTCTACAAAATACATATTAAACTAGAAATGCATGTTTTACATGCTGCAAAACAAGTTAGAACTGTGGTCAGATAACCAGTCCTACTCTCTAAATATACCTCAGAGCCTTGAAAAGAAAAAAGGAAAATGTGAGTTGCAGCGTTGAAATATCATTTAGATACATCATTGGAAGAATTAGAAATATGTATCATGCTAGTGTGCTTCTGTTTCTGGGGTTATTTTTTAAGTCTGATTTTGTTGCTGTTAACAGAATACTCCCAGCCCTTGGTTGCACCAGCCCACCCCTGTGACCTCAGCTGATAGTCTTGGGTTATTGAGTCACATTCCTGTAAGACCATCCAGTGCAGATCCTCATCGGCCACTCAAATTGACAACACATTCTAGTCCACCGTTGTCCAAGAATCTAGTAGATCATCATAAAGAGTAAGATGGTCACTGTTTAAATCTATAACCTGATGTGTAGTTTTTTGTTTGCAGTATGAAATTCATAAGGTTTAATATTCAGTTACTTTCATTCCAGTTTATTTGTGACTGCATCATCTGGCATATGTCTATATAGATATATATCTCAACAAGCCTAAATATAGTAACAAATGATGACAACATTTTCAAAAGCACTCAAGTCTAGTTTTAAAACTGACTCTGCCAACTGCACTTTGAAGGCAATTTAAGTTCATAAGTCACTTAGAGACTTTGAAAAATTATACCTCACATAAAGATATGTACCAGCTTTACTTTGTGTTGCTAGAGAGTATTGTTTGGGAGAGATGAAGCAGAGGTCTGATGTGTTGTAGTATATTTCTTCTAAATCTAAGTGTACTTTATCCTTTTTTTATACAGAGAATTGGAGAGGAAAGCATTTATTGAACCTTTACGTTCTGTTACAACTGTGCCAGTAAAGATTGATGTGGAACAAAGCAGAACACAGACTGCAAAAGAGAGCCATTTGCACAGACACTTTGTGGATCCAATGCTGAACCAGTTACCGAGGCCACCACAGGAGACTGGAGAGCGGTTAAACAAATACAAAGAAGAACATAGACGGATACTTCAAGAGAGTATTGAAGTTGCTCCTTTTACAGCTAAAACCAAGGCTCTAGAGGGAGAGAGAGAAAACTATTCAAGAGGAACACCATTATCGTCTTTGAGCCCCAAAAGCCATGTAGTAAAATATGACAAGGATGCAGAACGTTCTGTGTCAGAACTTTATAAAATGAAACATTCAGTAGCCCAGAGTTTGCCACAAAGTAACTATTTCACCACCCTGTCTAATAGCATAGTGAATGAACCACCAAGGTCATACCCATCTAAGGAAGTTTCAAGCATGTATATTGATAAACAGAGTAGTTGTCCATCAACAGCAGCTAATCTCCAGTCTCTCCCTTCTTTCATTTCATCTCTTTCAAAGCCCCCACCTTTGATTAAGCATCAACCAGAGGGTGAAGGTCCAGTAAGCAAGATAACAGAGCAGCTTTCCCAGCCAATGCAGTCTCACTCTATAAATTCTTTTAGAAATGACAGCCGGAGCCCTACTCAGTTATCAGTTTCATCTTCAAATACACTCCGAAGTATGCCTGCATTACATAGAGCCCCTGTATTTCACCCTCCTGTCCATCAGAACTTAGAGAGGAAGGAAAGCAGTTATAGCAGCCTTTCACCTCCAACCCTAACTCCAGTCCAGCCAGTTAATGCTGGTGGCAAAATCCAAGAATTACAAAAACCACCAACTTTAGTACCTGAACCTAAGGAAGCGCAAGCAGTGTACAAGGGCACTTCTGAGCAGAATATATCAGATGCATGGAAATCTAATAATGCTCCAAACAATGAAAAAGTTGAATGGCATATTGAGAGAATGAGTGGCAAGTCGCAATCCGCTACAGCATCTGTCATTGTACGTCCTCCTAGTACAAAATATGAGAGTGCGCCAGTAATGCATTCATCCAAAGATAGAGTGAGTGAAAGATCTTCAGCAGGGACAAATCAAACAGATTGCCTGAAAACAGCGGAAGCCAGAGAGACTGGAAGAATCATTCTGCCAAATATGAACTCAGACACTACTCACACACAGTATGAAAAGAAATTTCCAGCTGTTTCACAAGGCAGCATTCCTAGTTCTGGCACACTGAAGACAGCTAAGATGTGTAGTACCAAAATGGATGTAACCACATCTGCAGCCACAACTACCAGTGTTTCAGCTTGGGGTAGTTCAGATGCGACTTGCTCTTTATCAAATGCAGTTTTGACGTGCACCCCACTCGAGTGTACATCCTCTACAACAGTGAGTCAGGCAGTGGCACAGACCCAAGAATGCAAAGTCAACACTGCAGCTTCGGTTACACCAGCCAGTGGCAAGTCAGGAAGTGCAGTTCAGTCCAGGTCTGGCTTCTCTGGCCCAACTGATTTTATCCATTTGAAAAAGCACAAGGCAGCACTGGCTGCAGCTCAATTTAAAAGTAGTAGTGCCAGTGAGACTGAGTCCAGTGCTGTGAAAAATCAGACACTTCCAGCCTCCATTTCCCTCGACAGTGCTATCATCTACAATACAATAAACAAAGCAAACTCTCTAGGCAATGGGCAAACTTCTCAGGCAAGTCAGCCAAACTACCACACAAAACTGAAAAAAGCTTGGCTTACAAGACATTCGGAGGAAGATAAAAACACTAATAAAAGAGAGAATTCAGGGAACAGTGTATCAGAAATTATTAAGCCATGTACTGTCAGTTTAATAGCTTCTACATCAAGTGATTTACAAAATAATGTAGATAGTAAAATCTTAACAGATAAGTTTCTAAAAGAAGATAAACACCCAAGGAGAAAAGCAAAAAGAACTTACGAATCTGGCTCTGAAAGTGGAGATTCTGATGCAAGTGAGAGCAAATCAGAGCAAAGGACTAAACGGCAGCCTAAGCCAACTTACAAAAAGAAACAAAATGACTTGCAAAAGAGAAGAGGTGATCCAGAGGAAGAAGTAAAACCCAATGGTGTTCTTAGCAGGAGTGCCAAAGAAAAAAGCAAGTTGAAGTTGCAGAGCAACAGCAGTAAGTATGTCAGTTAATCTGAATTAGAAGAGAGAAATAAAACAAAGATTATGGACAGTTGTGTTGATCCAAGGAGTATTTGTGTTATGGTAGCATGCAACTGAAAACAGTCTAAAAAGACAGTGTCAAAATTGGGTAGCTCTACAAATTTACTAACCGCACCCCATCTGGATGCCTTGGTCTAAGAATAGTGTCTTTTATATATATAAGTGTGTGTGTATTTTCACACATTGTTTCTTGGTTTTAAAAAATCTACATATGCCTGTTAAATAAAAACCAAGTATGTATGAGCATACTTTTATAAAGAACTAGTCTCACTGTGCAGAGGATCACACTTAATTCACATCATTTAAAAAAAAAAAAAATCATTAAGTTTTGGGGTGCTACTGTTAAACTTTCATTTGAGGAGGAGGAATTAAGATATGGACACCTACAACTCAAAGATTGCAGGTAATTTTCATGAGACACGGAGAATGCCTGCCAAGTTTCAAGGAGATAGGTGCAGGGGCTTGGAGAAAACTACCTCAAGCTGCTACAAAGAACCAACTTGCAGGATCATCATAAAATTCTAGTTTATTAGACGGACGCAAAATTCAAATCGTAAACCTTGGGGCTGATCCCCTCGAACGCACGCACATTCATGTGCACACACTCACTCACAGTAGCTAGCTATGAATACTAAGCACCGGTGTCAAGATATACCTATCCTCAAGCGCCGGAGTTGGCTATTGATGGCCAGTTGAAGCTTCTTTCAGTGCGATGTTGCTTCAGAAGGGGGTCACTGGCTGGTCCTTCTGGCTGGACAGGCAGGGTGCTGTTCAGGTCAAAGAGGGCACCATTGGGGGCCATTCTTCACTGCCTTTTATCCTTCTCTGGCAGACTTTGGTGGCTCCGCAATTCTTGGGCTTACCCAATCCAGGGGTCGTTCATCTAGTGGGATGTCTCCCTTGGTGGCTGCTGGATGGCAGCTGTCAGCCCCAGGGGTCATTAGTCTGTGGTTTCATAGGTGTTAATCCTTGCTCATTAACTCGTTATCGTAGCTATCAGTTTTGTTTTGATTTTGCTGTTTCGACCTCAAAACAGCATCGAAACAAAACTGGCAGCGAAATTTCGCACAGCCCTAGTACAGAGGATGGATTTTCATCTCTGTATTTTGACTTGATAGCCTTTTACCTCCTAATATATATTACAACGCTGTAATAGTCCAATTTATGTAGGATTAAGTTATGTAACATGCTACCAGTATCAGTTTTTGGAAGGTGTCCCATATTGGTACAATACTTAGAATACTTCTGTCTTTAATGTTATGTTTCTACAAAGGGGAGGATGAAAGAGAACGGTCCATTTTTTGTTTGCTTTTTTTTTTTTTAAACTAGTTCAGTGCATAAGTGGACTTTACACTTTGTGTATGCATGCAGTACTACCAAGTGATCTTTACCCTGTCATGAGATGAAAAATAAGTAGGGGTTCATTGAAAATGACAATATCTTTCTTAATGTGGAGACATGAGTAAGATGGCTTAAATGAAAGACCATCCCCTGTTTTGTCTAGTAATTCAACTGTTGCTTCTAGAATTATTTGGAAGGTGTTAGGTTTGTCAGATAAGTAGAAACTTCAGGATTTATCTTGTGCATTGGGTAGATATTTTGGATTAGCATTTGGACACACCCCATAATATCAGTTTCCTAAAGTTTCAGGAAAGAGAAGATAAGCATTAGTGGACTTCGGTCCTTCCTGTCATCCTTCTCATTATTGATATTTTCTAATAGGTAATAATTGTGACTATTAATATCTGTTGTAGACTGCGCGAGTCACCTATGGGATACTTTGCCACTGTCCTTTAATTTATTGTTGCTCCAGTTCTCTGCCAGCACTGTCAGTCCCTTCTCCTTCCCATCTTTCTGTTACCAGGTCCTGATTATTGATCACCACTGGATGATTCACCATTTATTTGCATTCCTCTTGGAATAACTCCCATTATATTACAGTTAGAGCAGGTCTAAAATTTTCTGCTGAAATGGGTATTTGGATGTTTCTCACATACAGTATGCCCCAGAATAAAATATACACCTTGTTTTTGAATGGCAGAATGAAGAAAAAAAGATATTTACATGTAGTAATAACTGAGTAGCAGCAGATGTAGAGCTGAACCTGCTCATTATTCTATTGCTGTGGCTAAGTGCAGACAATCAAAAAGCCTGAGGCTGAATCAGTTCAGTCTTTGCAGGTTAGTCTAAGCTGTAGAGATTAAACTGAGAAACAACTGGATGTGCATACACTTTTGATTCAGGAAATGCAGCCACATGCCTGCAGTGGCTCAGGCCAGAAGCCGGGGCAGCTAGAGCATGGCTCTGGCATGTAGCCAGCGTGGGCTGTATTTTCACTTTCTTTTCCTGCTGCCCCCACGGTCTCTGGGGTTTGCAGTCCAGAATTACAGAAGCAGAACTCTGCAGGGTTTCTCATCACTTTTTCTTACTGCTTCCAGGTGCCTCTGGATTTTGTAGTCACAGTTGCAGCCAGCGGTAACTTTCAGTAAGTTTAGCAGGGCAGGGCAGCTCTGTACTTGGGAGAAGCGGATTTAGCTCCTCTCCCTGGCCCCAGACTTCAGCCAGGGTTTGCCGAGGTGTAGGGGGCACTCCTTGCTTCCTCCTCCGCCCCCCTCCCAACCCTTCTCTGATGGAGCAGACAGCACATCCCAGCAGGGCTGGAAAGTATGCTGGGGGAGGTGGGGGGTCTGATTTAATTTAAGCCAGAGAAGGTGTCTGGGACAGAAGTTTCGTAAACGGGTTTGATCCAAATCAGTTAAGTCTGATACTACATTCAACCAGGTTTATCTTAAACCGGTTTCATCCATTTTGAAACTAGTTTATGTGCACTGAACTTCTGTTCTGTTACAGGTTTAAACCAGTTTCTGATCACTTAAACTGGTTTATGTGTAACTTCTGTCCATAGCCTGTGAGTCTGTACAGATACTACATTCACTTCTGCCCTGTAAGAGCAAAAACTGTGCTTACCATATTTGTTAACTGTAATGTGCACTGAAAATTGCAGCAGCTTTTTTTTAAAGTGGTGTATGCAAGAAAATATAGTACACTTATTTAGATTCAGATTTTTTTAACACAAAAACATCTCAGGCTTGAACTTTCAGATGATGAGAAACAGGGTTCTGGGAATCCTGCTTGGATTCCTGACAAGCTGCTGGGAATACTTGTGCACATTCATGGCAACCATATCTGGAAGATTTCAAGATTTCTTTTTTAATCACAATCTGAAACAGATCCAAATACTAAAATATCCTCACATGCATCTGAGGTAGGTAGGTAGGTAGGTGCTCTTATCCCCATTTTACAGTTGGCAAACAGAGAGTTTGAGTGGCTTAAAGTTGAAGCAGCACAGTGGAAAATTTTGGGAGGTTGCTGCATTGTTGTGTGTGTGTTCTCATTGATACAAGAAATGAACCTGTCTTTCTTGGGTTATTGAATCCTTTTTTGCTTTGTAGCAGTAGTATTGCATCAGTAGTTTTCTGGGGAATACTTAACAAATACAAATAAATACACTGGATAAGTGCAGTATGTAAATAAGTAGAGATACAGTTAACTGTGTTTTTGCCTAGGTAACATTAAAATCATAGATCTTTTTTTTTAAACTTGAGTGTTTATGTAAGTGGAAGAAAATAAAAGTAGCTGGACTTCCAAAAATGAGGATCTGTTGTTCTTGTAGACTTCGAAATATAAATAGTTCGTAAATTTCTCTTCCCTGAAATGGTTGTTACTTTTGCAGCTGGCATACCGCGTTCAGTATTAAAAGATTGGCGCAAAGTAAAGAAGCTGAAGCAAACTGGAGAATCCTTTTTGCAGGATGATTCTTGCTCTGAAATAGGGCCCAATTTGCAGAAATGCAGAGAATGTAGGCTGATAAGAAGTAAGAAAGGTGAAGAACCATCTCACTCACCAGTATTTTGTAGATTTTACTACTTTCGTCGGTAAGTACAATTCTTTTGGAAATGTATTCGTTTTGTGGTTAAAATTCTTTACATTAAATTGCATTTTCACAGTTCCTTTTGTGTAGTGACCTCCTTATAGTTTGGAAGAGGTAGGTTTTGTGTAACATTACAGCATTATAGTGATTTACATCTGAACAAGTGACTGCCATCGCATACAGTAGTTTTTCTTAGACTTACCCATAGTTAGAGCTGTCAGTCAATTGATCTTTCTTAAAGTAAATGGGGGTATGTCCTTGAGTTCACATAGTCTAATCAATTTTTAACAGCTGAGGTAGGCAAGTGCTGTTATCCCCATTTTACATTGATTAGTTCAGGTAGCCCTTATGGAATAAGACTCCATCTGTTAGTTTGATTAATTAAGTGTCTGTATGGACACCTTTCACAACCATAGTAAAACAGTTGATATAAATAATTGTTCCACTGCTGTCCCATGATACACCAGGCACAAAAGCAGTGATTTGTCTGGTTCAATTTCTTCATTCCACTGTTGGGAGTCGACTTGACTAGAAGACAACCACCTACATAAATAGTACTGTATGTTGCACAAAGCTCATTATGAGCCATTTTCATAGTGAGCAGTTTCTTGGATCTGTACCCACCTTTTTTGGTAGCATTTTTTTTGATCTTTCAAGGAGATCTATACTTTCATTTCTGTTGGGTGAAGAACATATCTAGTTTTATATTAGAATATACTACAGAATGCTAAAGGGTACTTCCAGGTATCTCAGTACATACCCATGCAGGGATCAAGCACATGGAAAAGCAGCAGCAGAATGGAAAGGACTGAGAAGTGCATACAGACAAAGGACCACAGTATCACATCTAGCATAGAAAACACAAGCTGAGCAATGTTGCAGAATAACCACTAGAACAATCAGTTCTTTAATATCAGCAGTATTGGGGTGAGCGGAGGGTAAGTTCCATTTAGACCTTTTTGCTGAAGAATGAAACTACTGGTAATTCTTGCATCATGTCTTTTCTAGCCAGTCAGCAGTGATGCTCGTGAAACATCCACAACAATCCACCAAGACCTACACCACAAGAAAATAAAATCCTTTGATGCCCTCTGTTAATGTTAGGAAGGCTGTACTTGTTGGCCTTTTGGCTTTTATTGGTTTATCAATCCAAGAACACTAAGTATTCATGCTGGAAGGGATGTGTATGTAGTGGGACAATGCAACATACAGAAAATTGTCTGAGAAATAACTTAAGATGGAACTTTATTTTCAAATTGAAGAGAAATACTTTACATTAGCATTTGTTTATAATTTAATGATAAAAGGAAAATATGAAGTAAATTAGACTTAACATGTAATCTACCTCACCACTTATTTTTAGCTTTAGAATATTTTCTTTGTTCTTACAATAAATCTTTATAGCAGCTTGAATATATCACTGTATTTGAAAGCTTGCCTAAGTCTGTCCCAATCGTGAGTTGGTCCAATAAAAGATACTTGCCTCCTTACTGAAAATTGTTAATTGGGGGTGGCCGGGGGGAAAGAACCCTTTACTTCTTGAGAAGGTTAGTGAGCCTGTTTTCCACTCTGGAGGACCTGTATCCTGGGAGTCTGGCATAGGTTACAAATACAAATTTGGTTTCATCCTGGTCATAGTTTGTTTAGACCTTAATAGTCATTGTTTCATACATTATCAGTCTCCAGTCTAGAAAGAAACCAGGATTGAAACAGAAGAACGCTTTAGATCAGGGTGGGCAAAATGCGGCCCGTGGGCCAGATGTGGCCCACCAGGCCATTCTATCCGGCCGGCAGGGCCCCTAAAAAATTCAGAAAATTAATATTTATCTGCCCTGGCTGCCTGTCATGCGGCCTTCGATGACTTGCCAAAACTCAGTAAGCAGCCCTCTGCCTGAAATAATTGCCGCCCCTGCTTTAGATCATGAATACAGGGGTATTAATAACTGTGTAGGAGGAGGTCTGTAGAATGTTAGAACTAAGCCAGAGTTGTTAGTACTGGTTTAGGAAGGAGTTGAAGTAACACCAGATTCTCTTACAAATTTAGAGGAGGGAGAGGAGAACCATCAGAGGCGTATGTGTTCTCTACTGCAAAAGCTAAACTTAGTGTATCTGGTCAGTGGTTTTTAGTAATGGCAAACAAGGGTTAGGGTGCAACATATGATAAGACTTATAGTTAAATTCTGTTTTCATTTTTAGGTTGTCTTTTAGTAAGAATGGAGTGGTTAGGATAGATGGTTTCTCTTCTCCTGACCAGTATGATGATGAAGCAATGAGTTTATGGACACATGAAAATTATGAAGATGATGAACTGGACCTAGAAACTTCTAAATACATTTTAGACATCATAGGGGATAAATTTTGTCAGTTAGTAACATCTGAGAAAACAGCCATGTCCTGGGTGAAAAAAGATGGTAAGGAAATCTTAAGTGTTGTTCCGTAATTCCATTCCAAAGCTAGTTTTAATGAAGCGTTATTCCCCTTTAAAATTGTTCATGTCTCAGTATGCTCCGTTTGTCTGGTGTTGCTGTACGCTAGTTTTTTGCACCGATACTATTGTTGACCAAATAGGAACAGAAGAATTCATTAAGAATTGTGCCACATATCCTTCAACAGAGAATACTCTTCCTGTATTTTTCTACAGAAATCTTAAGTTTGTTATTTTTTGTTTTTTTTTCATGAAGGACAGTGGTATATAACATGGATAATTTTGTTACATAATACTCAGAATGCAGCTGAAGTTGTATCCACTGAAGACTATATGTAGGGTGATTTTTTTTTCAGACTTTTTTGAGAGGAAAGTTATGATTGACCCTTTAGATGAAAATATTCATTGTTGTGTCACAGCTTGCACATATTTACCTTTAAACGTCAGTGATTTTTATTCTGTTTATTTTGTATTTCAGCCAAAATTGCCTGGAAGAGAGCAGTGAGAGGAGTCCGAGAGATGTGTGATGCATGTGAAGCCACATTGTTTAACATTCACTGGGTCTGCCAAAAATGTGGATTTGTGGTCTGCTTAGATTGTTATAAAGCAAAGGAAAGGAAGAGTTCTAGAGGTCAGTTTTCAAGTTTATACGAATTAAAGCAGTCTGCATATTTTAAAATTGCTGATCAAGAACTGTAGATGCCTTTTTGTGACTAATAAGTATATTATTTTTTACATGTGAAGCCTACGTTTTTTTTCTTCTGAGGAATTAATTTTCCTTGATGCTACCAAATTTGCTTGATTGGAAGGCGAAGTTTTTTCTGCCATTTATAGTTGAGCAGTAGGGTGGGGATGCAGGCAGCTGCTGTGGCTCTGGCCCCAATCTGGGGTTGGGGCTGGACCTGGAGACAGAGCAGCTTCCGCCTGCTCTCCTGTGCTGCGTGCCCCTCCACTTCCCCACAAGCTCCCAGTTCTTGTCCCTCTGTCTCTGTTGCTCCCTCTCTCTCTTTTTTTTTTTTTTTATTTTCTCTTTCTCTCCCTCTGCTACTGTCCTCCTTACGTTTGCTCTGCACTGGCAGGCTCCATCCCTCCTGTAACCTGGGGCAGGGAGCCAGTGCTGCTGCTGCAGAGCCCAAGCTAAAACAGCAGTGCTGGCTCTGCACTGCTGTTGCTACTGGGCCAGCCTAGAACTATGTTCTGGGCCCTGGGCTGCAGCGGGGATGGAACCTGCCAGCTCAGACCAAAAGTAAGGGTTTGGGGGGTGGGGAATAAGCTGGGGACAGGGACCTGAGGCTGCAGGTGGCAGAAGCAGCAAGGAGTGGGGAATGGGATGGGGGGAATGGGGCAGCCTTAGGCTGCAAGGGGGACAGGCAGCAGGGGGCAAGCTAGCTGCCTGTCTGTCTGCTTGCCCCACTGCCTGCCCCCTGCCATCTGCTCCCCACTGCCTGCTTCATTAGTGCCCCTGCCTATCCTACCACATGTCCCCCTGTTGCATCCCCCACTGTCTGCCCCTACTGCCTGCCTATTACTGCCCGCATCTTCACCTCTCCCCCTATCACTTGGAGTAGCGGGGGGCAGGGAGGTGAATTTAGATGATCCTCCCATAATTAGATTACATACATGGAAGAATTAGAATACATTTATACATTTTCCATGTATAGAATCTAACCATTGGGAAGTCACCTTAGATTCAGGTTCATCTTGTATTTGGGTAAATATGGTAAATATTTAAAATCAAACTTCCCAGATAATCAATTTTCATGGTTATGGGGCTAGTTAGACTTCTGTCTTCCTTCTGGTCACTGATTTTAAGGTTCTTGTCATTACTTGCCATAAGATGGAATCTTGTAGTTCTTTTGCCTTTAAGCTGGGACGTAAGTGCCAGCTAACCTCTTGTTGTTTTGTAAAGGCTTGTCTTGAGTTAAACACTTGCTTAAATCCTCCCCTCTGGAATCCATGACCAGGTTTCTTAACCCATAGCCTTATTAAAAGGAAGTAGTAGTATTATTACTACTATACTATTATTATTATTGTTCTTGTTATTTGCTTTTTAAGTTGTTTTTGTTGTTGCTCTTATTAGTTTTAAGCTATTATTATTATTTCTTTTATTTGCTTTTAAGCTATTTTTATTATTATTGCTTATTATTATTATTATTTGCTTTTACATATTAGAGGAAAAAGCATTTTAAAACAAACAAATAACCTACATGCTATTTGATTTAATCTAATCTTACTTTTCTCTACAACTAGTCTTTCCTTTTAAATTATAAGAACATAACAGTACCAACTCTGTGTCATAGTACTATGAACTATGAAACTATGAACCTGTGTTCTCTTGAAAAGCAAAACTTCCTCTGTGACCCACCCAGATCCTATCTCGGAACAGGTTTTCCTGGGATATTGGGAAAGAGCCATTAAGGCTGCTAGTTCTGCCGTTGTCTGGTAATCACCCTGAAGTGGAGGATGTTAAGTAGCAATTAGAAGGCATCTCCTACCATCCATAGAATCGTAGAAGTAGGGTCGGAAGGGACCTTGTAGATCTTCAAGTCCAACCCCCTGCCTGGGTGGGAAAAACTGGACTCAAATGAGTCCAGCCAGCTAGGCATCAAGCCTATTCTTAAAGACCCCCAGGGTAGGAGCCAGCACCACTTCCCTTGGAAGTTGGTTCCAGCTCCTAGCTGCCCTAACTGTGAAGTAGTTCTTGTGGATGTCTAATCTAAACCTACTCTCCAATAATTTGTGTCCATTGTTCCTTGTCATGCCAGGGGGTGCTAGGGGAAACAGTGTCTTC
>NW_017729003.1:20560343-20566125 GCF_001723915.1 Gavialis gangeticus
CCCTGTCGTCCAAATCGCTGGTGAAGAAATTGAACAGCGCAGGCCCAAGGACCAAGCCCTGGGGGACTCCGCTGCCCACTTCCCCCCAGGTTGAATATGACCCATCCACCACCACCCTCTGAGTACAACCCTTGAGCCAATCTGCAATCCATCTGACTATGTAGGCATCAGTGCCACAGTTGCCTCCCTCCTAGACCTGGAAGAAAAGTAAAATGTTGTCCTAGCTACAAATTCGGATATAGTATTAATTAGCATGAAGAAATATCTCCGCATTTTGTTACAGGAATATTTACTTTCATTTATCTGACTACCATTAAAAATAAGTACAAATAAAATGTCAAACTACTGAAAAACTTTACTCCCTCTCTGTCCCTCGGCACAGGGCAAGAGGTCCCCTTCCTCCATCTTGGTGTTAAGGTGTTTCCAATTCCTTCAAAAAGTGTGTCACTACTGCTATTTGTAAAATGGCAGTAGTGACTATTACAGATTAATCTTCCTGTTATAGTTAAGTTTTGGCACCTCTGAAAACACCTGTTTGGAAGACAGTAGACAGGTCATGAAACAAAATAGCCTACCTATCTAAACTAATACTCTTCCATTTGAAATTATATCACTTCAAGTACAAATATACCGATCAGCTGCGATGTTACTTTAGATATTCTTTTATTTGTGGTATATTTCTCCAGAACATTCGTCATTCAGGAAGGTAGACCTGGGTATTTAATGTACTGGGTACTCTGCACACGAGCAAGGGAAGGCCGAATGCATAAACATTTCTGAAACTTCCAGGCTCAAACAAATTGCAGTGGATATGCATTAGAGTTGGGGTGTACATAGAGTACATGCTGCCTGCCAGGGTGGTTTCAGTGGCCAGTGATAATTCTTTGTTAAACCAGGAATTCTTTATTAAACCAATTCTTTATTAAGAATTTGAAAAGTCAAAAAGCAAGTCCTACTATGTGCTGGGTTGTTTATCTCTGCATGTGCATCTACGTGGTCTGGCGTTCTGCTTGAAAATGTGCTGAGGGCTTGTATTCAGTTTTGGATTTTGCTTATGATCCTATCTTGTTCTCTGGGTCAAGCTGATTGCCATATATGCAAGGACCATGAGAGTTTTGCCTTCTTTTATCAACTGAAACATACTCCCCTTCCTAGGACCCTCGGGGTGTCCAACTGCAAAGTGTCTTGGGCAGGGGTGGGCAAAATGCAGCCCGGGGGCTGGATGTGGCCTGCCAGGCCATCCTATTTGGCCTGTGAGGCCCCGAAAAAATTTAGAAAATTAATATTTATCTGCCCTGGGCTGCCTGTCATGCGGTCCTCGATGGCTTACCGAAACTCAGTAAGCGGCCCTGCGCCCGAAATAATTGCTCGCCCTTGGTTTTGAGCCACACATCACATCACATGCCTCACAGACCACACAAACAGGGACCACACACCTCTGCATGCATGCTTGGGTGCTTCCCTGAATGGTGCAGCACCCCCTCACTTTCAGCTTCCTGTGGGCTTCTTTGTGGCACTCTGCTGCACAGGCAGTCTGGGCTCTCGACTTTCCCAGCCCTGTGGGTTTTGCTCCCTGGGTCAGGGGCATGCAGCAGAAGCTGGGGAAGGGAGAGTGAGCCCAGAGAAGGAGGTAGCAGGAAGAGAAAGGAAGGGGCAGGGGTAGGTGGGAGCCTGGGAACTGCATACAGCTCCCATAATCCATGGGCTCCCAGTTGCCCTGCTCTTTATTAACCAGTTGTTTCTCCATCCTTGCAGCAGAAAAGCAAGTAGCAGTACACTCATCTCCCCTGCTTTTACTTCTGGGATGTTGTGGGGTATATTTTTGGTGGTTTCTGGTTTTTGTCTTCTATTTGTGAGGGTCTGAAGTGGCAATATGGGGAAAATCCTTGGATAAAGGCTTCTCCTTGGGTAAAAGCAGAGGCGTGAGCTCAAGGATCCATGAAGCTGTTTTAGTCTTGTGTTCCAAGAAGGTTTACAGCAGTATCATATAGATTCTGTGGCCCATGTGCGTGTACCTTTTGTGGTTCCAAATCTTTTTGTTAATTAGTTTCCTAATCTGAGATTCCTGCCAGAATTAAGTAAACCAAGTTATGTATTTTTCTCCTAATGCTTTCAAGTCAGTTTCTTGTGGAGCTCTTATGCTTGCCCACGGCTGGAATCAATTTTGTAGCTATTTTGGCTACTTGTTCATAGAATTCTCTGCATGCATGCACGTTGAAAGACTCTTTTTCTAGGCAGCAAGAAAAAAGTTAAGACACATTTCCTTTCTGTCTAAAGAATTACTTCTGGTGCCTAAAAGCGTTTATTATACTACCTCTTCTAACAGCTCTTGTTAGTTATCTAGGACCCTGTATGTATGTGTATATCTGCCTTACTTGGCTTGGGGCATTTGTGAATGCTTAGAAACACATTAAGGGAAATCCATGTACAAGCAGTCGGAGGTTTTTTACAGCACACATGCTACACAGCCAAGAAAATTTTAGTAAAAAGTCTCAAATGTTTGAGAAGGAAGTATACAGAAACAGGCTTCTTTTATCAGAGAGAGTTGTTCCTGTTTATCGCATCATCCTGTAGCATGTGCTAAAACAGGATTATGGTGATGGCTTCTCATTCTACAGCTTCCTTTCTGGCAATGCATGGTATACTGCATGTGAACTGTACCTAGACTGTGACTGTAAAACATTTAACACTACACACTCTTCCATATAATTCCACTTCATATTACACCATTTTTCCTGGAACCAGAGACAGTTTATGCAGTTGTTTTAATGATATGTTGATTCCTGGTAGCCTCACCCTGAATGTTAGACGTTTAAATAGCCAGTTAACTTCACTGCACCAATAAAAAACCCACAAATTTCCAAGCTTTTTCCTGGCACCATCAATCCTATTTGCCAAGTTTTATGACATTTTATTCAAACTACTAAATTACCTGAATTGCATATTTGCATATAATTTTCGTGTGTCAAGTTTGCTCCGTAGCCCTGGTAAGTGAAGCCTTGTTTACAGGACAGCAGGAGTACTTACTCCCCTCCCACCATACATCAAACCAAATGCAGCTGAGACTACCTCTGAGAGTAACAGGTTGATTACTCTCCATAATGCATGCAGTTCCTGACTTCCCAGTAACTAAAAATACAAGAAAACAAATATAAATAAATATTTATTTATATCATTTAATATATATTTATATTTACAAATATAATCATTTTGAAATACAAAATGATCTTAGAAATTACTATTCTCCACACTAATTTTAAAACTGGGTTGTGTAGTAATCAAATAACTATGTGCAACCCATGTAACTCATTGCAGGATCTGGGTGGAGACTGGAGCTAGTACACAGTTTGCTAGATTTAAATGCGTGGAATAGTGGGAGTCTTCCTATTTCTAGATTTTATGCTGCTTTGGAAAAGTTAATTCCAAAATTTAGACAAAATAAGTTAATGACAAAATATATTGAATAAATGTCTACAGTCCTAGTTACACAATGATCTTATTTTTCTTGGTATGGCATTTTCTTGATTGTTTTCAGTTGTACATTTTATTGTCCTCAAAGAAAATTTATGGAATTCTTTCAGTTTTGACTGCATGCTGAGAGCTATCATGACCCAGGCTAAGAGAAGCATTTGGTGCCTTATAAATGTTTCACTGTAAAGAAATGTATGCTATGCAAATGATGAATTCTTGTTAGCCCACCTGTTGGGAGCATACAACAAGCATTGCTATGAACAAGGACATTTGGTGAAAAGATTTGAAGATTCTCTTTTAAAGAGGCAGCATGGACCCATAAATAGGGTACTGGGCTGGGAGTCAGGAGAGAAGTGTAGATCACACAAATCAATGACAAATAACTTTATTGCCTTAGGTCTTTCTCCTTTCCACCCTTTATTTTATCGTAACTTTTTACACTGTGAGGTCTTCAAGGAAGTCCTTGTTTCCTGTTATGTATTTTTAGTGCATAATACAAAAAGGCCTAAATGTCAGTCCTGGCCTCATATGCTATCATAATAATGGAGATTTCAACACCAACATCTGTTTATACCATGTCTGGAATTTGATCAGTAGGATAACCCTAATGGCCTACATTGCAATTTTGAGATGGATTTTAATTTGTACGAAATTAACAGATCCAAATGTAATGTAAACAAGCACGATTTGAATTTTTACTCAGGGAGGAATATTGCACTTACTACTATCTTGGCTCTTCATGGTCATCAGGACCCCGCTCTGAATAGCTTTATTGTGGAACTGATGTGCACACAACGTGCATTGTATGGGATAGCAATACAAGACAGGTGTAGTGACTTTTTATATACCTAAAAATGGGTTAGAAATATGCAGGTTATAAAAAGTCCACTATTTAAAGATAAATAAATAAATTACTGGAAATGTTGTTTTACAGATAAAGAATTATACGCTTGGATGAAATGTGTGAAAGGACAGCCTCACGATCACAAGCATCTGATGCCAACTCAGATTATTCCAGGCTCTGGTAAGAAGTCCTGCAAGAAGGATACCATTTATTCTCCAGTGTTATTTTTCTGTGAACAAAGATTACAAGTTTAATTTGTGGCAACTTCTCATCACTAATAGTCTAGTAGGTTTCCTCAGCAAGGAAAGCACATAGGGAAAAATGGAGAGGGGAGAAGTTCAGAGGAGTCTGGAGGAAGCAGAAAATGCTAGAGGTTTGCAAGAGCATGCTAGTGGAGGAACAGAAGATAGCCATAACAAACAGTTTTGCATTGCTCTGGAGTGGGATAAAGCCCAGCTGCTACAATGTCAGGCTGGGCCTGCTGCTCCCCACCAGTGTTGTAGCGGGCCAGCTTCCCCTATCACCACCACAGCACACCCGCTCCTCCCTCCACTGCGGACATGTTGGCGCTGCAGGCGGTGATGACGGAAGGGGGAAGGGCAGGCCAAGGGCAGCACTGGTGGGCTTGCCACCCTCGCAGTGTCCTGACCCCACTCCCTCCCTGTACCGCCACCACCTCCAAGTAGCAAGAGCAGGGAGGTGAGGCCTTGCACCTCCTTCTCTGCCCCCGCCCCCAGCTCTGTTGCTGCCAGCTGCAGGAGTGGGGCTTGGCCAGCACAGTTGGCCTTCCCTCCACCCCACTCTGTCTCCTGTGTCCCTGCCATCATGGCGGTGCTACGCCACGCTGCCATCTCCTGTCTGAACAGTT
This sequence comes from Gavialis gangeticus, assembly GCF_001723915.1. NCBI lineage: Eukaryota > Metazoa > Chordata > Crocodylia > Gavialidae > Gavialis > Gavialis gangeticus. The sequence goes on from NW_017729003.1 coordinate 20,565,527, forward strand.
CTTTGAACTCTGATTGGCTGTTTGTCAACCATTCAGAGCACAAATAAAGTGTTACGGGGAGACGCAGACAGACAGATGAAGACTTTTTTAATAGTAGAAGTTTCTTTAAACAACATTTTTAGATCAAAGTAATTCAGGTACAGATCAGGTTGGACATGTGCGACTAATTTAGGGCATGTCTGTGTAGCACAGTTCATTGTTGTGTTAGAGGTACTTGAACTAGCTCTGAATGCGGTAGGATCCAGAACTCAGTAGAACTGTGTTTAACCCTGATGGAGGCCCATACTAATTATACATTGTGGAGTTCTGTGCTAATTTAACTGTACTTCTTGTGGTACAAACTGTTAGACCCTGACTCCATGTGGCGTCCAACAACTAGGGAGATGATGATCCAATTGCTCATGGATCCTGTTACTCATTAGCCAGAGCAAGCAGGGAGCAAAAACCAGCACACGTTGCTCACAACAGCTTTATTCAGAATGGAGACGGCTTCGGGCGAGCTCCCTCATAGACACACAGCCCATGAAACCAGGGGAGCAGCAACGAACAATAGTTCTTTCCACATTTATGCACTTTGGTTCATGCATATTAACGACTGT
>NW_017729003.1:20571125-20572005 GCF_001723915.1 Gavialis gangeticus
TCCCACATTTAGCCACCCAAAAAACTATCCGATGCCACTTTATTTTAATGCAGGCAACACATATCTCCTTGCTTTGTCTCTCCTGATAGAATAATAACTAAGCCCAACCCCCAGTGATGGTAGGATCATCCCTGTCTATACCATCTCGTCCAACTTTCTGTCCAATTTTAAGGATGGAGGCTCTACAGCCGAGGCAATTTTTTCAATACTGAACTGCCCTCAGAGTGAGAAAGTTCTTCTGAATATCCACCCTAAATTCCCCTTGTTGCAATTTAAGGTCATTATTTTGTGTCCCATCCCCTGTCTCAGTTAACATTATAAAGCCATCCTCATGCTAGAAATGGCTGGACATAGTTGAAGATTCACTTTCAACACATGGATTTGGTAAGCTTCCAGTGGAGGTCTAAAGACCCCCCTCTGAAAAACTGTGGGCCCAGATCATCACCTAGAACCATCTGCACAAATGCCATGGGAATAATGTCCTTTGCCAATGAAAGCCAGTTACAAAATAAACTCTACATCCAAACCAAAGTCATACACCAGCCTGGAATATGCCCCAGTAATGTCACGTTTTAAGCACAATATTACAGTCTTCATGGCTAGAAAGCACCTGTGGGCTAGTCTACCCTACCTACATACCATGACCTCACTGGTACGTGCCCAGAAGTATATGACATCCACACCTGGATTTAGTATCCCCAGAGGGAAATAGCAGCACGGCCTACCCACTAACGCAGTCCCAAATCAATACACTGCTCTCAGTACATGCTATAGACAAATTGGAGAGTCCAGTGGAGGGCAATGAAAATCATTCAGGGGCTGGAGCACATGATGTATGAGACGAGGCTGAGGGAACTGGGCTGATTTAGTCTGGAGAAGA
>NW_017729003.1:20572016-20573007 GCF_001723915.1 Gavialis gangeticus
ACCTGGAAGCTTCTTCACCAGTCACCATTCACCTTTTTGCATTTGTTCATCTCAGATTCTGTTACCAATCAAGTGCTGTCTTCCACATTCCAGTCAGTCCCAGATTGTACCATCTTCCACATTCCTAAGGCTTCACCTCATTCACAGCACACAGACTTGCATAGACTTACTTGAAAATGGTTGACACATTTAAGATGGTTACTTAGCATAAGCAAATGGCTGGCTTAGAATAAGCATTCATAAGCAAAATTTGCTTGCCTAAGTGTCTTGCAAGATACTTTTAATATATCATTCTGCCTTGTAGTCAGCAGCTTTTGCTAGGCCACAGGTTATAGCCTTATATTCAGCTGCAATTCTAGTGCTCCCCAGGATCCATATATTGTCACCCTAACACTAACCTAGTTCAGTTACCTCTCTATTGCCCCATGTTGGCCTATGCAAACTAACCCCATAAAGTAAAAATCCAAGAATGATGTGAATATTTCAATAACAACCCCCCATATAAACTCAAGATATTCTGAATTTAACTTGAACCAAACATGATAGTTATGGAAATGTACACTTAAAACTCCTGGAGAACATTAATTTTGCCCTCTAGGAGCATCCACAGTGGAAAAGAATGTAAAAACTTAATGTGGTTTAAAATAAATAAAATTAGTAATGTTTATGTGCAGCTACAAACGCACGTTAATTTAAATTTCATGCCTCGAGGGTTGTCAACTGGGGGTATGCATACTCCCAGGGGTACTTGGAAAAGGGCTAGGGGGTATGCACAGATGGGTGGGGACAGAGCGCTGCCATCCACCAGCCCATGCCACCGCCTCCCAGGAGTACGGCTGGGGGGGCGAGGGCAGCAGTTCCCCTCTGCAGGGGCACACAGGCACCACCTGGCTGGCTAGATGTGAGGCCAGGGTGGGGAGCTTGCACGCAGCCGCCACTGCTATCCACCACCCTGCGCTGCTGCAATGTGCAAGCCTCCCAGACCACCCGC
>NW_017729003.1:20578007-20590896 GCF_001723915.1 Gavialis gangeticus
GGGGGCGAGGGCAGCAGTTCCCCTCTGCAGGGGCACACAGGCACCACCTGGCTGGCTAGATGTGAGGCCAGGGTGGGGAGCTTGCACGCAGCCGCCACTGCTATCCACCACCCTGCGCTGCTGCAATGTGCAAGCCTCCCAGACCACCCGCCCTCCTGCTCTGCAGTCCAGCTGCCAGCACCACCATTTCCTCCTCCCCCACCCCCACGCCAAAAGTGTACCCAGAAGGGGGTACAATCGTTTAAAAAGGTTGAAACCCCCTGTAGCTTGTTTCATGTTACTTCAGAGAAGAATAAAGGTTGTTCAGGTACTGTAATAAATTTAAATTTTTAACACTTGGGGACAAATTCACTAAAAAAGAAAGCCTGTGTTAAAGGTCAGTTGCTTAGTAAAGAACCGAGCTGAAAATGGCAAAGTTTAGTCTGCCTACACAATTTCAGTTCTGTCACCTTTAGCACATATAAATACAAACCATGTTTAATTATGTGATCTCACATTACACAGGTGTGAAGTGAGGCAGGGGTACATCATTGATTACTGGGCGCATCTACATGTAACCCTGTGATTACATAGTGACACACTACATTGCTGTATAGGACGCTGTGGCGAAGTAGCGATCAGTTGGTCTACATGTGATTGGCAGCTACGTTGCTCAAGCAGCACACTCCCCCATTTTAGCGCAATGCTATGGCGACGTAGTGGCGAAATCTAACTGCACACTGCATAACTATGGGTAGTTACTGCGCTGTGCTTTAGTACTTCCGAAAAGAAGTACTAAAGCACGGCACCATTGCAACATCGCCATACAGTGATGTCTAGATGTATCCAGTGGTTATTAAAATTAACAATGGGCTGTCTTACCATGTGCCGTACAGCACATAAATAGCATGGAATATTGATCTTGTGAAAGGGGGTATATCACTATATAATTAAAGACTTTGCCTCCTGTGCAAATGTTAAGGTAGTGTTAAGGCCAAGTAAGCAAGCTTTTGTTTCCTGATTCTTGAATGTTCCACATAGCTTTTGCTATAGATTGAAAGTAGTTTTATCATATTACAACACTTGTATTGAAAAGAGGATCAGAAAATAATTTTCATTTTTTATGAAAAAAATATTTCTTTTCTTGCTTGTCTTGTAGTTCTGACAGATCTTTTAGATGCAATGCACAATCTTAAAGAGAAATTTGAAATTAAATCCCACTGTCAATGTACAAATAAACAGTGTGTGCAAGCTGGCAAGCTCCCTGCTGTGAATGGTGTCTCTCAGGTGAGTTTAAAACATATTTAAGTTAGTTTATTCAGAAATGCCAATACATGTTAGGTTGTTTTTTTTTACATTTGAAGGATAAAATCCAGTAATCAACTTTGTCTTTACTATTTATATAACTATATTCTGCGTTCATATATTAGCTAGGTATTGCTTTTTGCATATATTAAAACAAAATATGTTGTTTAAAAAAATATAATTGTTCTGCTGTCTAGGTTTTACAGAATGTCCTTAATCACAGTAATAAAATTTCTCTGTGCATGCCTGAGTCTCAGCAGCAGAGTGCCCCTCAAAAGTCTGAGACAAATGGTAATACAAGTCCAGGGAGTGATGTAAGCACAGACAGCAAGTTAACTCCACCTGAATCCCAGTCACCACTGCATTGGTTAGCTGATTTAGCAGAACAAAAGGCCAGAGAAGAAAAGAAAGGTAACTATTAATCATAATATTATTGAGTGCATGGTTTGGAGGTCCCAGCAATCTGTACTGAATGCACTAGAAAAATAAATTCCATGTTGGTTTTGATTTGTGACATACATAATTAAAATGTCATATTCTCTGAACTTTATCATGTAACTTTAGTGCCTTCCTCTAGTGGCTTGCTTGTTGAATATTACAGAAAAACCATTAGTGGTGTGCACGTGTAATATGTCAGTGTTTCCAGGCTCTTTTAGCTATAGCATCTCTCATTTGTGACAGGTACACACTCAGCTGCATGTCTGAGATGTTTTGGAAGGCCTTTTTTCATGGTCACACTGTTTGACTGTGTTCTGAAGGATTTAATCCATCTTCTGGTGTGTTTTCAGGTGAATAAGCACTAGTGCTTCAGTATCTTACCAGCACTGTAAAATGTAGGATGCCAGTGCTCATATTTTGCATCATAATCCCAAAATGTAAAGTATTGAAAAACATTTTTATTTTAGAGAATAAAGAATGTCCTCCTGGAAAACATCCAAAAGAAGAAAGAGACCAGGACAGCTCAGAGTCCCTAAACTGTAAAACTTCCCCTCCTGTGTCCCAGAACAATGAACAGGGATCAACCTTACGGGACTTATTAACAACAACAGCAGGCAAGCTGCGTCTAGGCTCTACAGATGCTGGTATTGCTTTTGCTCCAGTTTACTCTACAGGAACACCAGTGAGTGTCTACACTAGTGCATGGGTTTTCCAATGGGGCTTAGAAAATTAATGCAGTTTGCTTTGGTTCATTTTAACTAGAACAATCTAATAACTGTATTACTTTGAATAGTATTTTGGAATTCAATGTATAAATAAACCTCACTAAATTTCCTCCCCACAATGTTGATATTTTAATAATCAGTACCTAACAAAACTATCATTTGAATTGGATAAATATTGACTTAATGTTTTAAAGAAAGATTCTGATATATGTATTACTGTTTAGCTTCATTTCTTTGTTTCCAAATAGTTATTTCAGTGTAAAAGTCTGTCTATTTTCCTTCAGGAGCAGCAAATTTCTTGAGATTATACTTTGATACTAAAATATTAAACGTTCTGCTGAAAGCCATAGATTTTAGGTTGCCCATCAAAATATTGGGATGTAAGCAGTTGTTTCTGTTCTTCTGTCAGAGTGGCAAAGGTGGAAGGACTATGCCAAATATTCTTGATGACATCATTGCTTCGGTTGTAGAAAATAAGATTCCACCTAGTAGAACGCCAAAGATGAATGTAAAATCTGAAATGAAGGATGAGCCAAATGATGATGAAAAGTCTGTTCTGGATGATTGCAGTAAATTGTATAGTGATATTCCACATTCATGGCTCTGTGATAAGCACATTTTGTGGCTCAACGATCATAAAAACAATAACAACTGGAAGCTCTTTAAAGAGTGCTGGAAACAAGGGAAGGTATGTATCAAAGTCCAAGTTTGTTGTGAAATGTGACACAGCAATTCATGCTTGTGTGTCTAACTTCAAGATCAGTTCTATTTGGTGTAGTTAAAAAGTTTTGGTTGTGCAGACCTTCAGCTCCGTATACTTAACCTGAATCTCAAGTCCGGGTGGGCTTGCTTTCTTATGGATCACCAGCAATAATGTTTTTATAATTGGAACTTACATAAGAGTGCTGTGGGTACAGAAGCTAAAATAGAACCCATTCCTTAGTACCAGAGCTTGCTAAGCTCTAGATAGTACTGTATGCTCGTATGATATTGTAGTGTAATGTGCAAGATTATCAAACTGAATATATTTAAAATTGGCAGCTCTGTGTAAAAAGGCTGGGAAGGTAACTTTGAAAAATGTTAGTTAACAGAGAACAGGGTTAAATTTGGTTATAGGAGTTGCTAAACATGAATTGCTAAAACCAGTAAATACATTACTTACATGCTACAAATATATAAAACACGTTTTTAGGAGGTAGTAAGTCAAATATTCAAAATTGTAAAGTTTGAAATGTTCATCTTTCTATAATTCATTTATTCAAGATGTTTCAATTGTATCTGCTGTTGAATTTACTAGTAGCCATAACAGATTTTTAAGTATGTTAATACCAACATATTTTTCTCTAAAGATGCAATATATAAATAGTAAGTTGCAGAAAAAATGTGATGTCTGCTGAGGACACCTTGGAAGTGTGACTCTCTTTTTTTTTTTTTTAAACCTTGTATATTTTAAACAGAATGAGCCCTTTATTAAAAAAATGTATTAATCTTATACTGCTGCTCTCTCCCTATGTAATTTGTTTCTTATTTTGAGCTGACTGCTCAATGTCCAATATGAACTCTCAGAAATGTTATTAATAGGATGGGCACATCATAGATTTTGGCTCTTTCACCAAGTTTGAAGCTGTATTCTTAACATATTTTATTTCATCCCTGGAAATACACTAAGTGGGTGTGGGCAGAAGTAACTTCTGAAATGTTTCCAAGTGAAATGCTGGGGAATGTTCCAAAAAGGGAGTTTCAGCCAGGGGATATACATACAGTTCCTGTGGCACCCTCTGCCTGGTATGTTTCAAAAAGCAGCTTTTTCTAATGCTGACCAGGGGGGCACTGGAGGAGGCTGCAGCAACCAGCAGATCCTTTCTCCCCTCTTTTCCACCCCCCCCTTCCCCCATGAGGATGAGAGCGCTGAGACCATCAGAGGCAAGCACGGGTGAGGTGGTGGAGCACCTCAAATCCCCTGAACCTCTCCTCTCCCCCTCTCTGCTCAGCCAAGAAATAGAGGGGGATTTGGGCTGAAAGAGCCAGCTGTGGCAGTGACCTTGGGTGGGGGATGGAGGACAAGCCTGGTAGGGGCAGGGCACCCGACAGGAGGGTCTGGTGGAGATCCAGGAGCACCAGTAGCTGAACACCTGGCAGGCTCTGCATCCCTGTCCCTGTACACAAGGAACAAAAAGTGAAACACTTCAAAATAGTACTTCATTTAACAAGGAATCATTTTGGAGCAATTCAGCTGTTTTTGAAACGTTTCAAAGGGCTCGTATGTTTGTACAGATGGCCCTTTGAAACATACTTCTGGCCACGCCAACTGTCTCATGCAGATGCCTTTTTATGTTTCAGTAGTGATAATGGATTTAAAAATATCTTTTCTGTGCTTACAAGGTTTCTCAAAAATTATAAGGGTTATTAGGCATCAGAAAAGTTTGGAATATGAAGTCTTGGCCCCACTTAAGTAAATGTGAGGTTTGGTGTTGACTTCATTGGGGCCATGATTTCATCTCACATGTGGAATGTATTTCATACTTTAACTGAAATAAGCACATCCTTCAAATGTAATTGTTATTAGTCTGTTAATGTTTCCTTAATTTTTTAAGCCTGTTTTAGTGTCTGGTATACACAAGAAAATGAACATCAGCTTGTGGAAGGCAGAATCACTTAGCCTAGATTTTGGAGACCAGCAGGCTGATATCCTGAACTGCAAAGACAGCATTATTTCGAATGCCAATGTCAAGGAATTCTGGGATGGTTTTGAAGAAGTTGCAAGTATGTTATTTAAGTATAATTAGTGGAATAGTGCAAGCATAGCAGCTACATAGCCAAAAACTGCCAACTTCATGGCTTTTGAGGTTTCAAAAATAATAAAATTTAAACAAGGCTCAGGCCAATTTATATAAGGAGACTAGTGAAGTGTTGCATTTTATGCATTTTCTGGATGCCAGATATGTAGATCTATATTAGTTTTGGTATTGTTATGTGAAATGTAAACTTAATTAAGCATTCATTTTTATATCTGCTGCCAAAGTGCATGTACATTGCATTGTATTTTCCAAAATTAGTTGTTGGCAAATGCACTCATTTTATAAAATATGGAACAGTATATCAGGTAACAAGATAAAGAAGTCAGTGTTCCCACTGTATCTTCATTTGAGTTCAGATAAAACATCTATAGCAGATATAGTTTTTCATAATTTGTATGTTGTTTGCAGAACGGCAGAAAATAAAAAGTGGAGAAACAGTTGTACTAAAATTGAAAGACTGGCCCTCTGGTGAAGACTTCAAGGCTATGATGCCAGGAAGGTACTTATTTAAAATCTGACATTATTCACAAATGATGGGTGTGTGTTGGTTTCTCAGAAATGGTGCACCCCTGGTAACATTCTTTCTTTTGTTCTCCAGGTATGAAGACTTATTAAAAAGTTTGCCATTGCCAGAGTATTGTAGCCCAGAAGGAAAATTAAACCTGGCTTCCCACTTGCCGGGATTTTTTGTACGTCCAGATTTGGGACCCAGATTATGTAGTGGATATGGTAAGTACTCATCAGTACTGTAGAAGTATAGGAATTAACATACTTGAAAAGGTCAGGGGGTTGTGTACTCCAGGATCCTGTTTCTGACTATGTTCAATACGTAAAGCTTCAGGGGAAAGTACAGTTATTGTTTAAATGACAGTTGTAAATAGACCAGGAGGGAAATTCTTTCTTAACCCATCAGTCAGTGGTTAGCACATGTTCTGGATCATAAATTACATCACTTATGCATTTTATTTTTTTAATCCTGCCTAATGCAGCTGTGGCTATTTTCATTGGATATTAAATGTCTGGTTGGGTTGTTGTTGTTGTTGTTGTTGTTTTGTTTGTTTGGTTTTTTTACTCTAACCAAGCTGTTAGCTTCAGTTCTAATCTGCCTTAAAAATCTGTGGGATAGTTTTACTTTTATCTATTTCAGTTTTAATTTTTTTTCCTTTTACTATTTCTGTCTGAATTAATTGTTTTGTGAAGCTCAAAAGGCTGTTTAGAACAAACTTTGCTTCCCACAGTCTTTTTTTTTTTTCCTTCTGCTCTTTCTTTTGCAAATATATTTTTGTGGTCTGTTTTACAAATACTCTTAAAAGAAGTGAATTATAGATTACTGAATTTTGAATTACTGCACAGAGTTTGAAGGCTTTGAAGGATTTTGAATCCTCTTTGTTGAAACATACATATTAAAGATAGCAATTAAAGATGTATTGGAGAAATGACAGGTGAAACACTAGTGACCCCATATGTAAGGTTATTAATACTTTTAAAATATTGTTTTTAGAGAGAACCTCATTTTTTTTTTTAAACCTGCACTAGGAAAATGTCCCTGTCTTTTAGTTTTAGTAAGGAGGATTCAAGCCATGTTATGGGCAGGAAAGAAAGATGATCTAAGGGATATTTGCCAGGACTAAGTTGTTTTTTGTTTGGTTGGTTTTTTAATCCTTCTTTTTCCCAGTGTATAGAAGATCCATTCTGAATTCCTAAAACAGAATATCTTAAAAGTAAATCATAGTATCTCTATGCATAAATTAGTTCGGTCTAACCTGGAATTGAACAAATAATAGTAATAATAATTCTACTTATCTCTTACATAATGTTTTTCTTCTGTAGATCCATATGTGCATCTGAAAGACAAATTAGCATTATTGTTTGCCTATGTAAAAATGAGAAAAGGAGAGATAATGACTTGCATAAGATCTCAGTCAATAGGGCTGGGAACAAAGCCAGCATCATTTTGTTTCCACTTCTGTATCTTGTCCCAAGCTTGTCCCAAACAAGACAGTTCAATAACTCTAAATACCATCTGAAATTCTGTATCTTGTAAAATAGGCGTTGCTGCTACTAAAGATCATGATGTAGGAACTACAAATCTCCATATTGAAGTTTCTGATGTAGTGAACATCCTTGTTTATGTTGGTATAGCAAAAGGAAATGGAGCACACTCCAAATCAGGTAAAGAAAAATGATTTGTATTGGACAAATTGTATGACACATCATTTAAAAGTTTTAGTGGGTATTTCAATGTGCAGTTTTAAAATTGACGCTTTTTGAGATGTGCAAGTGAAATGAAACAAATGTATAACTAAAACATGACTTAAGATACATGCTAGTAGCTGAAAGTAGTGCTTTGGCTTGGATAAGTTTTTTATACAGTGACTTATTTAATGTAAAATATGTTGCAGCTCAGAAATAGTCACGTACTGTTCTCACCTTTTCATCTTTTTCCTGCCATTACCTACTTAAAGTACCTGAGCAGTGCCGATGATGACAGAAGAAGTGAACAGTGGGATGAAGGATTTTCTCTTAAAGTTCTTCTAGTCCAGCCTAATACAATTTCCAAACCCGTTAGGATAACTCTGAATCTACCTGATGCAATATTTTGTGTTAAGTTTAGTATGAAAGAAATAGATTCTAGACCAGAGAACTTGAAGTGGTGAATGCTAGTGCTGGGTATAATGTTTACTACTTATGCTGTAGTGCATAATACACTTAACAGGGTTTTTTTCCCTGTCTGTTATTTTTTCCTGTGTCTCAGTTGGATCTAAGCAAACATTGATTTATTCATCATGCTTAACAGATGTAGACTGAACCTGACTATCTCTAGAGAGAGGTAGTTAGGCAGAAGGCAGGGCAGGTTGGCACCTTTATAGATAAATTTATGCCACCTGACAAAGCTGACTGTAGTCAACCCTCATGTCTCTCTGAATGAGTTACCCCAGTGGTGCTCAACTTTTTGGTCCCATGGGCCAAATGAGTGGTGTGGGACTGGTTCACAAACTAGGGCCTGTGCTGCCCCAGCTTCTGTACCCAGATTGGGCCCTGTGCCACCTTGGCCCAGCTCCATGCTTCTAGATTGGGCCCTGTGCTGCCCCAGCTGTGCACACCTGATCTAGTATGCAAAGTTAGGGGCTCCCCACAGGTCTGGAAATTTGGCAGCAGGGGAGCAGCAGTTAAGGCTGTCACTGCTCCCTTGTGGCTGGATATTCAGACTCTGCGGAGCCTGGCAGGCTGGATCTGGGTTGGGGGTTGAGCACCTGTGAGTTGGTCTGTAAGGTGTCACCCTGCCCTGCCTTATGCATGAGTATCTTTAGTTTGCTTTTTTTTTAGTCGTAATATAAATATAGCTCTAGTAATACGTAGTTGGTTCTTGACTGGGTGCTGTAGAATTAATACAAAATTACTTCTTTTGGTTTCACAAAAATGTCTTCCCACTCTAAATTGCCTGATTCAGCAACATATTTATTTCTAGTCAGGGAAACACTTTCTATCAGATTTTAACAAATGTCAGACTGCTTCAAAATGTGGACACAAATTGTCTTAGAATCTTATATAATTTTTACCCTTAACTTCCTAATTTTGAAAGCTGTGAGAACAAAAACTTGCATTTTTAAAGTCTTTGTGAATTAGCCACAGGAAATTTAAAAAAAAGAGTAATGTTTCAGTCTTTCTGCTACCTGTATTTAATATACTTGTCAATTCTTAGGCATATTAAAGAAATTTGAAGAGGAGGATTTGGATGACCTTTTAAAGAAAAGATTGAAAGATTCAAGTGAATTGCCTGGTGCTTTGTGGCACATTTATGCTGGCAAAGATGTGGACAAAATAAGGGAGTTTCTGCAAAAGGTTAGACTTATAATAAATAGATATTTTCTTTGCATAACTTAACTCCTTAAAATTGTTAGTTATATTGAAAAAAAATGTAGTTCTGAAAATTCCTACTGTGTTTGAAGTGGCTATTTCCAAGCTTCTGTTGGTGGGCTGTAGAGTATTCTTAGTGAAATAACAACTTCTTGATGTTTTCTACCAGTCAAAATGGTTAGGTTACAATGTTTCCCAACCAGCTAATACAGTCATAACCATAAGACTTTTAATTATGGCACACCTCCAGACCACAGGTTCTAGCCATATCAGTCTTTAGTTCTGGACAGTCTCCATCCCAGCCTAGTGTTTACAGAGCCTAGTCTCCAATAGCCTAGTGTTTCTGTCTAAAGTGTAAGAACAGGTTTGTTTGGAAAGGGGCTTTCAGGGAGTTTCGATGTAATAGGAAGTTTCATAAAGGAACCCACTTTCCTTACAAGATTTGGTCCCATTAGGGTAACGGAGATCCACAGCTACATGGATGCCCTTGCCTCCAAGACAACAGCTTGAAGAAAAGAAGAAGAGGCAGAGGTCAGGCACAGTAAATCTGTCTGGACTCTAATCTCATGAGAAGCCTTATCGCAGAATACTTGAAGAGTACTTGTTCTTAGCAAGAATAGCATAAACTCTGGAGCCTAACCTATTGCTCTCCTCTTACAGAGTTCTGCAACAGCTGTCTGTCTGCATCCTTTTTGAAAAAAATCGATTTGCAGTTCACAATGCCTACACCCACATTTTGAGGATAGCCATGTACTGGATTTCTGAATTAAAGTGATTCAAAATCCATGTCATTACCTTGTGACTTTGCCCAATAGCCTACAGCTATTGAGCACTTGCCAAGGAAGTGGAAAACCGGAGGAGATTTAAACCCACATCTTCCCACTTTCCAGGACAGAGCCCTAACCACTAGAATACAGTAGATTAGGTGCTTTTCTTGTTGTAGCTGAGGAGAACAACAAGCAAGAGGGAGTCTGCTTTCATAGCTTAGCAGTCGGGGCACTTTTGCAAAGGGAGAGAAATCCTGGTTTCATGTCTCCCCTGCCAGCTTTATTTCTGTTTTCCAGCCAGTTTCTGTGTAACGTAAAGCATAAACAATGCTGGGAGGAAGCAAGAGGGATTCCAAGTGGCTCCTTCTGGCCCCTCGCCCTCAGAACTGTTTAGGTATCTTTACATCTTTGGTTGGAAAACAGAAATAATCCAGACAGTAGTGACCCTCTCTGCTTGGCTGCTTAGGAGATTAGCATCAGGAAAACTGGTGATTGTTTTGCTTAAAATCTGTTGATGTCTCAGAGAAATATTTTAAGACAATTAATTTCTTTGCTTTACATGAACTTGTGCTGTTTTTCCTGATTTGAGATTATAATGTCACATTTGATAGTGTCGACACTGGATAGTTTGGACTGTAAGTGTAGCCCTTCTGCCAGGCGATGGATGGCAGTAATAAGACCTGACTTCTAATTCAGAGGTTTAACACCAGCTTTTCAAAACTAGCTTCAGCCCCCATGCAGAAATCTGGGAAAACAAACTGCAGCTGGCTGTTCTAAAGTGAGCCATCTTCTCTCACGTTCAGTGGGAAAAGAGAACAAGCACACAACCTTAAATAACACCTTAACTGCTAAACATTAACTGAAACCCAAAACAGTTAACAGTCTCAGTCCCTGGCAAACCAAGTACTCACTAAGTTGGGAATTGAGATTAACCCAGGATGGCTTTACCCAGCTGTGCCAGCCAGCAGTGGCAGATGCTGGGTAGAGAGGCCCAACCCAGAGGGTTTGCTACTCTGCTCTGTGGGTTCCACCAGCTATGCCAGCCACAGTAGCAAGTGGGAAGCGCTCACCAAACAGAGTTGCTGCCACTCTGCTGCTGGGGACTGCTGTTAGAGATCAGTGCTGGGGATTGCTACCTTGGCCATTGCCTCCAGGGGTTGCCACTGCTGCTTCTCCATGCTGCTAGGGGCCGTGATCACTGCTTCACACTACAGCTCCTCTTCTGGTGGCCTGTGCAACCCCAGGTCTTTCTAGACCCTACCCTGTTTCAACAGCAGGTTCAGGGATTTTCAGCTTTCTTAGCTATAGCGAGTATCAGGCTTCCCTCTGAACCCACTGTAGGGACTTGTACTCACAAGTATATTTTCCCTTAAGGAGTTCATGAGCCCCAAGGCTATCCAGGCAGGGACTTCTGTCTGGAGTCTCCTCTGCTCCTTACTCAAACACTAACTCTGTGCTCAAACTGAGGGCTACTCTACTGCAGATCTCTGCACAGCTCCCAGTAAGTGCTGAACTTGCAGCAACCCTTACATTAGCAATATTTCACCCTTTTAAAACTTCACCTTTTTAACAGGGAAGGCCAATGGACACAATTACAAATTGCACACTTGACTCCAAACAGTAAAACCAAGGCCCATAAACAGTAAAAACAAGTGTGAGTAGCACCCAGACCTCCAAGCATGCATACTAAGTATGGTATGCAGAGAGAGAACACAAAGTTACCATTCCAGAACACACCTGTAAGCAAACATGCATAACATAAGCAGGGTTACATAGGAAATCTGGAGGAGAGGAACTTCTGTGAAATCAAGATTACTGTTTTCTTGCAAGTAAGCATCCTTCTCCTCCATCATTTTTAAAAGTCAAAATTGCTTATACATGAAGTTTTATGAGATTTTTCAAAATACCTACTGTTATTTAGGTGTGGCACTCCTTACAGTCTCCCATCCTGTAATAACATTTGGGTGCCACATTCCCTAGAGATTTTTTTTTTTAAATCCTAACCAAAATTCTTGTGTACCTACTGTGATAAGTTACTGTTTTTCAACATGTCCGTTTTTCCAGTTGGTTTTTTTGTTTTATTGGTTTTTTTAAATTAATCCTGTATCTCACCTGTATCACAGATTGCAAAGGAACAGGGCCTGGAAGTTTTACCAGAGCATGATCCGATACGTGACCAGAGTTGGTATGTGAACAAAAAACTTCGCCAAAGACTTCTTGAAGAATATGGAGTAAAAACCTGCACTGTTGTTCAGTTTCTTGGTGATGCTATTATCTTGCCAGCAGGAGCACTTCATCAGGTAAAATCCTTCTGTTCAAAGACAGCAGTGTGTAGGAAGTATGCTTGAATTGGATTTTATTTCTTTAGCAGTGATTCCTAAAAGCAGGGTTCCTGGTTTTCTTTGTTTTAAAAATATCAAATTCTCTGATTAAAACCCCCAAAATCCATACTTTTATGCGATTAAAATGAAACGCCACTGTGTGTGTGTAGATAGAGATACAGCTAGAGATGGGGGGAAGAGTGTGTGTGTGTTTATATGTACATGTGTATATACAGTTATCAGTTGAACACAATGTTTTATTGATATATTTAGAATGTTAAAGTAGTTGAGGAAGCCTACCAGGGCCTTAGTCATGATAATGAAATACATTCTAAATATCTATAAATTTTGGCATTTGATTTTGGGTTCTTTATCATGGAAAATCAGAGCTCCCCCTGCCCCCTTCTCTTACAAAGACATGGGTCCAGCTCCAACTGTCTTCCCTGTTGCTTAGTGGTGCTGAGCAGCCCTGATATGCTGGTTCATGCCATTGCCCCTCACTCCTGACACGGCCGCCCAGCCCTGCCAGTGGGGGGCCCCCAGCTTCCAGGGCTATGGGGCCAGAGACCCAGGTCCATAGCCCCTTGTCCCCCAGTAGCAGCATGCAAGCCTTGGCTGCTGCATGTGGGAGGTGCTGGCTGCTACAGTGGAGCGGAGCATGGAGCCTGGCTCCCCCTCCCTCATGGGTGGTGCTCCCA
>NW_017729003.1:20591010-20603371 GCF_001723915.1 Gavialis gangeticus
GGGGGGGGGGGCAGGCTCGGGCTCCGCAGCCCAGTGGGAAGAACCTGGTGGGGTAGGGAAGCTCAGTGCTGCACCATGAGTCCCACACTGCTATAGCAAGGTTCCTCCTGCCTGCCCAGCAGCAGTGGTGGGGTGGTGCAGAGTTGTGCCCCTTGCTGCTGCCAGGCAGTGCAGGACTTGCAGCAGTAGCACTGAGCTTCCTGGCCCTGCTCTGCCCTGCCATGCTGGGTCCCACCCTCAGGGCTGCAGAGGCTCTGGGAGGGCATCAGGAAAGGGAGCCCAAGCGCTCAGCGAGTAGCCTGCCTCTGCCCCATGCATGAATCTGGGGGGCATATCTCTATCTTCCACCCCCCCTGGAATGTGCACAACAGCAGGGAGCCAGTGTGCGCACGCACGTGGCACCAGTTGCCTGACCGCCCTCCTCCTGCTCCTCCTAACACCTTGCAGGATGGAACTCTGCAGCCTGCAAGGGGAAACCCACCATTTCTCTTGTTTTTTCCTCCTAAAATGAGAGAATACAGGTTTTGCCACTTTTTTTCCATTGCAAATAGAAAACCTGGATCCCTGCTTATGAGTTAACTACCTTTGACTAGTAAATTATGGAACCCTCATGGTAGTTCCTACATTAAGTTACATTTGTACCTTCCCATTATAAACCTACTGTTCTTCCATCTTTCTAATCTTCTTCTCTGAAAGAAAAATAATTTATACCTTTTCCTGTTCAGTCTTAGACCATGGTAGAATATTTGGGAAAGTTTTGGTTTAGTCAACAAGACATATCTGTGAGGTGACACTCTGGGAAATCCTTCCTCCATCTGAAGCGCAATGGGTCTCTCAAATTCCTTTTTTACTCAGAAGATGCATCTCCAAGCCAGAAAAGCAAGTGTTAGCTGTAGATTGCACTGTCAGAAGCCTTCCTTTGCATCACAAACTGTGGCGTTCTTTCCAACATGTGAGCAGCTTTATTCGCAACTTTGTAAAGAAAAATATGGTAGTTGGCTCTTAAGAGAGTGCTTATTAGCAATGTGCTGATTGCGCAGTAGACTTACCTTCATTCTAACATGGCTTTTTCTTCTCAAACCACAGTAGCCCCCCTCTGATGCAGAAAAGGGAGTCCCACTTTATTCTGGGAATCCCAGAATAAACGTAAATGTTCAGCAAAAAAGTTTGGCCAAGGCTGGACTCTGAGGACTTCCAAGTATATTGACACAGAATAGGCAGCCTAGTAAACTTAGTGTGGCTGCATTACATGTCCTGTTGCATGGCCATCAAGATGATTGGTACTCGTGGGTCAAAGAGCATTTTCACACTGGCTAAGAGGGATTGCAGATCATCTAGTAACTGTTCTCCTGGGTTTTTGTGCTACTTGTACTAAGAGTCTGGTCCTTTCCTAGGAAGAATAATCTGATCAAGTGTCTGCTAAAAAAACTTCCAAACATCTCTTTCCCCCTAAGTCAGATGCTGTGCACTGGCAAGGTGTTTACCAGTAGGAGCATGCAAAATGGGCTGTATTTGATTCAGATTTGGCTCGAATCGGAGACAGTGATTTGATTCGTTGATTCGGATCACTGTCTTTAATTCAGTTCAGCCAAATCTGAAGATTTGATGCTCCATTCAGAGAATCAGTGATTCAGCCACAGACACAGCTTTAAATGTTTTTTCTACATACTTCAAGGTACCGGGCACGGCTTGTGAATGCTGCAATGCTGGGGTGGATGGAGAGTCCCACAGGAGTTTCACATATTACATGTTATCTGAGGCAGCTCTCAAGAACACCCCTAAATGTATTTGGCTTACTACCAACCTGTGTTACTGACTGGGAACCATTATTTTGGTTTCAAATGACTAGAGATGTCCAACTAAAGCCTTCCCCATTAGACATGTCCATAAAACCTGCCTCCCACTCTAGAAGGAAATTATTTCTTGGGCTCCAGCAGTCCTGTGCAAATAGTGCTCTGGCTACTTCTCTTTCTGTTTTGGCTTCTAGAAATCCTACTTCTGCAGTGAACCACTATTCAGCTGTCCTGTCAGTCATCTGCTTCAGGCCATTCCTCTGTGAAACAGATCTCTAATCAAAGCCAAAAGATTATCCTGTCCTCTTTTCTTAGTACAAAAAGCCAGAGGAAACTGACTCTTTGACCTCTAGCACTAATGTTCTTTTTTGACTATGCTTCTAGCAATAGGAACTGCAGATGTGAGTTGATGCTGTAGAAGGATCTTTCTCTCTTGGTATTGCCATAGCAGGTGCCAGTAACGTTGGCTTAATACAGATGTTCATTTCTGCCAGAAGAAATTTCCGGTAGAACAACAGCCTGGGAGCTGGGCTATACAGACATTCTTGTAGCCCTATGGCTGGAGAGCTTCACAGGGTTGCTGCTCCCTGGGCCACCCCTGCCCTCAAGAGGGCTCGTTACTTGACAGGCTGCCCTCTTCCCTGCCTGGGAAGGTGGCAGTCTGTTACATGGCAGATGGCAACTGCTGAAAAGCAGCAGCTGCCACAGACAGAGGGGAGGGTTCCAGCCCTGAGAGAATGTACCCTGCCCCTATCAGTCAGCTCACTTTCCTATAGTGGGAGTTCTTTTGGGTGTCCCCTGCAGGAAAATATCCCTGCTTTTTGCACTCCTTCCAGCTAACCCAGAGGAGTGCTGGGATGGGGCAGCACTCAGCTGCCATGACAAGCCTCCATGAACCTTGTGGCAGCAGCACAGCAGACTGCCTTTACTTCATGGTGTAGGCTGAGGTGAGGTTGGGGGCATGTCACCATTGTGGCAAGGGTCACAAGCCTTGCAGGGGGGAATTATAAGATTGTCTTGGCATGCTCTGCTCTGGGCTGACCTTCTCCAGGTTATCTGGGCTGTGCAGATGGCAAGCAGAGGCCAGAGGGCTGGGAGCCAGGCTGAGGACACTTTCTCCAGGTTGGACTCCTGGCCTCTCTGGCTTTTAAACTGCTGTCTGCTACCCAAGTGAGCAGCAGGGGGAGGTGAGGGAAAGTCACTGTGGCCAAGAGTCAGGCTTGCAAATGCACCTCCTGCCTGCCTGCTTCTCCTTTCCTCCCTCTGCTGCTGAACTAGATGGCAAGGACAGTGATTTAAAAGCTGGAGGGGCCAGGAGTCCAGCTTAGGAAAGCTTCCACGCACCTGCTTTCTTATGCCGCCCAACTGATTTGGAGCAGTGTGGCACAAGGCATGTTGCTGTGCTGCAGCTGCAAAGGTTGGGAGCCTTGCTACAATAGTAAAATGCCCCTTTCTCCCTGCCACCCCACCCTGGAACTCTGGAGTGAGAAGCAGGCAGAGAGCAGCTGGTGGTTGCTCCTCCTCTCCCCTGTTCTGTGGGATGGGGAGAGCATCTGCCCCCTCTCCCCCCGTCCCCCCCCCCACACCCTCTCCAGCCTTTTCCTAGGCTCCACTGCTCCTGGCCTCAGGGGGAAGTTTAAACTGGACATCCAGTCTCCTGGTACAGTTTAATCTTGATTGTTCCTGGATTAAATTTCTCCTGGAGCAGTCATTTTTGCTCTGGGATAGAAAGCTTGAAGGTCCACATGCTTTGGGTTTTGACTGGGAGAATGGGAATTCTCCCAGTAGAAACTGAATATCTGTACGTGGCCATTGGTGATACGAGCCCATGTGCTGACTGAGTCCAGTATTCTATCGATACAGGAGTCTTTAGCACTTAGATTTATGGTGCTTGGAAATTAGCTGTATCAGCCCCTTCTGCATCTGATTTATTTGCAACCTCTGTGAAACTACTGAAGATAGTACCACAGCTTGCCTGTACCAGTGCAGCTTCTTCTCTCTGATTCTCTCAGGATCCTTCAAGTTCTGATCCTCCTATTCAAATGGAATATTTTTTCTCCTTTTCTGTTTCTGATTCAAACAGAGAAGATTTTCTTCCTATTCAGTGAGAGTGCAGTTTGACCCAGATCTGTCCCTGAGATGCAGCTCTGATGTTTGTCTGTTATAAGAGTTTTGTGGTGATTACTTAGGTAAGATGAACTATCAAACTCCTAAACCAGCCTGAAGATGAGGGGAGCCTAAATGATTAGATCTTCTTGGAAGATGGAGAACAGCTCAGAAAAGTAATCTCCAAGCTCAGCTTACATTTTATGATTATGCCACATAGTACAGTTTGTCAGAGTTTATTTTTTCTTTAAATAAATTGCCTCAAGACTCTTAAGGGACTCACATTTTTGTTTGCTGAAAAATCGAAGGGGCAACCAGCATAAGCCCTAAAGTTTATTTAAAGGATTCTTAGGTTGCATCAGTGTGTTAAGCTGATAAATTCAGGATATGTTGAAGTATGCTTCGTAAGGGTACAGGCAGAATCAGCAGCTGCTCTTAGAAATGTCCCTGTAGTTGGCAGTTGCTTGGAGTCCAGCTGTAAGTGTAGAAAACAGGAACCCTCAAGATTCCCTGGGTGGTTTTGGGCAAAATAGTTTATAAGGTATAAGGCACGCACTAGCCTTCCTGCAGTGCATAACATGAATGCACTGGCACCATAATGCTGTCCTAAAATGGAGATGTGTTTTCACCTTTAACCCTTTGACATCATTTCCAGCCTCTTTTGAGGTGGGATAGGCAGTCAGGAGTTAATAGCACAGTTGTGTTGAAATTCCTGATGGGTGAAATATGCTCTGTAGTGACAGGTTCCTGAAAACAGAACAAAGGGAAATGCTGAGCTTCCTGAGATATGTGGGCAATATGTCGATCTGTAAATATTTTTAAAGTTGTGCCACGAATCCTTCATATGCCACAAAACACATTTAGCAGCTGCAGCAAGCAGGGGTGGCATATTGGGATCTCACATTTTTAAGGATGTATTATTTTTACATGCATAATGTGATAGTCTCAGAGTTCAGACTACAGCTGATCAAAATTATCTTTGTTTTTCTTGTTTCACTTGTTTTATCACTAGATGCTGATCTGAACTAGAAGCAGGGACTGAAAGGGGCCTCCTGGGTCATTGGTCCCAGCCCCTTGCCCTGTAGGGAGTCATGCTATATGCTTACTGCTAGCTCTTTCAGCATTTCACTCTGATAACTAGAAATATTTTCCTGGTTTCCAGACTAAATTCATTGGAGGTGTTTGTCCATGTGCCAATGTTTAACTTAAGTAACTCTTCCCTCCCTGGTGTTTACCCTCTCCCCTTTGGCTCCAACTATGTGTTTATAGAGAGTACTCATTTTTTCAGGCTAACTAGGCTAAGTTTTTTTTAGTCTCTTCTTTTGAGAGAGGTTCTCCATTTAACTGGACATTGAGTGACTAGAAATGTTCCAGATGAGGTCTCACCAGTCTGTTGTACAACACCATTAATACTTCCCTGTCTATACTGGGAAAATATAGATGCATCCTAGGATTTCACTTCCCTTTTCCATAGCCATGGCATTATTTTGGCTGGTTGAGCCATCCTGTGATCAAAAAATACCCCTAGGTCCTTCAGCTCATTTGTCAGTTACTTAAGCTTATCTCATAAATTATTTTACTTCTGGTCCTATAAAAATTTTGTTCCACTTCTGTTTCTCCAGTTGTCAGAGTATCAAAGTAAGGTGTGGTGATCCTCTGTATTAATGTGTCACCAGTAGATTTCATGCTGCTGACTGTGATAACTGCATTTTGCAAATCCCGCTATTTAAGAAATGTTATGTTCTCAGGGGCTTTCTTCTGTGTTATGCTCACTGCTTTTGCTCTTTTCTGTACTGAAATCTAAGACAAATAAAGGTATAGTAAAATTGTAGATATCAAACATTTTTAGTTTGCTAATTAAGCCTTCTGAATTTTTAAAAACCTAATTAAAGCTATCATTAAAAATAAGAGGGAAGTACTTGAGTTACTGATTGAAGTATGTCATTTGAAACTAAATGCAGTACTTGAATTACCTGCTTGTGGAAGGACAAGTAATTATGTTGTGTGGGGTTTTTTTTTACAAGTTCATTAGATTATATATGTTCATTAGATTATATTATGTTGGCTTACCAACATAATGACATAGTATAATGCAACATGCTATATAGATATTGGGCTGTCCCCGAGATGATTTGATGAATATACATGATAAAGGAATTTCTTTACATTTATGACCCAACATAGTTAAATGCTAGAGTCTGTGCTCTGGCTGCACCGGGGCTGAGAAGTGCGTTGCAGGCAAGGGTAGTGTGCTTTCTGTGACAGGAGTTGCGGAGCTGCTGGTGCAGGGAGCTCATTTTGAATAGGCCCTCTTTCACACACTACTTGTCTGGTATCTGAGGCCTTCTCCATGTTCCACGTACCTCGGGGCATTGTGTGCGGGCTGTGAAGAGGAAGACGCCTGTTCTCTGTTTACCAGGCATTTACACTCTATTAAGGAACAATGAATCTCTTTTCTCAGTACAGAAATCTCAGGTTCCTACCACCTTGTCCATCGGAGGACCTAGGCTTTCAGAGAAGCTCTCTCTGTGGATTAACATGGAGACAGGAAGCCTAAGGTTCCAGACTCTTGGGCAAGATGGAGAATTAGGCAACCGGGGAGCCTAGCTACTCAGTAGTGCCTTAAGAAAACTACCAAAGACCTGGGGCATCCAGGCTCCATGGTGTTACTGGCTGCCTGATCATTAGTCACCAGTTTCACCACTTCTAGGCAGGCCTCTTCTATGTGTTACAGATACTGTACAATTACCTGGTTAATTGTGCAATTACCTGGAGATCAGCTACGTGTGCAAAGTAGCTATTGCACAATAAAAAGCTCCAACCAGCTGTAAAGTTAGACCTCGAAAATGTGTACTAACTTCATTGCTGGTTTCTGTTGAGCTTTAATTTGCACATGTAGCAGGGTCTCCCCTTTGGCTGGGAGCCCCATCAGTTCCCACAATCCCTAGGGATCCGGGGTGTAGGGAACCCCTGGAGCCAGAGGATTGCCTTGATCCTCTGGCCCCAGGAATTTCCCACTCCCAGGGTGGGGAGATCACCTCTGCAGTGATCCTCTGGTCCTGGGGGTGCATGAGACACCCTCGCAGCTGGGGGCCCCTCACCTGGGGTGCGTGGGGCTCCCTGCTGCAGGAGCCTGCTAGTGCAAGGGGACAGTCACACCTCCTGCCATGTCTGTGTGGCACAGCAGGAGGCAAGATTGTGTGAATTACACATCAGATCCTATCATGCCGTAGCCTCACGTGTGTGGCAGTGAATGGACAGAAATTAGTTCATTTACTCCCTTTCAGGGTTCTAGGAACCTGTCTCTGCTTAAGACTGCCAGGCAGCTAGGGAGCCAAGAGCACATATTTAATTTCATAAACACCACATTTGAATGTTTCTAAAACAAATACTGCAGTGTCTAGGTTCTGCAAAAATCTAGGGTTGGGACTGTCCCAGTTCACAAAACATGTTTCTGAATTGCTGGAAAAATGTATGAGGTTAAAACTTGGTTCCCTGGCTTTTGACTTGTGTCCTTCAGGATATTTCAGCTTGGGAGCCTGTCTGTCAGGATTTTAAGAACTGGTGCACATTAGCCTTGCAGCGACTGACTGCTCCTGCACATCTGATACAAGCCCTGTGCCACCAGGTTGCAGATATTAGGATGTTCAAGAAAAAGCTTACCTGTTTTAATTTTCCGTCTTTTTTTTTTCCCCCCTCCTAAACAGGTACAAAATTTTCACAGCTGCATTCAAGTAACTGAAGACTTTGTGTCTCCAGAACATCTTGTACAGTCTTTTCACCTAACACAGGAACTGAGGCTGTCAAAGGAAGAAATCAATTATGATGATAAACTGCAGGTAAGGGATGAATTCTCATCTAGAACCTGTTCTGAAAGCATTGCATGCTCAGACACTCATTGAAATGTGGAACACTGAGGTAACTTCCCAGTTGCCATTCACGCAGAATAACAATGAACACCAGTGCGACCGCGGTGATGTAATTCACCTTCAGTTGAGTTGCTTTTTTAATTTCAGTTTTAATGTCCTTTTGGACAAATATTTTTGTATAAGGTTTTTTTCTTGTTGGCTGAGTCTAAATCTGAATCTTAAACATAGTTATTGCCCATCCTTTAACAGTAAATAGTTTTATTATGTGGATCTCACTGATGTGTCTTCAATATTTTTGCAGGTCAAAAATATCTTGTATCATGCAGTTAAAGAAATGGTAAAAGCGTTGAAAATTCATGAAGTTGAAATGGAAGATGCAGAAGAAAATTAAGTACTCTCTGCCTTTTTTTTTTTTTGTTAGAATATCAAATGGAGGTTATTTTTTCTAATATATGATGAACAGTATGCACACTAATTTAAGCTTCACAAACCATCAGTGCCAAGAAAATAATAGTCATCATATTTACTTGTTACTGACACTGCAGCCGTCTAGCTTCATATATCACAGTTACTGTGATTACATTAGAAATATTGAAATGAAAAAGATTAAGCAGCATTCTGTTGTCTTGTATTATAATGTACATGACGTTTGTGAAATGTCAAAGATTTAAAATGATGTATTTATTTTTGGAAAAAAAGGCCCACAAAATTCTCTGCTATATTGTTGATCAAATGTAAATGTGACTTGTACAGTTTGCTAAAATAACTCAGATATTTTTCACTACATTGAGACAGTTACTGTGAGAGTAGGACACAAACACCAGCTATTGCCTGCATTTGGGATCTTGCTGAGTCCGCACAGCAGTCATGTCATAATCTGAAAATTACTGCCAAATAATTGTAAACTTTGTAAAATATAAAGTATATAAAGTAGATATTAAATACAGACACTTCAGTATTTTATTGAAGCTATTCAGTGTACAATTAAATGTTTTCAAAGGTGTAATTTATTTAAAAAAGAAGTCTCATTTTGGTAAAATTTATGTGACCTTTTAAAGCTAAATATTAAACTTAATATGCTATGTAAATATATACATATATACATTCAATGATGTATTTTTTTAAAACATTGGCTTGCTTTAATTTGTTAAAAGTGCAAGTGTTACACATGCTTTGTACATTGAAGTTGAAAGGGGTTTTACATTTTCCATTAAAATGACTTTATCAAATGTTGTCTCACTGTGTTTGTTTTTCATGTTTGTGGCACGTTTGTGACAGATGCTCTTGTCTGAGTCATTAATTCATTCACAGTGATTGCAAATGTCTCTGTAATGCTGCTTTCTGTAAAAGTTTGGGATGCTGTGTGTTAATTAG
Source organism: Gavialis gangeticus (assembly GCF_001723915.1). Taxonomy (NCBI): domain Eukaryota; kingdom Metazoa; phylum Chordata; order Crocodylia; family Gavialidae; genus Gavialis; species Gavialis gangeticus. Next base: position 20,600,153 of record NW_017729003.1, read on the forward strand.
CATGCACCATTCTGCCCTCTCCAGGTTGAATACGGAAATCAGAACAGATGTGCTGGAGCACAGTTCAAGTGGCAGAGCCACAGAGAGCTCTCTCCTTCAGAATAAAATTCAGCTTTATGTTCTGTCTTCAATAACAAAATGTTTCCTTTGTTCTGAGGAATAAAAGTTGAACTTCTTGATTCCTTGTAATTCAAATAACCCAGTAAAATGTTTCTTTACCAAAGAAGAGTGTATTTGTCTAATTTACCTAGTAACCTGATAAAAGAAAAATCAATAAGACAAGATCAGTTGTGAGGAACTCTCCTATTCATTATAAAATATGATTTTACACAGTGTTTTCAACTTTATTTTTCTCACTTTTAGATTTTGGTAATTCTTACCTACCTTATGATTCAGCCAACAATATTGTAGCTATAAATGTCACATTGTCAACTGAAATAAACGTAGGTAACAAAGTAAGTCAGCATTTTTTTGATCTGAAGAAGGGTGGCATTTAACTTGTACTACTAAGATGGGTGATATACAAAGGTAATTTCAGGGTTTTTTTGGTGAAAAGTAAAACTTTTATTATTAAACTGGTAAGAAAAATTGGAAGGACTTTACTGGAATGCTTTGTTTATGCATTGTATCTTGTGCCCTATGTTCCTGTCCACTTAACACTTCTACTTGAATACAACATATGCCTTTTTTTCCTGAACTGGCTGCTGGAAATTGGGGTAGGGGGCAGGTCTTAAGGAGCAGAGAGATCTACCTCAAGCTACCTGGCACCTCTTCTCTAGATGGATAGGCAAGTTATGCTTGCGTAATCAGCTGTGGGCCCACTTAACTCGAGAAGAGTTCAGTTCCAGTAGGATGATGCAGCAAGCGCTGTTGGCTGAGCTGAACTATTTGACCCCTCTTCCCTTCTTGAGTTGAGCCAGATGGGCAGCCAGTGGCACTTGCCAAGTCAGCTCAGGGCCTGATCCTGATGGAGGTGAACTGCTCAACTCCCCAAGCTATATGGGCTCTCAGCTGAGCCCACAGGCATGGCTGGCTAGGATCTTTTCTTGAAAAAGTGGACCTGGCAGATGCTGCTTTTCAGTTTAAGAAGAGGGCAGCTTGGCTCAACCAGCAGTGCCTTGCAGCTTAGTGGGTTATAATATAGCATCCATGATGTTTTGCTTCCCTCCCCCCTGCAGTTGCCTGTGTTTTCTTTGAGAAATTACTGTATTTACCAGGATTGTCAAAGAAAGATATTTTTTTTTCATTCTGCCTGCCTTTCAAAAACAAAGTGCATGTCTTTTTCAGGGGGCATGTGGTATATGACAAAATATGATATTTCTACTTCCTTGATTCTGCATGTAGAGCAGAATGGATAGAGCATTTAATATCTAACCTGTTAGCTGGAGAATGCAGCAAGCGGCTTATACATACAATGCCTTTTCAGAAATAGAATCTGATTACAAATAAAGTATAATGGTTGTTAATATTTAGGCTTAGGATACTGATACTAATTAATTTTTACTCTTATCCCTACAAAGATTGTTTCTTGTGGTAGCGGTTTGTTTTTTGCTGAGGAACTTTGGGTAGATTTGGAAGCCTCTCAAATTTATAATGTTGCTGCCTACCTGATCTAAAGTAAATAAGAAAAATAATATTATAAATTGTTTACCAGTCACCTAGAAACATGATATGCATGTCATTTTCTCAAAATCTTACGCAGAGCGCACAGTCATTTTTACTAGTATTTAAGGCATAGAACTGCTAGTGTAGTCTCCTATCTTGTTATCTTCATTGCAATACCAACTGATGCTGGTTCTTAGGCTCCAACACATAACATTTAAGACTTGAGTAACCAGATGTGGTCTTAAGTTGTTACCTGGCCACATGTTAATGCAATTAATTGTGATAAAACAAGGAATAATCCACAAAGTTATTACATAAAATTGTGTGGTAGCTTTGTGGCTGGTACCCATCACACCATTAGCTGAATGTGTGGCTTGCAGCCATGGGATCTTGCTACTTGCTGGAGCTGGGATCGTGATTTCAGACTCCCCCTGCACCAGCAATATGGTGTGATGGGATCTGAAGCTGGATCCCACAATCACACCTCTTGCCATGCATGTATGGCATGGCAGGAAGCATAATTGTGGGGATCCCACATCAGATCTATTGTGCTTTTGTTTGCACTTCTGCCCAGGGGCCTACAATATAAATACTTAGATGCATGTGCTGTTTCATGTCCATCTACAACCACTTGAACTTTTCTTTTTCCTTCAAGTATTACCTGCAAGGATCCTTTTTGCCAGAGATGACAAAAGGAACTAAATGTGGTAGTGTAGACAGAAGGCAAAATGTATGGTAAGCATGTGATGCTGTTTGAAGCCTCAGGCAGGACAGTATGAAGGGAGGTTGTCATGGGAACAGTTTTGGTGCCCAAGATTTTCTGGGTTGCTTAGGATGGTCCAAGTGACCATAAAGGACAGAAATAGTTTTAATGGCAAGTCTTTCCACATGTTAAACAGATTCTAAGGCCATTCTGAGACTACTGCGTATTTACATAGTCTGCCAGGAAACGTATCTGCACTTGGATGAAGATTTCTGTAAACATCTGCACCAAGATTTTTAAGATACACTGTAGTTGAAGACATTCCAGAAGTAGACCCCTATTCATTTTAAGCTGCCTCAGTATTTGTATTATTGGTATATACTGCTGCACATAGACTGCAGTACTGGAGAACTGCAGTATATACAGTGAGCAACATGGCAGTGCTTAAAAAATTCCTTTCACAAATGAAAATCCTATATTGTATGTAGGCAGCCTATGTCTCTCATCCTGTAATGTTTTCAGTGACACCTTCCTGAGTGATATGAACAATATCTGCTTGAAGCTGATCTTCCACATGGAAGATAAAGAAATTGGTTGTTTGATTTTGCAGTTGTGAGAACTCTAGATTCTTTTTAATTTCTAGTCCGTTGTTTGTCTATAATTCACTGCATCTTGGCAGGTTCAAGCTGTAATATAACTTCTTTTCCTTTCCATGATTTCTGTGAGAAGCCTTTGCTTTTCTGCTATGGCATTATATTACTGTGCGGATTGAAGAATGATCCATTGCCCAGGCTATGCAGCAAAAAGAGCTGACTGTCCTCTCAGATGGTAACTAAAATTGGGGTGATAAAAATTGTCTTAAAAAAGGCCACCAAAGTTGATTCAGTTCACCTTCTATTTCATCTGTGATA
>NW_017729003.1:20608371-20620176 GCF_001723915.1 Gavialis gangeticus
TACTTTTCTTTCCCTGAGAATCTCATGCAGTGAGCTTCAGGATAACTAAAGCACAAGGATTAAAAATCCTAACCCTAGTGAAGTCAATGGAAGTTCTGTCATTGACTTCAGTGGAACCAGGATTTTTACCCCAAGGCATTATATGTGTGGAGTATAAAAATAGTCCCAATAAAATATTGTAAATATCTGAAGTATATTTCCTGCAGATTATGTGATATGTGCAGACTACATTCCTGCAGCAGGCAGGTATTATCAGTTTTCATCTGTGATATTCAGAAAACTTCTACTCCATCTGGCCTTGTCTACATTCCTCCCAGGATCAGGCATTGGAATTCATGGATGAAATCCAATGGTGATGCAATTTGTTTGTGTCGGCTCTGTGCTCCTTTGTACTCATGACTGCTGCAAGATGAACTTACAATCATGATGCCATGTGATCTGATGATTATGAAATTAAACTGTCTTAGAAGCTCTTTTACAAAAAGTGTCTCTGATTACTTAAGAACTGCTCCATATTCCACCCAGAGTTGGTAATTAGGATGACTGTGTCATTACCTCCAGAGTCTAAAAGCTTGTCTATTTGGGATAATTATCCAGAATAGCTGTTCCACAACAGTTCCTTGTGTGGATCCAGTCATTCTAGAATAAGAATGCCTTTCTATTTTTACTTTAATCTGAAAGTGGCTGAAGCCAGAGCTGGTAAAAACTTTGTGTGAGAACCTGCTGTAGAATAATTTTTATGCTTTGAATTTACCCTGCATTTAATACAGAGTAACTTTCAGTTCTAGACCAGCTGTTGTTTTCTTGTTTGAGCAGCTTGGCTCAGGCTACCTGCTACCTTCCTTGGGGAAATGAATCAGTTCCCTATTAACCCCTTTGATATAGAGTGTTCAAACATGAATGCTTTTTCCTCTTGCATCAAGAGAAAAACTGACTGTGAAATGATTTAGCAGGAAAGATGCCCTCATATTTACCTTCCTCATCTACAGTATAAGCATGTGGTTGCATGGTCACTTTTATTAATAGTTGCATTTTGTTATTTGTACCAGCTAGCCCATGAGACAACATATTCTGGAAGGTTATCAACTGTATCTACCCTCAAGGTTATCTTTGTCAAATCATTTCAACATGTTGAGAAAGGTCTTGGAATATGCTGCTGCTTTGAGAGAGAAGTTGTAAACAGTGCCCTAGAAGTAATTACGAACTGAACTGTTAGGAGTAAGCTGAGGCATTATGGGGCAGCAGTTTAAATAGAAGCCACTCCTGTTCTAATGTGGTATATGAACATCTGACAAACAGCTGTACCTAATAGATCATTTACAGATACAGAAGGGAAGGCTAAAGAGAGTAAATGTCTTGGAGCATTGTCAATAAAATACAGGTTGGAGCTTTTTGCCCTGACCAGTTGTTTAGCATCAATTAAAAGTTACTGCCATCTGACAGCTGGTCAAGTATGAAAAGAGTTGACTTCTGCAATCTCAGGAGCTTAATTTTAAATAGGCAGGAGCCAAGAGCCGCCTTCCCAGCCTTTTAAAAATGGTTTCTCTCAGTCTAGCCTAAGACACAGCAGCAGGGATGAACGTACTTGTATGCTGCATGTTTTCTGGGGGTGGAGAGCTTTAGTTTCCAGTGCTGTAAGTCTAGCACTTTTCAGGGGCACTAAATTTACTTTTAAACAATGTGGACTGTGTTAGTAGGACACAGGGCTGCCAACTGATCCAAGTTCCCTTTCTTTCTGGCTCTGGATTCCTTAGCTGAAATCAAGACTACTGCGTCTTGATTTCCTTTATAGATTAGCCAACAAAGAGTGTCACTCCTGGCTAGACCCTTAAGCCGATTTCCTGACAGATATTTAGGTGCCTACTTCTCATTGAAATCAGTACAGGTGAGGTACTTGTGATTGTAAAGTGCCTAAGTACCTCTGAATATCTGAGCCTTAGTTTGCTCCTTTTCTGGCCCATTGTTTTACTCAGAATTGTGACTACCAGAACTTTGTTTCACAGGGCAGCTGTATTGGGCCATAGTCCTAGTGTACGTGTCTGCTGGACATAAAAAAATTAAGTCTTTTACCTCAGTGCCTGGTGACGGAATCCTTCAATTTTCAAGTTAACTTTTTATTTCCAGAGATCAGCGCTAAACTTTTTTTTGTTTCTTGTTTCTCTTTCATCATGTTCCACAATTCTCTGCTGTGGAACTGTGACAAAAATACAGACCTGGGTGGTACTGATAGAGTATTAGAGCTAGCATTTCAAAGGAAAAGGCTGAGATACTGATAATCTTTCAGGAAAACAACTCCCTTGTGTGAACACAAAATGGAGAGGATGGAAAAATATGTTGAGTAAGTGTTGGAGTAAGTACTTTTTCTATGCTGTCTCAGTACAATGTCAAACTGGTTAGATAAAACAATCAGCTCGGAAATATGGCAAATGGGTATATGGATGACTATATGGTATGTAATAGTGAATTTCACTGAATAGAAGATTGACTTGGTATGTTCAATATGTATACAGTATGCTGTGTTTATACAATAGTTGCAATGAGTATAAAGCTCTTAAAAATATTTGTGTTAAATGGTTTATAACATCTGGTTAAAAAAATACTGCGTTTTACATGCTATTATGAACATTGTCTTTAAATTGCACTTGTGGATGTCACTCCACACTCTGCCTGGAGCAGTAACATTTCTTCCCCTTTAGTTACTAATGTACTACAGATGGGGGAGAATGACTAAAAGGCCAAAAACAAATTAAAGGGGTAAAGTGGCACAAAAGGTATATGATAAGACAGAGCTATGAATCTTTTATTGCCATAAACTTGACTGCATTACTCACAAATGGAGCATCATTGACTGCATGTTTTCCCAGACAAGGAAGTTATTAAAGTGAATGTTGCTAATAGACAGCTAATTAGAAACATAAAGGCCAAAATTCCTGCTCTGTGCAATACCAAAACATCATACTAGGCTTGCTTTATTGGTTCTCTGAAATCACTGCCTTGCACCTTTTCATGCTTACTGAACCCACCAATCATAATAGTAAAGGACCGGAGTTGAGATTACTGGTATGCCGACTACACTATAGGTAACACTTGCGTGAGTTCAATTGCCCCTCGCCACCAACTCTCTTGAAAGGCACCAACTAATCTACACTAAAGCATCTTGAATTTTGCTCATGTCTTCATCTGAGATGACTTATATCATCCCAGCTCAATGGGGCCAAAACAGTCTTTACTACCAACACCTCTCCTATCCTAGTTCTTTGTAAGTGGCAATGCTACTTCCTGCCCTGCAGGCCTATGGCTGGGAGGTACTTTTCAGTATTCTCTCCACCATCACTACGTGTCCCCAGTTAGGATCAGGTCTAAGATGTCTGTGATCAATAAGGGGCATTTCAAAACCCCCGGTTTCCCCATCGTGGAACATCTTGCCTCAACCCCTACTAAATAGGTGTGCCCTCCCTGCCAGTCAGGACACTGGGAATAAACCTTTCCCCCTAGTTTGGTCCCAGAAGTTCTGTCTTTGGTGAAACAAGTTCAGCAGTTCTGTTTTCAGTCCTTTTATTTACTTTTTTTGGTGTGATTGCAAGCTGTTTTTTTAACTCTCTATCCTCCCCTCTTTCTGTCTCAGCAGGGCAGCCTTGGAAACTGTCCAAAGCCAGATGATGCTCGGCTTGTGAGGTAACTTAAACACAAAAGAAAATTAATCTGCCAGCAGGAAAATTTGTCTCCTCTCGGAGCAAATCAGAAACAGATGCTTTACCCAACATGGCTTGTGTGAACAGCTGCATTTTTAAGTCTTTTCAGGATTAAGTGTCAGACAGGAAAGTTTTCATTGTAATATTCTGAAGTGAGCATCACTGGGATATTCTAACCACATAAATACAGTTAATGTCCTCCCTTTTCCTGTCATCTGCATGATCTGCTCATCTTGCAAGTCCTGCTTCTCCCAATTCAGGAACTGACTGCTACTCCATCTAGCATTTATCGTAATTTTGTGAAAGACTATTTCCCTAGCAGATCTGACAGCTAGACTTTAGTAGATCTGAGGTACAAAATTCTGTATTTTTTGCAGCCCCAGGGATAGGTCAGGATTATGGCGTTAGAACAAACTCCTACCTGAAGTAGGGTAGACAGCCAGCGTTCTGAGGTTAAGAAAGTAAATCCATCACCTTGTCTCCACGAAAAACTCTTCCTGCCTCTTCCAATCTATGAGAAGTGGAAGCCCAAAGTCGCATTATTTGGTGGCTATCCAGGCTTATTAGTTCATTGGTCAACATCAAAAAAATTCTCATCACTTTTGAACAGTAAATTCCAGAGAGATTCATCAGCCAGGTCCTGGGCTGTCTCCAGAGCTCAATTTTTTTCTAATTCCCACAAAGGGAAGGGTTACTTCTTACCTGAGTAGCAAGAGAGCATAAAAACCACAATGAAAAATTGGTTCTCTTAAATGTCTCCAAGTTAGGGGAGAAGGTTCTTTGGGAAAATCCAGTATCTTTTATTAGACCAACCTGAGTCCACTTCAGTGAGAAATTTCACCTGCAAACTAGCATGGAGCTCTGCTGGCCTGTTTACTACTCTTAACCAGCCTTCACTGACTCAAATAAATAGGTTTGTCTCCTTCATTTCAGCAGCCCTACTGTGCCCTTTTAGAATGGGAGGGTAAGCATGAAAAACAGTCATGAGTGTAAACATGGATAGGACTTGAACGCCCAGCTCACCTCAGAGACACCATTTTTGGTACTTTTGAAAATAGCTAACTTACTGTTCCTTCTATATGGCACAGAATCTGTTAAAATACATCCAGCATTTCACAGCAGAGGAGATTTCATATAAAAACTAAAAAGTTCTTTAAAAAGAGAGAGCATCTCACTGGCCATGAAACAAGTTTTAAGCAGATGCGATGTTGCTGGTAGCATTGGAGTGATGTTGCAGCTACAATGGTATGGAAAATATGTGAATCAAGGATTGTTGGGGGTGATGTTTTATTGGACCAACTACATGGTTGAGAGGCTTTGATTCCATGTCACTTCCCAGCTGATTTCTATTTATTTTTCTCTCTATGGGGATGTATTTGTAGACTGTGTATTTAGAATTTCTTTTCACAAAGCATATGCTGGCTATATTCATCAAGGATAACATATCTAGTTTCCAAAGAAAACAGTGGTTTCTGTGGTGAAGTAAGCTCTAGGAATAGAAGTCAATGTCTGGACTCATGTTTAAATTTGGTTCTTGGTGAGACGCTCTGAAATTATGGACTATGGAGTTTTACAGATATGCTGAGTACAATGCCTTTTTGGATCTGATTTCAAACCCCATCAGTTTCTACATTAGGCTTTGGATCAGGCCCAACTAACAGGTCTGTCTGATCATGTTGAAACAATAGCAGCAAAAGTCACAGATTCTACTGATATCAACTGCTTATATAGCAGGTGATGTTTCTCTCTCTAACAGAACAATATTGATCACTAAGAGTGCACAATTTAAAAGAAAATGATATGCTATTTAAGAAAATTAAAACAAATAGCCCTTATCATACACAATATTTTGCGTGTCCACCAGATGGCAGTGTCTGTCAATGAAAAGAAAGCCAGGTTTGACCTGGGTGTCACTAGCTCAGTTCAAATGGAAAGAATGCATTGGTAACAGTCAAAAAGCAAATAGTGTTATATGAAAATAGAGAACTGAAAGAATTATCATTCTACAAATCACCAGTGCGCCTCACCTGCCCTGCTGGGTTCAGTTCTGAAAAATCCTTTTCACAAAGGAGGTGGTAAAAACAGAAAAAAATCCAGAGGCAGCATGGAAGGAAAACCAGGCCACAGCGAGGAAGAAAAATGTGGGACTTCTTCGAGGATGGATATGACAACAGTAGTCTGGAGTTAGCTGTAGCAGAGGAAGTAATCTGGGCACACCCCTACTTTCTCTCAATACAGAAACAGGGAAACAAACCAACAGGTAGCACATCCAAAATTGCTAACAGCAAAATCCTCTCACTTTTAGCCTGTATAACTCATCGCCAAGTAATTCATTGAAGGCATGGGCTTAGCCGGATTCACAAAAGAATGAGATGTTTGTGGAGAAAGTGTATCCACAAACATTACGGCAGGGGTCAGCAACCTACAAGCCAAAGAGCCACAGGGCTTCTGCTGTGTTTTGGTGGCAGCAGCACTGTGAGAGTGCTGGGGGAAGGGGCGAGTGACTCGGGCTTCAAATGAAGCAGTGAGGGCATGGGCTAGGTTGCAAGTGCAACACATGACAAAATGTTGCAAAATATTGTCAACCCTATATTAGTGTAAGCTAACCACAGACAGGCCTTAAGAAAGGATTCAGTAGAAACACTTAGCTACAGGGTTATCCACTGAGAAATCTGGCACCCTGCATAACAATTAGTGTGTGGCAGCTTTTTAATGGGCCACATGCTTATTTCAAGCTGAATACAGATTTTAGCTGGAAAACAGCAGGAGTTCTCTAGAGTATAAGTAATAAATTAGCCTGGCAATGTTCATATTCAGCACTTTGCTTTTCCTCCAGGATTTCCAAGTACTGTGTGTGTTACCGTTGTTGCTGTTACAGAGGTGAGAAGAGGCTCACATAAGTAATCTACTCCCCCAATATGCAGGATGAGTGGGACCAATATGGAGCCAGCTCTGCATCCTCACTTTGTGTCACGCTGCTTTCAGTGCAGAGTTCATCGAGGTATAAACAGACTCAGACCATCATATTAAGCCAACGAAGCTTCCAGGTGTTCTGGTTAATTGCTGTAGAGGTTTGTGGAGAGAAAAAGTAGAAATGTGTGTTTTGCACTTACTGTGGGCACACCACAGAGCTTGACATGTGCTGAAGGACTTCAAGGAAGTGAGGAAGTTTCCTCCAAGGGCCAGGGAGATACTTGTTTGAATATTCATCTTTATTACGAACAGAATGAATAAAGCTGAAGGCTTTCTCCTGCTTCTTCAGTGGTCCTCAAACTGTGGTGAATAGGCAACGTCACTCATGCTGAAAGAAATGTTGTCTTCTAGATACAGTTTTCAGGTTAACAGGGAGAGCAAGGTTACGATGCCTGCAGTGCACAAGTTTCTCAGCAGTCTTGCTCTTGAGTCAGTGACCTATTGCTGCAGAGCTTCAAGAGAATGCCTTGCAGCAGCTCTGGGTGGTACAGGAGCAGACAGCTATGCTACTTGCCCTTGTGCACTGTATCACTCAGATCTCAGGCAGTTCAATCAAATTACTTAAGCAGCTACCTGTGGAGCATACTGTGGTGGGTTTTTTTTCCATTCATTTTATAAGCCAACATAATTACTGTTTTGTTCAAAAGGCTTTAAAATCTCCCTTTTCTATCTCCCAAGAAGTCTGTTCAGGAAGTAGAAATTGTGTCTTGTTTGCTTATGACTGCAGCACAACTGAATCAAGAACGGGTATCCTTGGGCAAGTCCTGGCTGTTTTTCTATGGTATTTTCTTAGCGCTCCTTCAGCAACAGAAAGTACAAGCATGCAACAGAGTAAGAAACTTTGCACAGATGAGATAAATGTAGAAGCATGGTGGTATTCACCCTTTTTCAGCAAAAGGCTGCTACTCAAGCTATAGGAGCCTGCAATTCTGGAAAGAAGAGGTGTTTAAAAGAAAAAAACAAATATGTTTAGCTAGTCACTAAATCAAGACATGTTGGCTTGGAACAGTTTATGTAATACAGCAGTCAGCAGCCTTTTTCCCATGACTGGCTGGAATGACTTGGCCCAGCACAGACAAAATTCCCTCCCTCTAGGCTATAGTGTGGTGCAGGCGAAGTCCCCACGGTCCACAGACTGCTGACCTCTGTTGTAGTATGAACAGTGTTCAGTTGAAAACATTATAGTAGCACCATTAAAAACTTAAATCCTGCACATTCCTAAAGGTCCTGTGGAGAGACAGTCTGGCTCAGTTCAAGACAAACTTGGGGTGAAGTACATCTTGCAGTCTCTGGTCCTTTGCTAGGCACCTGATCCATGTCATAAGAACCAGACTGAGTTGAGTCATTTCACATACCACCAAGAATTCTTCACCTTACACTAACACTGCTTTACTCATTGACAGTGGAGGGAGAGGCTACAGAAGTTCAGTCACCATTTCTCTATGCATGTCAGTGGCAGCATGAAGCCTTGTTTCTTTCATGACTCTGCAACAGTTGAAAAGACTATTATCGTTATCACAGTGTTTAGCTTAGAGTGTAGCATAGAACATCTTAGTCTCATCCTCCTCCTAGCTAATGTAGATGTAAACAAGCCATTTTATTTTTTTCAATCAATTACTGTCAGCTAAGTATTACTTCCATTCATGCACCTCAGAAAACAAGAATTCCTTGAGTATATATTTTCTTAGACAATGTAATTAATTTTTTTTTTTTTTTTTTTAGACATCGAAGTAGATTTGATGCACCCTGATTAGTTATGTAAACAGAGAATTAAAAAAAATCCTCACAGAACTAAAAACTTGGTTCCTTCATAAAGTGGAAAATTAACTCTCTCCTGACTCATCTGAGGTTAACAGTACCAGGAACACAGAGCATGTGGCACGTAGATCCATCTGGAGGTGTCTGAGTTGCACCAGCACTAAATTAGCAAACTTGTGCATAAGTGTGTATATGAAAATGCATACACACGAGAGAGAAAGAGCGCCATTTTCAATATGAAGTGGCAAGAGTTCTGTTCATGGCATTCTAGATATAGCTATTACATATAGTGTACTTAAAAACCCTGAAGGATTGTGCTGTTTGAAGTGTTCTCCAATGCCACTCATTTGGTTTGAAATGTCACGAGGACTGAAGAACTTGCTTTTTTCCCCTCCTTTTTAAGCCAGTTACAGTACCCTTCAGCTCTGTGAAATAGATTATCTAGAACCAGTCTTTCACAGTGGAAAAGTTGCTGCCGTGCCTTTTCTCCTACCAGAGGGCTATTGCTACCCTTGGATCACCACTGTCCCAGGGTTCTTCCCTTTTCTCATCATCCTTAACTGCACTAATCACTTCTCATGGCCTTTAACTATCCATGAGTCCTTTTAGTATATCCTCTGAGAGCTCCAACAGAGGGAGCTCAGGCGACGGAATGTCCAAAGGAGGGAGATTAGGTATTGGAATGTCTTTAGCCTTCCCAGCATTGGCTGCAAACTTCTGCCAAGTTGAGGCTGATGTAGCAGTAGTTTCTGAATGCTGCTGAAGACCCCATAACTCAGATTTCTCCACAAAGTCAGCATCTACATCCAGCTCTTTCTCCACTGGGGATTTGATGAGTCTTGCCCGTTCTGCTTTCAGCTGCTTGTTCTCTCTCCTCAATTGCTCATTTTCAGCTACAAGGAATTCCACGTGCCGTTTCAAATCTGCAATTTTGGTTGCCTGCTCCTCTATTATTGTTTTGTCATCTTTTGGAGCTTTGCTCCCAATACACATTTCTAATGGCTCCTTTTTTTTCTGAAGCAGAAACAAGAGTGTATCTGGGTCCCTGTCAAAGACTCCCTGAATTTCCTGTAGATGCTTCTCTGAGGAAGGGCTGTATTTCTGAGTAGTAGTAACCAATACATTTTGGTCATCAGACTCTTGAGCTGATGGCTTATAGGAAGTCTGAAGATGGGCAGCTATATCCTTCTCTACATTCTGTTGGACTTTTAGCCTTTCTTCCCTCTTTGCTCTTTTCCACCTCTCCTGGATGAGCAGTATCTGTTTCATGTGACTATCCCTTTGTAATTCCAGTGATAGCTGAGCCTGTGCAAGAACAAGATTGGCTGAATTAACAGTTAAGCTTGTATAACTTTATCTGCTTGAATATTTTAGCAGACCCGCCTGAAGAGAAACTTTGGGCATTCACTGGTGTATTACCTATATAACATGCAATGTTCCCAAGCACGGTAGAATTAGACATCATACCACTGAATTCTGCAGAGCTACAGTTTATTAGTGGAATGGTATCGTTAAGTGTGACCGAAAGAAGTCCAAAACCTGAATCAGTCTAAGAACACATAAGAGGAACAACTATGAATCTAATTATCTACTACTTATCTAAAAACAGAAAAGTATTAGCTGAAATGTGTTTATTAATTCAGTGGACAAGTAATTGAAAAATATGTGAAGTTTTTTTAGAAAAAGAATCCTATTGTTGTAGTGCATGGCTCAGGTGCTAGGTTAGGTGGTGGCAGTTAATGCTAGGGTAACTAACTAACCAGTCTGACCACAAATTGGTCAGAAATTCCTAAGCCACTGAACCGCTGGTCCAGATTAGATCTCTGCCTGAAGACACTTGTCACTCAATCCCAAGGACAAGAGGATGAGGGGGAAGTTGCCTTCTCCCTTATCATGATAATGTAACTTCGTACCTTGCAGTGAAAATGGCCATTTGCTATAGAAATGGTCCTTGCTGAAGGGAAAAAAAAAATAAAAATAAAAATAAAAAAAATCAAGATGTCCAGTGACATTTGTTCTGATGTTGCATTCAACTTTTTCCCTTGCCTAGCTCCAACAGATGTTGACCACAGTTGTTGCTTCTTTAGAAGTAAAAGATGAGAGCCAGGAAGACCGCTTAACTAACTACCTTTTAGGCAATTCAGCTTCTATACTGCCACTGTTCTGTGGAACCCAACTGTTTTCAAGGAGGGGGAGGAATTACATTGTTCCTGTCCCTGGCTACTCTACCAGCTCTTTGGGCCTTGGAAATCTAAGTCGAAGTTAGGATCCACTGTGCAGTAATTGAGGGGTCTGATGACACTGGAACACAGGGGATTGCACATGTCCATGGGACAGAGTTAGGGGTGCACAGTTGTGCCTTGGCCATCTCCCAGCAGCCATAGTTAGAATTGAAGCTAAATGGAATCTCACCTGCTCTGACTGCGTCAGCTTCATGGCTTCGGTAAGGTATGCTGCACAAAAAACAGACAAGTTGGGAAAGACTTTAGGCAGAGTTGTGAAAGCTAGAATGCTCTCTAAAGCTAAGAGGTAAAGCTTTTCTTAGCACATGATGATCCGTTGGCTGAAGCACGCAAGCGTAGTGCTAAGAAGGTGCTTGGTAATTTTCTCATGTGTCTACTCAGAGCTCGAAGTCTTAAAGGTCATTCCTTACACATCACCACCTGTAAGTGACATCGCTGCTTGTGCAGATCTGCTACTTGTCTGCATTCTTCTCCAACTTCTATTTTTCCCCAACTGCTCAGCTTGTCAGAGAAAGCTCAGCAACAAAATAGCCAGACTCCGATAGGACTTAACCCCTCAAGCACAAAAACAATGTTGTCTATGTGACATTTCTCCACAGGGATGGTGGGGAACAGGAAGTTAACTGGCACTACTAGCAGGTTGCAGAGTGGTCAGGTCACTGCCTAGGACACTTGCAGGGTGGAAAGAGTAGAAGAGTGGTTAAGTAATGGCCCAGGTAAATATTTTGTTTGTTTCAATAATCTCACTCTCACAGATTTTAACCCCTTCCCTCACCCCACATAGGTGACGATTCTTAGGGACTCGCCACTAAGGCTGTGTGAAGTTTTGGTCCAGATTCAATTCTGTGGAGATTCAGCCCGATTCAGTGGCCAAATGGAATCAGAAGACCCTTTAATTTCTCTGAAGTGGATTGGAACTCTCCGAATCAATTCAGAGAGAGCCGAAGATTCAGCCATAGACACAGCTTTAAACTTTTTTCTACTTACCTCAAGCAGGTGGCTCAAGAATGCCATGATGCTGGGGTGGATGGAGTGTCCCACAGGAGCGTGGGGGACTCTTCAGCATACTTGGCAGCAGACCCAGAAGTGGAACAGAAGCACTTCTGGATCGGCCAGGGAGCACACTGGGGGGGGGGGGG